>NC_091283.1:697606801-697909831 GCF_032444005.1 Ranitomeya imitator
TCACTAGCAACTTATCTCACTTCGTAGATTTATTTTTGCAGAAATATGTTGTAAGTCCTGGGTCATACCTTAAAGATTCATCTGACCTGATTGATACTCTCCAGGCTTTCCCCCGTGTCTCTAATTGTGTCCTCATAACAATGGATGTTCAAGCCGTCTAGTCCAATATACCCCATGATCGGGGTGTAGAGGCGGATTGAACATTTCTGGTCCTTGGATGATCAAATGCCTGAACTGCAAAGAACTTTTTTGTTGGATGCTATATAGTTTGTTCTACATAATAATGGGGACGAGATTCGCCCCTAGTTACGCAAATCTGTTTATGGGGGCTTTTGAGTCCGTCCTCATCGCGCAGTCCTGTTTGGCTGCTGGTAAGCTTGTTTTTTATCGTCGCTTCATAGACGATCTCTTTTTAATTTGGACAGGCACTGAATTGGAAGCCCTTGAATTTGTTCACAGTCTCAACTCTAATTCTTGGGGTCTTACCTTTACAGCTAATTTCTCCCGCTCCTCAATTCAATTTTTAGATCTAATGGTACATGTTGACACTGAGGGCTGTTTCTCCACCACTACACACTTTAAAAAGGTGGATGTGAATAGTTACTTGAATTTTAATAGTGGACACCTTCCCAAATGGATCTGTAACATCCCGTATGGGCAGTATTGGCGCATAAGAAAAAATTGCACAAGAGACAAGGATTTTTTTGAAGAGGCCAAAGTCTTAGAGCAACGTTTTTTACAAAAAGGCTACCCTAAAAAACTGGTTCAAGACACCCTTTCTAAAACAGGAATATTAATAATAATAATAATAATAATCTTTATTTTTATATAGCGCTAACATATTCCGCAGCGCTTTACAGGTTGCACACATTATCATCACTGTCCCCGATGGGGCTCACAATCTAGAATCCCTATCAGTATGTCTTTGAAATGTGGGAGGAAACCGGAGTGCCCGGAGGAAACCCACGCAAACACGGAGAGAACATACAAACTCTTTGCAGATGTTTGTCCCATATTGTCCCAATATGAATGTACTAGATTGTGGCCCGATTCTAACGCATCGGGTATTCTAGAATATGCATGTCCCCGTAGTATATGGACAATGATGATTCCAGAATTCGCGGCAGACTGTGCCCGACGCTGATTGATCGAAGCAACTTTTATGACATCATCGTCGCCATGGCAACCATTATGACATCTACGTCGATACTGTGCCCGTCGCTGAATCAGAAACGTGGGATTTCTACGTCCTTTATGACATCATCGTCGCTGTGCCCGTCGCTGATTGGTCAAGGCCTGGTGGCCTCGACCAATCAGACGCGGGATTTCTACGTCGATACTGTGCCCGTCGCTGATTGGTCGAGGCCTGGTGGCCTCGACCAATCAGAGACATGGGATTTCCAGGACAGACAGACAGACAGACAGACAGACGGAAAAACCCTTAGGCAATTATATATATAGACTAGATTGTGGCCCGATTCTAACACATCGGGTATTCTAGAATATGCATGTCCCCGTAGTATATGGACAATGATGATTCCAGAATTCGCGGCAGACTGTGCCCGTCGCTGATTGGTCGAGGCAACCTTTATGACATCATCGTCGCCATGGCAACCATTATGACATCATCGTCGCTGAGCCCGTTGCTGATTGGTCGAGGCAACTTTTATGACATCATCGTTGCCATGGCAACCATTGACATCATCGTCGCTGTGCCCGTCACTGATTGGTCGAGGCAACCTTTATGACATCATTGTCACCATGGCAACCATTATGACATCATCGTCGCCATGCCCGTTGCTGATTGGTCGAGGCCTGGCGGCCTCGACCAATCAGAGACGCGGGATGTCTACGTCCTTTATGACATCATCGTCGCTGTGCCCGTCGCTGATTGGTCGAGGCCTACCGGCCTCGACCAATCAGAGACTTGGGATTTCTACGTCGATACTGTGCCCATCGCTGATTGGTCGAGGCCTGGCGGCCTCGACCAATCAGAGACGCGGGATTTCCAGGACAGACAGACAGACAGACAGAAAGACAGACGGAAAAACCCTTAGACAATTATATATATAGAAGATACAAAAAATTAAAAGTAAAACTAGTAGGGGTGCTAAATCCGTGACCTCTGAATTTGCCAAGTGGAGCTTGGTTACAACCTTTAATCAATCTCATGCTACTATCCAAAGACTTTTGAAAAAATAGTGGTTCATATTGGAAGGTGACCCGATATTATCAGGTCACATCCCTACCCACCCCAGAATAATTTATAGGCGGAATCGCACACTCCGCAACCTAGTTGCACCCAGCAATACATTTATTAGCCCCAGTGCCACATCTGCGACCCAGCTAACAAAAAATCCCGGCTGTTTTGCTTGCAGATCTGCAAAATGTCTGTGTTGTAACTCCATCAGAAATGGTGTTAAAGAATTCACATCCAATACTACTAATATTAATTACAGAATCAACTACCATGTCAACTGTCAATCCTCATTTGTAGTATATCTAATAGAATGTGGATGTGGGCTCCAATATGTTGGACGGACTATACAGACCATGCACGCAAGACTGAACAAGCATCGCCAAAATATTAGGAATGGTTTTATGTTGCATAGCCTATCAAAGCATTTTTTAACCAAGCATCAAAAAAATTAGAATCTCTGAAACTGACGATTATATTTTATACCAGAAAATGTATCTGATCGGTATGGGAGCTTGATTAATAGGGAAAGTTTCTGGATTTTTAAGTTGGGGACTCTGGCGCCTGAAGGGTTAAATCTTACCATTGAAAGGGTTAACAAGTGATCTCTCTGTTTTTTATCGTTTTTATAGTGTTTTTATAGTGTAATTTTATTATTTGTTGTCTTATTTTTGCATTTTACCATGTTTTATATTTTAATCAGGTCTAGGGGCTTTATTTAATCTTTTTTTATATATACATAGTTTTGTTCCTATTGTGTTTTTACCATGTGACCTTACTATTTTATCATGTGACTTGTTCTTATCATGTGACCTGCTGACTGTGAATTTTATTGGTTGCTTTTTGTTTAAATACCCCTTCCTGTTTTCCTTTAATAAACTTCCACCTGATGAAGACGGTTTAACCGTTGAAACGCGTTGTGGTTCAACACTAAAATTCTTGTTTTGGTCTCATTTCCAGTGCTCCTAGGACCGTTATTACTATTTACTGCATTTTGTATCCTCCTAGAAGGTTAACGGCTGGAGCTGCGGTGGACCTTTTGCTTTCAATTCTAACTGTGACCCTCACAGCGCTCCCTAGTGACCGCTTTCTTTTTCCTTGAATTTCAACACATCATATTACACCTATTGGATACAATACTATCCCATTAAGGGATTCTTGCGATTCTTGGGGATTCCTCATGGTTCTTTGTTATCCATAACAGGACATACCTAACAATATTTCTCTTCTCCCTGATGGGACTATGCAAATACGATTAATACTTTATTGCAACGGTACGTCCTCTTTTGCACTTTCACCACATATTCTTCCATCTAACTATGTGTACATTACTGTTTTTTTTGGCTCCTTTTTCCTATCTTTGGCATGTCTACACACCCAATGAGAAATGTGATTTGTTCCAACACCTAACTATGATCAGTACATAGTCTGCTCCTCTTACGCGCTTTTTTCCATGACATGGCTCAATCTCTTTGTATCTTTGTATCTCTCAGCACAGATGGCGACAACTGTGGCACATGCTGCAAACACGTTTCCTGCAGCGGTGCTCCAGGTGCGCCGAACGTCTGTGGAGAAAATCTACCAGAAGATTTCATCCATTATAAATTCATGCTAAAAACATACAACTCTGCCCTTCACCTCTCCAAACAAACCTATTTCAACACCCTCATCAACTCACTGACAAATAAACCTAAACGTCTCTTTGACACTTTCCAGTCCCTACTCAACCCAAGAGTGCAGGCCCCAACCACGGATCTCCATGCTGACGATCTGGCCAATTACTTCAAAGAAAAAATTGACCACATTCAACAGGAAATCATTTCCCAATCTCTTCATACCATGCACTGTCCTCCCTCCCCCACTGCATCTAGTTCACTCTCTAAGTTTGAACCAGTTACAGAAGAAGAAGTAATCAGGCTCCTTGCAACTTCTCGCCCAACCACTTGCACCAGTGATCCCATTCCGTCACATCTCCTCCAGTCCCTGTCACCTCTCACCTAACAAAAATATTCAACCTTTCTCTCATTTCCGGTATTTTTCCCTCCTCATTTAAGTATGCCATCATACATCCATTACTTAAAAACCATCCCTCGACCAAAACTGTGCTGCTAACTATAGACCTGTCTCTAATCTTCCCTTCATCTCTAAACTCCTCGAACGCCTGGTCCACTCCCGTCTTACCTGCTATCTCTCAGATAACTCTCTTCTAGACCCTCTTCAATCTGGTTTCTGCTCTTTACACTCTACTGAAACTGCCCTCACTAAAGTCTCTAATGACCTACTAACAGCTAAATCTAATGGTCACTACTCCATGCTAATTCTCTTGGATCTCTCCGCAGCATTCAATACTGTGGATCATCAGCTCCTCCTCAATATGCTCCGCTCCATCGGCCTCAAGTACATCGTTCTCTCCTGGTTCTCCTCCTATCTCTCTGACCGATCCTTCACTGTATGTTTTGCTGGTTCCTCCTCCTCTCACCTTCCTCTTACTGTTGGGGTTCCTCAAGGATCAGTCCTAGGCCCCCTCCTCTTCACTTTGTATACTGCCCCTATTGGACAAACAATCAGTAGATTTGGTTTTCAGTACCATCTCTATGCTGACGACACCCAATTATACACCTCTTCTCCTGCTATCACGCCGACATTTTTAGAAAACACCAGTGATTGTCTTACCGCTGTCTCTAACCTCATGTCCTCCCTCTATCTGAAACTGAACCTGTCAAAAACTGAACTCCTCGTGTTTTCTCCCTCTACTAACCTACCTTTGCCTGACATTGCCAACTCCTTGTGCGGTTCCACCATTACTCCAAAGCAACATGCCCACTGCCTTGGGGTCATCCTTGATTCCGAGCTTTCATTCCCATCTCCAAAACTTTACACGTGCTGCGCCGATTCTTTGGAATGCACTACCTAGGTTAATACGATTAATCCCCAATCCACACAGTTTTAAGCGTGCCCTAAAAACTTATTTGTTCAGATTGGCCTACCGCCTCAACATATTAACCTAATGATCCCGGTGTGGCCTATCATAATAATAATAAAAAAAAGTTCCTCGTATCATGTTCTCATATACTTTATGCAGTTAATAGCCCTCTGTGTCTGTACTGTTACATACTTAGGCAGTTAACTGGTTCATGCAGCTTTACATGAACACCCGAGCCTTACACTATGGCTGGTCCGAATAACTAAAGCAATTGTTACCATCCACCTCTCGTGTCTCCCCTTTTCCTCATAGTTTGTAAGCTTGCGAGCAGGGCCCTCATTCCTCTTGGTATCTATTTTGAACTGTGATTTCTGTTATTCTGTAATATCTATTGTCTGTACAAGTCCCCTCTATAATTTGTAAAACGCTGCGGAATATGTTGGCGCTATATAAATAAAATTATTATTATTATTATTATATACCGTATATACTTGAGTATAAGCCGACCCGAGTATAAGCCGACCCCCCTAATTTTGCCACAAAAAACTGGGAAAACCTATTGACTCGCCTAGGGTGGAAATGCAGCAGCTACCAGTGAATTTCAAAAATAAAAATAGATCATTATTTCCCCATAGCTGTGCCATATAGTGCTCTGCGCCGTTCATATCTCCCCATAGCTGTGCCCCATATAGTGCTCTGCACTGTTCATATTCCCCCTTGGCTGTGCCATATAGTACTCTGCAGCGTTCATATCTCCCCATAGCTGTGCCCCATATAGTGCTCTGCAGCGTTCATATCTCCCCATAGCTGTGCCCCATATAGTGCTCTGCACTGTTCATATTCCCCCTTGGCTGTGCTATATAGTGCTCTGCAGCGTTCATATCTCCCCATAGCTGTGCCCCATACTGTGCTCTGCAGCGTTCATATCTCCCCATAGCTGTGCCCCATATAGTGCTCTGCAGCGTTCATATATCCCCATAGATGCTCCACATAAATCTGTGCCATAGCCGCTGCTGCTGCAATAAAAAAAAAAAAAGCCATACTCACCTCTCTTGCTTGCAGCTCCCCAGCGTCCGGTCCCGGCGTCTCTGCACTGACTGATCAGGCAGAGGGCGCCGCGCACACTATATGCGTCATCGCGCCCTCTGACCTGCACAGTCAGAGCGGAGACGCTGGGAAGATGGAGCGGCGCCCGGCGGCTGGAACGCGGACAGGTGAATATGACATACTTACCTAGTCCCAGCGATCCTGGCGCTCCCCGCCTGTCACAGCTGTCTTCGGTGCCGCAGCTTCTTTCTCTATCAGCGGTCACCGTTACCGCTGATTAGAGAAATGAATAGGCGGCTCCACCCCTATGGGAGGTGGAGCCGCCTATTCATTTCTCTAATGAGCGGTCCCACGTGACCGCTGAAGAGGGGAAGAAGCTGCAGCACAGAAGACCGTGGGACGGCAGGCACAGCGCCAGGATCGCTGGGACTAGGTAAGTATGCCTCAGCGCCCTCACCCCCTCACCCGCCGACCCCACCGCTACCGTGACTCGAGTATAAGCCGAGAGGGGCACTTTCAGCCCAAAAATTGGGGCTGAAAATCTCGGCATATACTCGAGTATATACGGTATGTATATTTTTATCTGGTTGTATATATTGTATTTTTATGTATATAATTCTTTTATTTTTTTCAACGACATTGTGATCAAGGCTACAGAGTGACCGAAACATCAAATTACCTGTCGCTTATCACCTATTAAATTAATAAATCTCACTTGAAGCTAAATCCGTTCTGATATGAGTACAGTGATTATTGACTTTGCTGTTTATGGGATCTCTGAAAAAGTTCACTAGCACCATACAATCTACCCTAAGTTTTGTGCCAGCCATCCGTTTCTTCTTCTAAAAATGCAGGGTGGATACCCGAGTTCTCACCAAGTAATCCCGGAAATGCTTGGTGCTCACCGAGTACACCGAGCGCAGTGATACTCGGGCGAGTACCGAGTAGTGGCAAGCACGTTCGTTCATCACTAGTGACTATGCATGGCTAATATTTAATCAGTGCTGTAGTGGAAGGTTGCTTTAACTCCTTCACGACGTATCACGTATATATACTGTACATCATAGGTCATGAATCCCCCTTTGATGAAAGCTGAGCGCTGGAGCACATGACAGCTGATTTGATCAGCTGTCATGTGCCCCACACAGCCACGGGTGGAATTGCAATCCACCTGCGGCTGTTAACTAGCTGAATACTGCATCTAACTAAAGCTTACCGGAAGCATGTCACTAATTCCGCCTAATGGCGGCCCTGTCACATGTTCATGGGGCGCTGATGGGGTCTGCAGAAAACTCCATGCTTGTCATTGCTGATCAGAGCCCTGCTATAGGTAGCACAAGCATTCGGATGATCACATCTTCATTTCTCCTAAAGAAACTATTGAAGAAAGTAAAAAGTAGAACAAAAAGTTTTAAATAGGTAAAAAAAAATTAAAAGTTCAAATCACCCCCCTTTTGCCCTATTCAAAATAAAACAGTAAAAAAGATACATATATTTGTTATTGCTGCATTCAGAATCGCCCAATCTATCAACATATAAAAAGAATTACCGTATATACTCCTCTGTAAGCTGAGTTTTTCAGCACATTTTTTTTACTGAAAATGCCCCCTCGGCTTATACACGAGTCAACTGTCCCAGAAATCAGGCGGGTAAGGGGGAGTGGCGGAGCAGCGGGTCACAGTGGCAGGAATCGGCATCTGTGGCTAACAATTCTGCCGCTGATAAAGAGAACAAAAGAAGAAAGACACTGCATAAATGCGTGCACACCTACAATATATACAGTGGGGCAAAAAAGTATTTAGTCAGTCAGCAATAGTGCAAGTTCCACCACTTAAAAAGATGAGAGGCGTCTGTAATTTACATCATAGGTAGACCTCAACTATGGGAGACAAACTGAGAAAAAAAAATCCAGAAAATAACATTGTCTGTTTTTTTAACATTTTATTTGCATATTATGGTGGAAAATAAGTATTTGGTCAGAAACAAAATTTCATCTCAATACTTTGTAATATATCCTTTGTTGGCAATGACAGAGGTCAAACGTTTTCTGTAAGTCTTCACAAGGTTGCCACACACTGTTGGTGGTATGTTGGCCCATTCCTCCATGCAGATCTCCTCTAGAGCAGTGATGTTTTTGGCTTTTCGCTTGGCAACACGGACTTTCAACTCCCTCCAAAGGTTTTCTATAGGGTTGAGATCTGGAGACTGGCTAGGCCACTCCAGGACCTTGAAATGCTTCTTACGAAGCCACTCCTTCGTTGCCCTGGCGGTGTGCTTTGGATCATTGTCATGTTGAAAGACTCAGCCACGTTTCATCTTCAATGCCCTTGCTGATGGAAGGAGGTTTGCACTCAAAATTTCACGATACATGGCCCCATTCATTCTTTCATGTACCCGGATCAGTCGTCCTGGCCCCTTTGCAGAGAAACAGCCCCAAAGCATGATGTTTCCACCACCATGCTTTACAGTAGGTATGGTGTTTGATGGATGCAACTCAGTATTCTTTTTCCTCCAAACACGACGAGTTGTGTTTCTACCAAACAGTTCCAGTTTGGTTTCATCAGACCATAGGACATTCTCCCAAAACTCCTCTGGATCATCCAAATGCTCTCTAGCAAACTTCAGACGGGCCCGGACATGTACTGGCTTAAGCAGTGGGACACGTCTGGCACTGCAGGATCTGAGTCCATGGTGGCGTAGTGTGTTACTTATGGTAGGCCTTGTTACATTGGTCCCAGCTCTCTGCAGTTCATTCACTAGGTCCCCCCGCGTGGTTCTGGGATTTTTGCTCACCGTTCTTGTGATCATTCTGACCCCACGGGGTGGGATTTTGCGTGGAGCCCCAGATCGAGGGAGATTATCAGTGGTCTTGTATGTGTTCCATTTTCTAATTATTGCTCCCACTGTTGATTTTTTTCACTCCAAGCTGGTTGGCTATTGCAGATTCAGTCTTCCCAGCCTGGTGCAGGGCTACAATTTTGTTTCTGGTGTCTTTTGACAGCTCTTTGGTCTTCACTAGGGTTGAGCGAAACGGGTCGAACATTTTCAAAAGTCGCCGACTTTTGGCTAAGTCGGGGTTTCATGAAACCCGATCCGACCCCTGTGCGGGGTCGGCCATGCGGTACGCGACTTTCGCGCCAAAGTCGCGTTTCAATGACGCGAAAAGCGCCATTTCTCAGCCAATGAAGGTAAACGCAGAGTGTGGGCAGCGTGATGACATAGGTCCTGGTCCCCACCATCTTAGAGAAGGGCATTGCAGTGATTGGCTTGCTGTCTGCGACGTCACAGGGGCTATAAAGAGGCGTTCCCGCCGACCGCCATCTTACTGCTGCTGATCTGAGCTTAGGGAGAGGTTGCTGCCGCTTTGTCAGAAGCAGGGATAGCGTTAGGCAGGGTCCATTAACCACAAAACCGCTTGTGCTGCAGCGATTTGCACTGTCCAACACCACCCTCGGTGTGCAGGGACAGTGGAAGTTTTTTTTTTTTTTTTTTTCCCCTCAGCGCTGTAGCTCATTGGGCTGCCCTAGAAGGCTCCCTGATAGCTGCATTGCTGTGTGTACGCCGCTGTGCAAACCAACTGCTTTTTTCAAAGCACAAATCCTCTTGTTCCTTCCTTTCTGCACAGCTATCTTTTTTGTTTGTCCACACTTTTTATTTCATTTGTGCATCAGTCCACTCCTTATTGCTGCCTGCCATACCTGGCTGAGATTACTGCAGGCAGGGAGATAGTAGCTGCCTGCCATACCTGGCTGAGATTACTGCAGGCAGGGAGATAGTAATTGTAGGACATTCCCTGTTTTTTTTTTTTTTTTTGGTGGGAGATTAAGATTGGCAATTTGGCATTTCTGCTAGAGTGCCATCCCTGTGTGTGCCATCTCTCTCACATAGTGGGCCATAGAAAGCCTTTTCATTTTTCTGTATTTTTTTTTGTGGGGTGTATAAATTCTCCCTGATAAAAATACAGTGGGAGATTAATATTGGCCTTTGGACTTGTGTGCCAGTCCTGAGTGTGCCATCTCTCTCACAAATAGTGGGCCATAGAAAGCCTATTTTATTTTTTTTTGGGTTTTATAAATTCTCCCTGAAAAAAAGGGAGATTAATATTGGCCTCTGGGCTTGTGTGCCAGTCCTGAGCGTGCCATCTGTGCCAGCCCTGAGCGTGCCATCTCTCTCACAAATAGTGGGCCATAGAAAGCCTATTTAATTTTTTTTTTGGTTTTATAAATTCTCCCTGAAAAAAAGGGAGATTAATATTGGCCTCTGGGCTTGTGTGCCAGTCCTGAGCGTGCCATCTGTGCCAGCCCTGAGCGTGCCATCTCTCTCACAAATAGTGGGCCATAGAAAGCCTATTTAATTTTTTTTTTTGTTTTATAAATTTTCCCTGAAAAAAGGGAGATTAATATTGGCCTCTGGGCTTGTGTGCCAGTTGTGAGCGTGCCATCTGTGCCAGTCCTGAGCGTGCCATCTCTCTCACAAATAGTGGGCCATAGAAAGCCTATTTAAATATTTTTTTGGTTTTATAAATTCTCCCAGAAAAAAAGGGAGATTAATATTGGCCTCTGGGCTTCTGTGCCAGTCCTGAGCGTGCCATCTGTGCCAGTCCTGAGCGTCCCATCTCTCTCACAAATAGTGGGCCATAGAAAGCCTATTTTTTTTTTTTTTTGGGTTTTAGAAATTCTCCCTGGAAAAAAAAAGGGAGATTAATATTGCCCTTTGGGCTTGTGTGCCAGTACTAAGCGTTCCATCTCTCTCTCTCTCTCAGTCAGTGGGCCATAGAACGCCTATTTTTGGTTTTATTTGTTTTCTAAATTCTCCCTGAAAAAATCATTTTATTTTATTTGGTTTCTAAATTCTTCCTGATAAAATCATATTTTTTTTATTATTTTTTTTTCTAAAGTCTCCCTGAAAAAAAAAAAAAAAAACAGTGGGAGATTAATATTGGCCTTTCTGCTTGTGTGCCAGTCTTGACTCCTGGGTGCGTCATCTCTCAGTCAGTGGGCCATAGAACGCCTATTTTTGGTTTTATTTGTTTTATAAATTCTCCCTGAAAAAATCATTTTATTTTATTTGGTTTCTAAATTCTTCCTGATAAAATCATATTTTTTTTATTATTTTTTTTCTAAAGTCTCCCTGAAACAAAAAAAAAAAAACAAACAAAAAAAACAGTGGGAGATTAATATTGGCCTTTCTGCTTGTGTGCCAGTCTTGACTCCTGGGTGTGCCATCTCTCTCTCTCTCTCTCTCTCTCTCTCCAATTGTGGTCCATAGAAAGCCTATATTTTTTTTCCTTGATTTGGGTTCCAAAATCTACCAGAGAAAATAACTCCATCAATCATTGGTAGAAAAATATTGGCCTCTGGGCTTGTGTGCCACTCCTGATTCCTGTGTGCGTCATCTCTCACTCAGTGGCCCATAGAAAGCATATAGTTTGTTACATTTGTTTTCTAAATTCTCCCTGCAAAAATCTATTTTTTTTTTTTTTGGGGGGGTTCTAAAGTGTTCCTGAAAAAAATAAAAATAAAAAAAAAATAATAGTGTGACATTAATATTAACATTTGTGCTTCAGTGACAGTCCTGCGTGTGGGGCATCTCTCTAATTTGCAGCCACCAAAAAAAGAGTGTGTAACATTGGGCCTGATTTTCGCTGTGGTCTCACCAACCTGTAAAGGGGTAGCTAAATCATACTGAAGTTATAGCTCACCGTGTAAGTTGTGTGACTGCAACAAATAACGTTAGTTTGGTTACGTTTTTAAAACAATGAGGAAGTCTAGTGGAAGAGGTCGTGGCCGGGGGCGTTCATTGTCAGCTGGTAATGAGGGTAGTGGTAGTGGTGGAGCATCAGGTGGTCGTGGGGAAAAAAATATTGCACCTAAGTCTGGAGCTGTGGAGCCAGGTTCGTCGTCCGGCTACACAAGGCCTCGAACGCTCCCTTTTCTGGGATTAGGAAAACCGCTTTTAAAGCCGGAGCAGCAAGAGCAAGTTTTGGCTTATCTTGCTGACTCAGCCTCTAGCTCTTTTGCCTCCTCTCGTGAAACTGGTAAAAGTAAAAGCAGCGCGTCGTTAGTGGATGTTCACGGTCAGGGACAAGTCACTTCCTTGTCCTCTTCAGCAAAAACAACAACAGAGAAGAATGCAGCAGGCGACACAACGGGTTACTCCATGGAGCTCTTTACACATACCGTCCCTGGCTTAGAAAGTGAAGCAGTTAACAGTCCATGCCCATTACAAATTGAATCTGACATGGAGTGCACTGACGCACAGCCACAGCCAGACTACTATGCTGGTCCTTTGACTCAGACCACAACATTGCCCTCGCAGGGTGCTGATCAAGAATCAGACCCTGATGAGACTATGTTGCCCCATCACGAACGCTATACCACCGAACGACACGGTGACACAGACGAAGTTGCGCAGGAGGTACAAGAAGAGTTATTAGATGACCCAGTTCTTGACCCCGATTGGCAGCCATTGGGGGAACAGGGTGCAGGCGGCAGCAGTTCTGAAGCAGAGGAGGAGGAGGGGCCGCAGCAGGCATCAACATCGCCACAGGTTCCATCTGCCGGGCCCGTATCTTGCCCAAAACGCGTGGCAAAGCCAAAACCTGGTGGAGGACAGCGTGGCCATCCGGTTAAAGCTCAGTCTGCAATGCCTGAAAAGGTATCCGATGCTAGAAAGAGTGCAGTCTGGCATTTTTTTAAACAACATCCAATTGATCAGCGCAAAGTCATCTGTCAAAAATGTTCTACTTCCTTAAGCAGAGGTCAGAATCTGAAAAGTCTCAATACTAGTTGCATGCATAGACATTTAACCACCATGCATTTGAAAGCTTGGACTAACTACCAAACGTCCCTTAAGGTTGTTGCACCCTCGGCCAATGAAGCTAGTCATCAACGCAACATCCCTTCCGGCAGTGTAGGACCACCATTTAGCGCACCACCTGCTGTATCTGTGCAGGTATCTTTGCCAGGCCAAAGCAGTCAGGGTCAGGGAATCACCAGTTTCGTAGTAGGAAACACTGCATCTAGGGCACCGGCGGCAACAATACCATCTCCCACCGTCTCTCAGTCTGCCATGTCCACCGGCACCCCCGCTAGTTCCACGATCTCCAGCTCTCCAGTCCAGCTCACCCTACATGAGACTATGGTTAGAAAAAGGAAATACTTAGCCTCGCATCTGCGTACACAGGGTTTGAACGCCCACATAGCTAGACTAATCTCGTTAGAGATGATGCCCTACCGGTTAGTTGAAAGCGAAGCTTTCAAAGACCTGATGGACTACGCTGTACCACGCTACGAGCTACCCAGTCGACACTTTTTTTCCAGAAAAGCCATCCCAGCCCTCCACCAGCATGTTAAAGAGCGCATCGTCCATGCACTCAGGCAATCTGTGAGCACAAAGGTGCACCTGACAACAGATGCATGGACCAGTAGGCATGGCCAGGGACGTTACGTGTCCATCACGGCACACTGGGTAAATGTGGTGGATTCAGGGTCCACAGGGGACAGCAAGTTTGGGACAGTTCTGCCTAGCCCACGGTCTAGTAAACAGTTGTCTGTAGCCGTTCGCACCCCCTCCTCCTCCTCCTCCTCCTCGTCCTCCTGCAGAAGCAAGAGCTCGTCCACAGACCGCAGTCGCACAAACACTCCATCCGCACCTGCCACTGTTGCACACCAGGTCTCCCATTATGGGGCAGCTACTGGCATACGTCAGCAGGCTGTATTGGCTATGAAGTGTTTGGGCGACAATAGACACACCGCGGAAGTTCTGTCCGAGTTCTTGCAGCAAGAAACGCAGTCGTGGCTGGGCACTGTAGATCTTGAGGCAGGCAAGGTAGTGAGTGATAACGGAAGGAATTTCATGGCTGCCATCTCCCTTTCCCAACTGAAACACATTCCTTGCCTGGCTCACACCTTAAACCTGGTGGTGCAGTGCTTCCTGAAAAGTTATCCGGGGTTATCCGACCTGCTCCTCAAAGTGCGTGGACTTTGCGCACATATCCGCCGTTCGCCTGTACACTCCAGCCGTATGCAGACCTATCAGCGTTCTTTGAACCTTCCCCAGCATCGCCTAATCATAGACGTTGCAACAAGGTGGAACTCAACACTGCACATGCTTCAGAGACTGTGCGAACAGAGGCGGGCTGTTATGTTTTTGTGGGAGGATACACATACACGGGCAGGCAGTAGGATGGCAGACATGGAGTTGTCAGGTGTGCAGTGGTCGAAGATTCAAGACATGTGTCAAGTCCTTCAGTGTTTTGAGGAATGCACACGGCTGGTTAGTGCAGACAACGCCATAATAAGCATGAGCATCCCCCTAATGCGTCTGCTGATGCAAAGTTTGACGCACATAAAGGATCAGGCGTCTGCACCAGAGGAAGAGGAAAGCCTTGATGACAGTCAGCGATTGTCTGGTCAGGGCAGTGTACATGACGAGGTACCGGGCGAAGAGGAGGTGGAGGATGAGGAGGATGATGGGGATGAGTATATTTTTAATGAGGAAGCTTTCCCGGGGGCACGGGAAATTGGTGGCGTGGCAAGGCCGGGTTCTGGTTTTTTGAGGGACACAAGTGACGTAGATTTGCCTGCAACTGCCCCTCAACCAAGCACAACCGCAGATTTGACAACGGGAACTTTGGCCCACATGGCGGATTATGCCTTGCGTATCCTCAAAAGGGACACACGCATTACAAAAATGATGAACGATGACGATTACTGGTTGGCCTGCCTCCTTGATCCTCGCTATAAAGGCAAATTGCAAAATATTATGCCACATGAGAACTTGGAACTAATATTAGCAACAAAACAATCAACTCTTGTTGACCGTTTGCTTCTGGCATTCCCTGCACACAGCGCCCGTGATCGTTCTCACACGAGCTCCAGGGGCCAGCAGACCAGAGGTGTTAGAGGGGCAGAAATCAGAAGTGGCGTTGGCCAGAGGGGTTTTCTGACCAGGTTGTGGAGTGATTTTTCTATGACCGCAGACAGGACAGGTACTGCAGCATCAATTCAAAGTGACAGGAGACAACATTTGTCCAGTATGGTTACAAACTATTTTTCATCCCTTATCGACGTTCTCCCTCAACCGTCATTCCCATTTGATTACTGGGCATCCAAATTAGACACCTGGCCAGAATTGGCAGAATATGCATTGCAGGAGCTTGCTTGCCCGGCAGCTAGTGTCCTATCAGAAAGAGTATTCAGTGCTGCAGGTTCAATACTAACAGAAAAAAGGACTCGTCTGGCTACCCAAAATGTAGATGATCTAACCTTCATTAAAATGAACCACAACTGGATTTCAAAATCTTTTGCCCCACCCTGCCCGGCTGACACCTAGCTTTCCTATGAAAAGGTCTTGCCTGTGGACTATTCTGAATGACTTTTCCAATCTCGTAATTTTCTTCACCTGATTGTCCAGCATACGACATGTTTCCACCTCACGAAATGGCCAAACTCCCCACACGGGGCCGTGCTATCGCCACTTTGCGCTTGGACCCTTGAGAGTGCTGTTTGTCTGAAGAGGTGGGTGTGGCCGCTTTTGGTCGACGGCACTGCCACTGGGTCCCTCATAGTACAATAAAGTGTCTCTGGCGGTGGTGGTGCGCACCCAACGTCAGACACACCGTTGTAATATGAGGGGCCCTGTGCCTGTACCGCCGGCCACAAGACAGTTCTCCCCCCCAGCTCAAACAGTGCTCTACCACTAGCAAAATTATCTCTCACAGCTTCACCAATGTGTAGTCTAGGCGCTGACATCCTTCAATGCCTGGCACTGACAATACCATTGTTTTGACATTTTTGTTATGTTAGGCCTTCGAAGCCTGTCTGCGGTCCCTTCTTTCTACAACTACTACACTGACCAGGCCACTGCTGGCCGTGTTACCCTGGAACCAATTTAAAAGTGCCTACAGTCAGCCCAATTTTGTTATGTTAGGCCTTCGAAGACTGTCTGCCGTCACTCCTTCCACTAGACTTCCACTGACCATACACTGCTGCCCATGTACCCCTGGAACCAATTTAAAGTGCCTACAGCCAGCCCAATTTTGTTATGTTAGGCCTTCGAAGCCTGTCTGCGGTCACTCCTTCCACTAGACTTCCACTGACCAGACCACTGCTGCCCGTGTACCCCTGCAACCAATTTAAAAGTGCCTACAGCCAGCCCAAGTTTGTTATGTTAGGCCTTGGAAGCCTGTCTGCGGTCACTCCTTCCACTAGACTTCCACTGACCAGACCACTGCTGCCCGTGTACCCCTGGAACCAATTTAAAAGTGCCTACAGCCAGCCCAAGTTTGTTATGTTAGGCCTTGGAAGCCTGTCTGCGGTCACTCCTTCCACTAGACTTCCACTGACCAGACCACTGCTGCCCGTGTACCCCTGGAACCAATTTAAAAGTGCCTACAGCCAGCCCAAGTTTGTTATGTTAGGCCTTCGAAGCCTGTCTGCGGTCACTCCTTCCACTAGACTTCCACAGACCAGACCACTGCTGCCCGTGTACCCCTGGAACCAATTTAAAAGTGCCTACAGCCAGCCCAAGTTTGTTATGTTAGGCCTTGGAAGCCTGTCTGCGGTCACTCCTTCCACTAGACTTCCACTGACCAGACCACTGCTGCCCGTGTACCCCTGGAACCAATTTAAAAGTGCCTACAGCCAGCCCAAGTTTGTTATGTTAGGCCTTGGAAGCCTGTCTGCGGTCACTCCTTCCACTAGACTTCCACTGACCAGACCACTGCTGCCCGTGTACCCCTGGAACCAATTTAAAAGTGCCTACAGCCAGCCCAAGTTTGTTATGTTAGGCCTTGGAAGCCTGTCTGCGGTCACTCCTTCCACTAGACTTCCACTGACCATACACTGCTGCCCATGTACCCCTGGAACAAATTTAAAAGTGCCTACAGCCAGCCCAAGTTTGTTATGTTAGGCCTTGGAAGCCTGTCTGCGGTCACTCCTTCCACTAGACTTCCACTGACCAGACCACTGCTGCCCGTGTACCCCTGGAACCAATTTAAAAGTGCCTACAGCCAGCCCAAGTTTGTTATGTTAGGCCTTGGAAGCCTGTCTGCGGTCACTCCTTCCACTAGACTTCCACTGACCATACACTGCTGCCCATGTACCCCTGGAACAAATTTAAAAGTGCCTACAGCCAGCCCAAGTTTGTTATGTTAGGCCTTCGAAGCCTGTCTGCGTCCCGTTCTTTCAACTACAACTACACTGACCAGGCCACTGATGGCCGTGTTCCCTTGGAACCAATTTTAACTTGCCTACAGCCAGCCCTATGTTATTATGTTAGGCCTTCGAAGCCTGTCTGCGTCCCGTTCTTTCAACTACAACTACACTGACCAGGCCACTGATGGCCGTGTTCCCCTGGAACCAATTTTAACTTGCCTACAGCCAGCCCAATGTTAGGCCTTTGATGCCTGTCTGCCGTCACTCCTTCCACTAGGCCTCCACTGACCTGTCTATTGCTGCCCGTGTACCCCTTGAACCAACATCATTAAATATAAAAAAAATTAATTTGATTATAAAAAATAAGATCGTGTTGAGATCTCAAATGCAGACATTTTAACAATCAAAACAAACACACAACAAATATCTGGAACTGTACTACAAAGGTCCAACAGCTACAATTTCTTTCTCCTGCAAGAAGTTAACTGAAAGTTTTTTGGAGTTGTTAACACAGATATGGCATCCACCGAGTGTTGTCCTGTCGCGTCTCCTTTAAATTATTTCCAATAAGATGTTAAACTATTAATTTAATAAAATCAATAATTAAAAAAATAATTGAGTAAGTCAAAAGCACATTGCAAATAAACATTAATTACAAATCAAGAAGCATGGCGCGTCCGAGGGTGAGTAGATACCGAATAAGAATATAATCACCCTCGGACGCGCAATGCTTATTTACAACAGCCTTCCTTCCTAAGAATCAGCCCTTTCGTGGTGTAGAGAGAGGTTGTGTTACACTCCAAGGTGTTCCCCGGGTTGCCTTTCATGAGCTTCGATCTTCCGGCTCTCGTTTAGTAGTTGGTGGAAACTACGCTGCATTAGGCCTACAAATTTGGTATGGGGTGTAGAGACAGGTTGTGTTACACTCCAAGGTTTTCACCAGGTAGCCTTTCCTGAGCTTCGATCTTCATGCTCTCGTTTAGTAGGTGTCGGAAAGTAGGCTGCATTAGGCCTACAAATTGGGTATGGGGTGGAGAGAGATGGTGTGTTACACTCCAAGGTGTTCCCCAGGTTTCCTTGCCATTGCTTCGGTCTTCCGACTCTCGTTTAGTAGTTGTAGAAAAGTACACAGCATTAGGCCTACAAAATGGGTATGGGGTGGAGAGAGATGGTGTGTTACACTCCAAGGTGTTCCCCAGGTTGCCTTTCCTGAGCTTCGATCTTCATGCTCTCGTTTAGTAGGTGTCGGAAAGTAGGCTGCATTAGGCCTACAAATTGGGTATGGGGTGGAGAGAGATGGTGTGTTACACTCCAAGGTGTTCCCCAGGTTTCCTTGCCATTGCTTCGGTCTTCCGACTCTCGTTTAGTAGTTGTAGAAAAGTACACAGCATTAGGCCTACAAAATGGGTATGGGGTGGAGAGAGATGGTGTGTTACACTCCAAGGTGTTCCCCAGGTTGCCTTTCCTGAGCTTCGATCTTCATGCTCTCGTTTAGTAGGTGTCGGAAAGTAGGCTGCATTAGGCCTACAAATTGGGTATGGGGTGGAGAGAGATGGTGTGTTACACTCCAAGGTGTTCCCCAGGTTTCCTTGCCATTGCTTCGGTCTTCCGACTCTCGTTTAGTAGTTGTAGAAAAGTACACAGCATTAGGCCTACAAAATGGGTATGGGGTGGAGAGAGATGGTGTGTTACACTCCAAGGTGTTCCCCAGGTTGCCTTTCCTGAGCTTCGATCTTCATGCTCTCGTTTAGTAGGTGTCGGAAAGTAGGCTGCATTAGGCCTAAAAAATGGGGAATGGGGTGGAGAGAGATGGTGTGTTACACTCCAAGGTGTTCCCCAGGTTTCCTTGCCATTGCTTCGGTCTTCCGACTCTCGTTTAGTAGTTGTAGAAAAGTACACTGCATTAGGCCTAAAAAATGGGTATGGGGTGGAGAGAGATGGTGTGTTACACTCCAAGGTGTTCCCCAGGTTGCCTTTCCTGAGCTTCGATCTTCATGCTCTCGTTTAGTAGGTGTCGGAAAGTAGGCTGCATTAGGCCTACAAATTGGGTATGGGGTGGAGAGAGATGGTGTGTTACACTCCAAGGTGTTCCCCAGGTTTCCTTGCCATTGCTTCGGTCTTCCGACTCTCGTTTAGTAGTTGTAGAAAAGTACACAGCATTAGGCCTACAAAATGGGTATGGGGTGGAGAGAGATGGTGTGTTACACTCCAAGGTGTTCCCCAGGTTGCCTTTCCTGAGCTTCTATCTTCAGGCTCTCATTAAATTGTGGTTAAATGGAACAACTGCATTTGGCGTACTAGTTGGTTTGGGGCCTACTATCGGTGTCTGCCACTCCTTGCTGTTCTCCTGGTTTCCTGTCCTGAAATACCATTTTCAGCCTCTCGTTAAGTAGTTGTTAATGTTAGACTGCATTTGGCCTACTAGTTGGGTTGGGGCCTACTATCGGTGTCTGCCACTCCTTGCTGTTCTCCTCCACTGAACAAAGCTGTGCCGCCTGTTTACTACGGTTGCCAATTTTGAACTGCATTTCGACTACTTACTGATTTGGCCCTACTCTCTGTGTCAGCCTCTCATTCCAGTTGTCCTCCACTGCAATGCCCCCTGGTTATTCCTGTGTTACCAATTTTGAACTGCATTTAGCCCACTTTCTTCTTTGGGCCTATATCTGTGTTTCCACTTCATCGTGCCCATTGCCCAGCCAGTGATAGATGAGTCTGCTGGTACATTGACCCATAACGCAACATTCCCCGTGCACGCTACACAACAACATTGTGACCCTGCTGAAAGTCAGGTTGCTCTTCCCGCATACCATACCACCTTACACGGGGACAAAGAGGAAGGTGCAGATGAAAGTGCAGGTTCCTTCATCAGGTGGGGGGAGGAATACTAGTTGGCGACGTCACTGGCACAGGGCCTCTCATAGTACGCAAAAGTGTTGCTGCCGGTGGGAGGCGCCCCCGCCGTGCAAACACACCGCTGTACTTTGAGGGGCCCTGTGCCAGTGCCAATGCCAACGAGTGGGCCCCCCCTGCTTGCTCAGGTTCACAGCACTTGCAAAGTTGAAATACTTACCTCTCCCTGCTCCACTGCCGTGACGTGGTCCAGATTTCCTGGGCCCACTAATTACTTGAACCAGCCCTACCCCCCACAACTTTAGCCAAATGACCCCCAATTTCAAATGCCTTCCAATTATTATAAGGTAAATTACGCTTGACAAGCTTCATTAAGAAGAATGGATGGTTTTGACATTAAAATGGGCACTCTAGGTGTTTTCCTGGCCCCCACTCACTGCCGACTATGCTGCCCCATTGACTTGCATTGGGTTTCGTGTTTCGGTCGATCCCGACTTTACGTCATAATCGGCCGATTTCACTCGACCCGACTTTGGACATAGTCGGGTTTCGCAAAACCCGGCTCGACTCTAAAAAGGTCAAGGTCGCTCAACTCTAGTCTTCACCATAGTGGAGTTTGGAGTCAGACTGTTTGAGGGTGTGCACAGGTGTCTTTTTATACTGATAACAAGTTTAAACAGGTGCCATTACTACAGGTAATGAGTGGAGGAAAGAGGAGACTCTTAAAGAAGAAGTTACAGGTCTGTGAGAGCCAGAAATCTTGATTGTTTGTTTCTGACCAAATACTTATTTTCCACCATAATATGCAAATAAAATGTTAAAAAAACAGACAATGTGATTTTCTGGATTTTTTTTTCTCAGTTTGTCTCCCATAGTTGAGGTCTACCTATGATGTAAATTACAGACGCCTCTCATCTTTTTAAGTGGTGGAACTTGCACTATTGCTGACTGACTAAATACTTTTTTGCCCCACTGTATATAATAAGATACAACTTTATTGTGTAGAAGCAAAGGACATACAAAATATAAAACCAATTAAAACCTGATCCATAAGGATCAAACACGAGCACACCATTACCCCCATGCGGTGTTAAACCAGCGAAAGGCAAAAAATGGATACTGGTACAGTAATAATATATATCAGTATCGGAAAGTTAAATACAATATAAGGTATACATTTAAACCTAAAAAAAGTAACTGGCATTAACCATATGTATATATACTCCCACAAAAAGTGACAACACACAGGGCGTCCCCAGAGTTGTCAAAGACCAACAGCACCAAACCCAGTGCTATATAGTAATAACTGGATATAAGCCAGACTCAAAGCCCAATATACAGCAGCACTGGGATTGCTAGCAAAGATGAAATAGAAGCAGGTATCAGGCCAAAAGCTGGGTATGCCCGCTGTGAAAACACAGCCTGGTGGCAACCTGTTGCTAATGAGGCCAAGCTATAAATAAAGTATGCTCACAAGGAGTAGAGATCCAAAAAAATGGATCAGCACGGTCACCGGAAGAAAAAGCCCCATGCTGGCTGGTCAGTGGGAGATGGAGGAGACGGTGTTGGAGAATCCCACGCGTATCGCTGCAGCTAGGCAGCTTCGTCAGGGAGGCTTAGAGCTCCCCCTTCTGGTCTGGAGTGTGAACATGTTGCATGCATAGTGTTTACCTGGTAAAGAGATTTCCTTTCTTGCCTTCAGATATAACATCACTCCCCCTGGTGGAAGAATGACATTACTGCAACGACCAGAACCCTGGGGCGCTGCACTTGTGTCAGCTGAAACCACCAAATTTGGTGGGATAATCTCAATTTATTCTGAAAATGTTCAATCCTATGTTTTCAAAGGAGATCTCCCACTGTCTGTAGTCCCAGTATTGAAGAACCTATGATTTTTAAGGCAATATTTTAAAATAATTATACAATTTACTAAAAGCAATAACATTTAAATTGTAAAAAGTTTATCCTTAGATTACAATTTGTATAATTTCAGCAGTCAGCAGATTTATAACAAAGCTTGCTTACATAATAGATAATGCTTGGTGCTGCCCTTTGATTTAAAGGGAACCTCACAGCTGATACATGGTGCCCGATCTACATGGAGAATGTGTCAGGCACTGGCTGTATGATCTCAGCCTGGTATGTTTGACCCTGAAAAGCTATAACATGTCAGAGAAAAACACACTTTAGGCTGCCGTCACACTAGCAGTATTTGGATAGCATTTTACATCAGTATTTGCAAGCCAAAACCAGGAGTGGGTGATAAATCCAGAAGTGGTGCATATGTTTCTATTCTACTTTTCCTCTATTTGTTCCACTCGTGGTTTTGGCTTACAAATACTGATGTAAAATACTGACCAAATACTGATAGTGTGACGGCAGCCTAAAAGCCACTGGAAACCGAGCGGCACAAAACACTAGTCGGAGAGGCGGGTCCTTTGCTGTTTCTCCTTGCCCGCTCCCCTGGAGTGGTAGATGTCTACCCATACACTCACACAAGGAAAGACTTGTCACTCCTGGGCAGCAGACAGGAAGGAGCCACCAGGGACCTACCTCTATGACTAGCCAATAGCTCTGCTTAGTCCACAGCAGCTTTTAAAGTATAATCTTCTCTGAAACTCTGCAGCATTTTAGAGTTAAACATACCTGTGTGAGAACCTACAGACAGTGGCTGATACATGCTGCACGTGGATTGGGCACCATGTATCAGCGGTCAGGTTCTTTTTAATGAAAGGGAATTTGTCATCACAAATTTCCCTCTCAACCTGATGCAGGGCATTGTGTAGTATTACCTTTTAAAACAGGTCCTAATTGGCGATAAGAGTAAGTCTAGAATGCAGAAAATAATATTAGACCCCCATCACTCACCGCTCCATACTTGTCACCTAGGAGGGGCCACAGCACTGAGCAGTCATGATGATGTTTAGTGTCTGGGGTATTCACACTTATTGTTATATGACTGATGTTCTGCTCAGTTTGTGAATGTGAGCAGGACATCAATCAAATAATTGTTTGTGTGATTACATTCCAAACACTGAGCACAGTCAGGAATACTCAGTGATGTGGCCCCTTGCAGATGACTTGTAAAGCAGCAGGCATAATAGACAGTTAAAAGTATTAGGATATACAGTGGAGAAAATAAGTATTTGATACACTGCCGATTTTGCAAGTTTTCCCACCTACAAAGAATGGAGAGGTCTGTAATTTTTATCATAGATACACTTCAACTGTGAGAGACAGAGTCTAAAATTAACCCCTTCATGACCTTGGGATATTCCTTTTTTCCGCTGTCGTTTTTCGCTCCCCTCTTTCCCAAAGCCATAACATTTTTCTTTTTCCGTCAATATGGCCATGTGAGAGCTTATTTTTTGCGGGACAAGTTGTACTTCTGAACGACATCATTGGTTTTACCATGTCGTGTACTAGAAAATGGGAAAAAAATTCCAAGTGCTGTGAAATTGCATAAAAAGTGCAATCCCATGCGGGTTTTTTGTTTGGCTTTTTTGCTAGGTTCACTAAATGCTAAAACTGACCTGCAATTAGGATTTTCCAGGTTATTATGAGTTCATAGACACCAAACATGTCTAGGTTACTTTTTATCTAAGTGGTAAAAAAAATGTCCAAACTTTGCTAAAAAAAAAAAAAATTGTGCCATTTTCCGATACCCGTAGCGTCTCTATTTTTCGTGATCCGGGTTCGGGTGAGGGCTTATTTTTTGCACACCGAGCTGACGTATTTAGTTATACCATTTAGGTGCAGATACGTTCTTTAGATTGCCCATTATTGCATTTTAATGCAATGTCGTGGCGACCAAAAAAAGTCATTTGGGCGTTTTGAATTTTATTCTCGCTACGCCGTTTAGCGATCAGGTTAATCCTTTTTTTATCGATAAATCGGGCGATTTTGAGCTCAGCAATACCAAATATGTGTATGTTTGATTTTATTTTTATTGTTTTATTTTGAATGGGGTGAAAGGGGGATGATTTAAACTTTTATATTTTTTTTAAATTTATTTCATATATTTTTAAACATTTTTTTTAATTTTTGCCATGCCTCAATAGCCATCAGATTGCTCCTATGAGCTGAATTACAGGCTTGCTATGAACGCCGACCACAGGGCGGCGCTCACAGCAAGCAGGCATCAACAACCATAGAGGTCTCAAGGAGACCTCTGGTTACTATGCTGACGCATCGCTGACCCCGATCATGTGACGGGGGTCGGCGATGAGCGCATATCCAGCCTGATGTCTGGAAGCGGTAGTTAAATGCCGCTGTCAGCGTTTGACAGCGCCATTTAACTAGTTAATATTGGCGGGTGGATCGCGATTCCACTTGCCGCTATTGCGAGCACATGTCAGCTGTACAAAACAACTGACATGTCGCGGCTTTGATGTGGGCTCATCGACGGAGCCCGTATCAAAGCAGGGGATCTGACCTCGGACGCACTATCCCATCCGAGGACAGAACTAAAAACCAGAAAATCACATTGTATGATTTTTAAATAATTAAATTGTGTTTCATTTAAGAAATAAGTATTTGATCACCTACCAACCAGCAACTGTGGCGCTCACAGATCTGTTAGTTTTTCTTTATGAAGCCCTCATACTCTGTTCTCATTACCTGTATTAAATGCACGAGTTTGAACTTGTTGCCTGTATAAAAGACACCTATGCACAGACTCAATCAATCACACACCAAACGCCACCATGGCCAAGACCAAAGAGTTGTGTAAGGACACCAGGGACACAACTGTAGACTTGCACAGGGCTGGTATAGGCTACAGGACAATAGGCAAGCAACTTAGTGAGAAGGCAGCAACTGTTGGAACAATTATTAGAAAATAGAAGAAACACAAGATGACTCAATTTTCCTTGGTCTGGGGCTTCGTGCAAGATCTCGCCTTGTGGAGTAAGCATTATTCTGAGAAAGGTCAGGAATCAACTCAGAACTACATTGAAAGACTTGGTCAATGACCTGAAGAGAGCTGAAACCACAGTATCAAACATTACCGTAAGCAACACACTACACCGCCATGGATTAAAATCCTGCAGGGTATGCAAGGTCCCCCTGCTCATTCCAGCACATGTCCAGGCACATTTGAATTTCGCAGCTGACCATCTGCATGATCCAGAGCAGGCATGGGTAAAGGATATGTGGTCAGATGAGCCCAAAATAAAACTTTTTTGTATCAACTTTGCTCGCTGTGTTTGAAGGAAGAAGAAGGATGAGTAAAACTCCAAGAACACCATCCAAACTATGAAGCATAGTAGGAGAAACATCATACTTTGGGGTTGCTTTTTTGCAAAGGCAATAGGATGACTGTACTGTAATGAATGGAGGATGGATGGGGTCATGTATCGTGCAATTTTGACCAACAACCTCCTTCCCTCAGTAAGAGTATTTGTGGTGCCCCTGGGGTCCAGTCACTACAGAGATACCTGCACCTTATCCAGAGATGTGGTATCCCACTCAGGTAAGGAGGGAGCACTACCCAGGACTCTAAAACTCACATCTAACACACACCAGTTTAGTCGGGGCACCTGGCATACCCTTAGGGAGGAAGGCCTCATCCTAGGCTGGATAGGAATGGGGGTTGGGAGTGGGTGGGGTAGGTAGAGTAGGGAAGGAGCTAATTAGCAGGAAAAGTGAGAGAAGGGGGGAGATAGTGGAGCTGAGCAAACATGAGGGTCTGGAGCTCCTGACAGACAGAAAGGAAGAAGAGCAAAATAGAGACAGAACGAAGCTCCCAGGAGGACAGAAGGGGTCCTAGGGGCAGGGGAAGTGCAGAAGCCACCAGTGGGGCCCACATCCAGATGTGGAGGGACCAAGTCGCAGTAAGGAGACTGGCCCCAACTTAGTGAGAAACTGCAAGTCAAGCTAAGAAACCCAAGGCTGTGGCTTTTGCAAGAGTCACAGCCACATCCACCCATACTTCACCAAAAAAGCAGCCGCAGAGAATCCAGGGGACGCAGGGGACATTACCTGACCAGGTTCGTAGCTGCTGGCTTGGTACATTGTGGGTAAGGCGCCAGGCAGGAGAGGAGGAAAGCCAGTGTAGAGAGATGATTGGATGAAGGCATATGAAAGAGTCCTGGAGGGGTGCATCCAAACTACCTGGGAGCTTGCCAGACCACAGACCCAGAGGACACAGCACACCCTACTGGGTACCATAAAGAACTGTAAGTAAAAGTCTGGAAATTGCACCTTGCTGTGTCCTTTGCATTATTCCAATCACACCTGCCAAGCATAGCCGCCACCGCCATCTTATACCTCTATACTACATCTGCCCCTGGGTTAGCTCTACGAGTGGGGAGCTGTACCAACTCTGCTGCACCACCATCTGCCCCATAGGATCTGAACTGCGGGGTTGGCTACCACCTCATTGCCGAACACCACAGTGGCGTCACAAACATTTCTCCATAGACTTTATTTTCCACTACATTTCATCCCCTTTTATTGGAAGCCCGGGGCCACGGATAGGTCACTACTGCCGTAACCTTCCCCTTTAAGAACTGCCATGTCGGACCCGGTACCGAGTACCCCACGGCCCCATGGGGCGCTCCACATTGAAGATGAGTCGTGACTGGGTCTTCCAGCATGACAATGACCCAAAGCACACACCCAGGGCAACTAAGGAATGGCTTGGTAAGAAGCATTTTAAGGTTCTGGATTGGCCTAGCCAGTCTCCAGACCTGAACCCATTAGACATATTTCGGAGGAAGTTGAAAATCAATGTTGCCCAGCGACAGCCCTGAAACGTGAAAGATCTGGTGAAGATCTGTATGGATGAGTGGGCCAAAATCCCTGCTGCAATGTGTGCAAACTTGGTCAAGAACTGCACGAAATATCTGACCTCTGTAACTGCAAACAAAAGTTTCTGTTCCAAATATTTTAGTTCTGTTATTCTATTGCATCAAATAATAAAATGCAAATTAATTATGTAAAAATCATAAAATGTGATATTCTGGATTTTATTTTTAGATTTTATCTCTCGCTGTTGAAGTTTACCTATGATAAAAATTACAGACCAAAAATTACAGACCTCTCCATACTTTGTAGGAGACAAAACTTGCAAAATGGGCAATGTATCAAACACATATTTTCCCCACTGTATACTTGCTTACATGTGTCCGAGTGGGATTTTGAAATGACAGTAGAATATGTAAGTTATCCTTGCTCTGGACTTTACATTTCATAGTGTACTTCATTTGCTAAATTAAAATTGACTTGAAATTATATATGTTATTTCTTGCCAGCTTCTCCTTGACTTTAATGGTGTTTGTCAACTATGGAGGGGGCGGTTATTGGTTCTTCCAGCACGCTCCTTGGAACGGTAAGCGAAAAGTCCCATAAAAAAATAATCTAAACTGCCCCCACATCTTAAAAAAACCTTTTAAGCAAATCAGCAATCTTCTTATTGATCTATAAGAGAAAAAGAAAGAATATGTCCCACCGTCTGCTTAGTAGGTAAGAGTATTTAACAATGAACTCTGCTTTAAGTTCATAAAAGCTACTTCAACAAATCAGCAGGACTGTATTGATCTTAAAATAACCTGCAGATTGCTAAATGTATTTTCTTGCTACACCAAGGGACATTATTTTCCTGATCAAGAATAAATTTGTTTAACTCTTTGCAATGCATGACACAATGACTATGACTGACTGCAATGGTTCTGTGTTCTTTATATCCTTAACATTACAGACAGACACTTAAGCTAATGAGCCACAAGCTCTAATGGTTTAATGGGGAGAATTCTGTGTACTTGATCTGTATTGCAGGCTCTGACTCCACAGGCAGATTATACCTATAGAAATACACTGCTATGTACAATGTATGTATTTGTATTTTACAGGGCGAATAAAAGATTTTTTCATTGTATACAATTGCTAAAATATAATAATAAAAACACTTGATAATGAAAATAATAATGTCATTTTTAATGCGTTTTAAAAAAATAAAAATAAACATCACAAATCAGTGATCACCAAATAACTCAGACTTATCTGTATTTGTAATGAATTGCACAACACAGCAATGAGATTAGTTATGGGGATTGGTAATTGAGATAAGAAAATGGCATGAATTATATTTTTTGTCTATTAAACCCATACATTTTTTATAAAGTTTTAATGCTGATGCAGTAATAACATAAAGTGTAAATGCTGCATTCTTTCTTCTGCTTTTTTTTCTGCAGGTGTCCGCATCATACAACACAATAACAACCATTTTTGATTATTACGTGTTTGCTGCGCTTCCCCGCTTATTTGATGCGATTTTGTGGCAGATATGAAGTAGAGTTTTTAATACTTTTTTTTAATATTAAAGAAAAGCTTTGATTCTGTGCTTAAAATTGCAATAGTGTTTGCTTTTCATACTTTCTTTCAGACGAAGCCTATAGAGTGAAAATGCAACAAAACCGCAGAGTTCAGCAGTGTCTTTAGATACACCGGGGGTGGAGATTTCATGGAACCACATCCACTTTGCTTGGAAATTTAGTACTTGTTCACATGTAGCATAAATGCTACGTATTTTCTGCTGTGTTTTTGCACAAAAAATTCTACTGTGTTTAACTGTGTATGCAGAAGTGATTTCACAAAAACTGCGCCCCCTGTGAGTCTAAAGATGCTGCTGAACTCTGAAGTTTTGGTGCATTTTCTCTCTATAGGCTTCTTCTGAAAAAAATATTATTATTATTGTTTAGTTTGGTGCGGACATCTTCAGATAACAAAAAACACAGTATTTCTGCAACGTGTGAACACGACCTTACAGACACAAATATGGATGTCATATAGGGAAGCTACATAAAAATGAGAAAGGTCTGGCAGCTTTTACTGTGAATGAAGGAACAAAAATTAAATCCATAGTTCACAACTAGAGATGAGCAGGATGCACTGGTGACGCTGTGCTACCCGGACTAATCAAAAGCCGCGCTAGGGACGCAGGAAGGTTAGAGATTTGCAGCCTCCCATCCAGCTGCCAGGTACCACTGACCTGTGAATCCATCTGCTCATCGCTTGTCCCAACTGTCCCGGATACAGACAACAGTTCTGGATTTGGGTCTACGCCCTGCAGTCTCAGGCGTGTGCTAAATTTCCCTCACTACCACCGCCCCTCTGGCAACTCCTCCTGCAGGGAGAGAAAGAAATAGTAAATGGTCATGGACTGGGTTATGGCCAGGAGTGTGGTCAAAATGGCCAACCATAATTCCTCTTTCCTTTCTTCAAAAGTTGGGAGGTATGTGTTGAGTGCTGAGTATTGGTAGCAATCTTTTCCCTGATAGCCAGCTCACCTTTCTAATTCTGTACAGCCACTTTAAATGACAAGTATTTGTAGAAATGTATGTGGCTATTCCATGCACTTAAATATGACTTGCATTATTCCTTGGATATGCTATAGATGAAACCCCACTTTGATGAATTGGAATTGAATTTCTGCTGCATGTGAAACAATCCTCACTTATTGTAGTTAGTTCAGGATTGGATTAAAATCTATAAATGCTATTCATTAGCTGCAAGGCTTTAGGAAGGTGTTCGTCAATAGTTGACAGATACTAGTGCAAGATAAGCAAACAACATGGATGAGCAAATTGCTTTCATGTAAATTGAATTTGTGTTGAATTTTTAAGAATTTGCTGCACCTTGTGATTCAATTCACATGAGTCACCTAAGACGGCCACCGCCATTTTACACTTGGCAAAAGTTTGTAACAGCCAGAAAAGGTTCACATGACCTGGCTTTCCCCTAATGTCTTGCAGCCTTCTCTATTACATCACATAGTATAGCACAGCTAATCAGAAGGGACTATCATAGCTTGGATGAAAGCAGTAGCAGGGAATGCAGCAGCCATTTTGTGCTGAATCTAGATTGTGAGGGGATGTCCTAGCTTAGCAATAAAAATAAGGAGAGAAAGCTACAAAACACTGACTAAAGATTACATATATTGTGTGACAGCACAGCAGTGAAGAACAGTTACCCTCCATTTACTCATAGCCCTGCTGAGGTTACTCTGACATTACTAACTCTGTGTATGTGTTAGGCTACTTTCACACATCCGTCTTTTTGTTTCAGGCTAAATCCGGCTCTTTAGAGAAAAACTGGAACCAGAAAAAATAAAAACCGGAACCGTTTTTTCCCCCATTGACTTGTATTTGTGCCAGAATGCGCCGGAAGGCCCAGCGTTTCTTCTGGCTTTTTTCAGATCCGGCGAACATTCGATTCCGGCGTTTGGAAAAAACGTCTACTGTAATGTTTTTTGTCTCCGGCGAAAAAGCCTGAAGCGCCGGATCCGGCTGTTTGCTACAATGAAAGCCTATGGGAGCCGGATGGTGCCGGATCTGGAAAAAGGCGGATCCGGCGGCCTGATCCGGTTTTTTAAACTGAGCATGCTCCAAATTTTTTTTTATCCAATAATCTAGATAGGCTAGCCGGATCCGTCAAAAAAACGGATCCGTCGCATCAGTTTTTCAAAATCTGCGCCGGATCCAGTTTTTCCAACATTCGCCGGATTTAGCCTGAAACAAAAAACCTGATGTGTGAAAGTAACCTTAATCAGCTTGAAGGTGGTTTAGTACAGTCCTAAGGGATATCTGACTGTTGCAGGTCTTTTAGGGCAACTAGAATACCTTTATTTTTATTTTTTTTTTAAATCATTGAAGCTTGCAAATTTGGTTTTAAAAAGATTTGCTTATCTCTCTAGTAAATAAGTTTATTAACTAGTTTATAACAATGGTATTCAGTTTCCATAGTAGGTTATTTATAAACTGGATAAAAAAAGGGGCATATTGTTTTGGTCCTTTTGTAGTACATGTAGTAGGTATTGTAGAAATGAAGAAATCATATTTTGCACATTATATTCCTTAAAATTTCACTTATTTATTTCAGGACTAACAGTTGCGGATTTAGTTATGCCATGGTAAGTATATCACTTATCTAATAGTAGCTCAGATGTCATAAAAACACCATTCACTGCTCCACCAAAATCATATTAGTACCAATAATCATCTGGCCATAACAAAGGTTACTATCTAGTTATATCTTAGATACACTGTAATGCCCCCTATATACAAAAAATATCTCTCAGCGGGCTGATATCTCTCTCATCACCCTGAGAACAGAAGAACAGAGGTAGGAGAGTGCCCCCATACACATTACACTGTCTGCTGATCCTTCCAATATAAGTGGATTCAGCCAAGTTTAATCTAATGTTTGGGGGTCTTAAAAGATGCCTGTACATTTTATACAAATAGGTAATAGTGTAATGCTATACAGCCACAAAAAATGTATGGTTATAGTATAGAATGCTTTAAAATAAAAAAAATCTATAATATAAGGCTGGGAGCGTCACTCTGTCCGAAGCCTTTATAGACTGCGCAAGCGCCGGCGCAGTCTGGACCCCACAGAGTGACGCTCCCAGGAGATCGCGGTATGCGTAAGCACTGAACGCAAACCGCGATCTCCAACGGAGAGACAGGGACGTGCCAGGAGGGTGAGTATGCTATATTCACCTGTCTGTCCCGTTCCAGCGCTGCGTGCCGCTCCATCTTCCGGGTCCTCTGCCTGTGACGTTCACAGTTCAGAGGGCGCGATGACACGATTAATGCGCGCCGCCCTCTGACTGAACAGTCACAGCCAGAGGACCCGGAACACGGAGCGGCATGCAGCGCTGGATCAGGGCCAGGTGAATATAGCAAGTGTTGGGGGCCTGAGCTAACGGCGACTCCGGCACCTGACCCCCACAGCGCGCCGGTGTCCGCCCGCTTGCTCAGGCCCCCCAGCACTCGGTGCGCAGCGACGATCGGTGAGTATGTTATTTTTTTTTTATATATCGCAGCAGCGTACGGGGCATATAGTATGGAGCATCTTATGGGGGCCATAAACCTTTATGGAGCAGTGTACGGGGCATATACTATGGAGCGTCTTATGGGGGCCATAAACCTTTATGGAGCAGTGTATGGGGCATATACTATGGAGCATCTTATGGGGGCCATAAACCTTTATGGAGCAGCATACGGTGCATATACTATGGAGCATCTTATGGGGGCCATCAACCATAATGCAGCAGCATACGGGGCATATACTATGGAGCATCTTATGGGGCCATCAACCTTTATGGAGCAGCGTATGGGGCATATACTATAGAGCATCTTATGGGGCCATCAACCTTTATGGAGCAGCGGATGGGGCATATGGATGGGAGCTGCAAATTACAGAATGGTGGCGCAGGATGGGAGCAGCACATGACAGAACGGGGGCGCAGGATGGGAGCAGCACATGACAGAATAGGGCAGCACATGACAGAAAGAGGGTGCAGGATGGAAGCAGCACATGACAGGATGGGGGCGCAGGATGGGAGCAGCAAATGACAGAATGGAGGCGCAGGATGGGTGCAGCACATGTCAGAATGGAGGCGCAGGATGGGTGCAGCACATGTGAGTATGGAGGCATAGGATGGGTGCAGCACATGTCAGAATGGAGGCGCAGGATGGGTGCAGCACATGTGAGAATGGGGGCACAGGATGGGAGCAGCACATCAGAATGGGGGCGCAGAATGGGAGCAGCACATGACAGGATGGGGGCGCAGGATGGAGCAGCACATGACAGGATGGGGGCGCAGGATGGAGCAGCACATGACAGGATGGGGACGCAGGATGGAGCAGCACATGACACGATGGGGACGCAGGATGGAGAGCACATACCAGGATGGAGACCATAGACCAATATAAATGCTCGCCACCCGGGCGTAGAACGGGTTCAATAGCTAGTATATATATACAACATTCTGCATTCTCTAAAGAAAAATACTGCAAACAAATTATTAAGAAGTATAAAACATATGGACATTTGGCATCCTCATTGAATCAAGTGAAGGTGAATGTTATAAACATGAACATTATAAAAACTATTAATAGGAACGAACTTCTAATAAATATATATCCAAAAATGATGCCTAAAATATGTACAACTCATCCCATAAAAATATGTCAAAAAGGTTAATTTCTTGCATATTGTTGTGGGGCTTAAAGAGGTAATCGCATATCCAAGATCCTATTCCTATATGTAGTTGGTGTAATAATAATATTAATATAAGTAAATACCTTCAATAAGAAATGTAGTATAATTTTTCTGATTCGCTTTGTCTCTTTCCTCATGTGCAGTTATTGCAAGACCTTAGGTATCCATGCTTACGACCACTAGCAACTAGCTAACTGTCACTATTTCAGTGGTTGTAACCATGGATACCTAAAGTCCTGCAATGCCTGGACATGAGAAAAGAGACAAAGCGAATCAGAAAAGCTATACTAAATTTTTAATTTCAGGTATTTGCTAATACTATTGTTATTACATCTACTATATATTCGGATATGATCTTGGAGATGGGAATATCCCTTTAAGCATTTCAGGTGCACGCGTCTGTTACATTTTGGCTGGCACATTATGTTGTTCATTTGGGACAAAGTACCTCAAACATTCAAACATGCGTCCACCTGTGATTGGAACACTGACCCCATGAGGATAGTCACATGCTTATCTATTTACTGGCATGTTATTTATTATTGGTAAGGAAAACTATTGATTGAATATTGGTCAGTCAGTCAATTTTAATTATAAGCATTATGTAAGAACAGATTTGACACATATATACCACCCTTGTTTATGCTGCATACAGGTATAATAACCAGGTACTGGGATACAGTAACACAAATGCTGCAGAACAGAAATTAACTAATGTAACAGTAAGAATCTCCTTTCAGGGAGATAACAGGCAAAACAAAGGGAATGCAACAGTTAAACATTATAACAAGTAGTTAAGTAGACAGTCTTTTGTCAACAGTTTCATTTATCGTGGCTTCACAGCTTGTCAATTGCTGGAGGTCCCAAGGATGGTAGAACACTGGCGGCTATCGATGTGGTATCTTCAGGCGTTTCCGCCCTATACATGATCCTGCTTCTGGCGGCAGTTGGCTGTCTCCGGTTTTGTCCGCTGAGCTCCTAGTCCATAAAACTGTGGAGAAATAGGATCAAGCTCTCCGCAAACTTCAGCTCAGCATGTGTCTCTCTGGGTAGCCACCGGCATCTGGATGGCTGCTCTGCACGACTTAGCTCGGCGTGTGCTCCTCTTTCTGTCAGCCGTCACCCGAACGTCCACACTGCAATACTCTGCCTGGCATGTGTTACCCAGCGCACCTGCCTATATCAGTAAGTCTCTTATGCAGCCGCCCCATTTCTACACGCTGCGACCTAACGTACCCCTCACCACAGCTGCGATCCGCACCAGCTCAGTGTTCTGGCAAGAAGCCCTGCTCTGTTCCCGCGCAGCACCTTTTTTCTTACTGACTCTGGCCACACCCCCTACACTTAGGTTACCGGCTTGCTCCAGCTGCAATTGCATTCCCTCCAGCAACAGGAAGTGCGGCCCCAGCAAGTCCGTACAAGAAACTTAAGCAGCCCAGGCCTCCATTCTACACAGAGACAGTGTTACACAGGAAGATTTTTGCTCCTCCCCATTCCATTGCTGCAATATTGGCTGAAGTAGATAGCAGACACTTGCTGTGTAGTGAGCACCTTGAACCCACAGGTGCTTCATAGAATGTTATATCGTTGAACTGTGAAAATGAAAAAATGTTTTTCCCACAAAAATGTCGCTTTAGCTTCAGGTAACAGGAGAAAATGGACCATATAATTTGTTGTGCAATTTGTCCTGAGCACACCGATACCACATATGGTGGAAAACTACTGTTTGGGCACACGGCAGGACTCGGAAGATAATGAGAGCTAATTGACTTTTGGAATGCAAAATTGACTGGATAAGATAGCGGACACCATGTCGCATTTGCAGAGCCCCTAATGTGCCTAAACAGTGAAAACACCCCCCACAAGTGACCACATTTTGGAAACTACACCCCTCAAGAAATTGATCTAGAGGTTTTGCGCACACCTTGAACACACAGTGCTCCACAGAATTTTATATAGTTGATATCACATATGTAGTGGAAAACTACTGTTTGGGTACACAGCAGTGCTTTGAAGGGAAGCAGTATGAGCAGGTTGTGGGATGCAGTAATGGACTGGAGGCAGAGCAAGGGTTAACTATATTTTACTTGAACAGGGGGTTACTCCATGCAGGGAGAGGAAGGGGTGAATAGGAATAAAGTAGGTGGTATAAATACAAGTAATGTGCAGCTTGAGTTAAACAACAACAATAAGTAATGAAGGAGTTCTTTATGGGTTTACTTATCAGTCTGCCGACTTCCTGACCGTAGAGTCTTATGTTCAACCAGTGTCGCCAGCGCAGTTAGCGCGTGATGAGTCCAGTATCGTCATGAAGACCTTGATGATCCAGTTTCCGACGGTGATGAAGTGTCCTTGGCGCCTTGGACGAGGTCCTGGGTCCAGTGTTCGTTGTGTGATATGAAGTACAATCTCCAACTCTGACGGAGCTTAACGTAGCTTGACACATATAAGTGGGTGAGATGAGGCACAATTCCTGGTGAGTCACCCGATCCTCCCTAGGCTGCATGCAGGCAGAACTTGCAGCCCGGAGCATTTGGCATCTTCATCTGGAGAAGCCACTGGGCATCTGGCATGTTTCTCATCACAGTCTCTGTATCTGGTCGCCGGGAGTCTTTTGCGCGGGCCTGCACTGTCATGGTGCTCAGAGGTTGGAGCACCAACTGTTCGCTGCTGCGTGCTGCTTGTTCCCACCAGGACTGACTGCTTTCACCCATGCGCTCTGGCCTTTTTAGCTTAGTCACGCCCCCTGTTGTAAAGTGCAAAGTTCGGTCTAGGTTTTTAAGCTTTCCCCTGGACAAGAGAGGAGACAGCCCCGACAGTTTCAGACCCGGCACAAGAGAGGTATCCCCGGTCCAGTCTCTGTTCTACCACTCCCTCTCTCCGTTTGCTTGCTATTCCACAAGTGAGAGATCTTGTAGTAAGTGTTGACACTTTCCTATCCCTTGGACAATTCGCTACCAAATAAATTGGTCTTGATTGTATCTCTTGGGGGGTCTCCTGGCTGTTGCTCATTTGGTGCGCCGTAAATCAGAAGGAGTAATTGGGTCAGGTTGAGTAGTCGAGTCAGGCTGGACAGACGAGGATTCCAATGGAGCAACCACTTAAGGAATTTCAGGAATTACAGGAATTTCAGGTACGCGTTCCTACTCTGGGTCTTTAGGCGGCAAATCAGGAGATTTTTCATCCTCACAAATCAGCAACTGCTGGAGGCAGTATTTCAAGTGTACTTGAGACTGCAAACCTGTGTCCTCGTTCCTTACTGCACCATTCACCATCTACCATCTACACACTGGGAAGCCCTGGGGACATACTTCACCTGTGGGAAGGTATACCATCTAGCTGCCATAACATCACCCCAGCGGACCCCTTAAAGTAGCGTCGGTCACCCTGGCCGAATACCACAGGTGGCATCACGAAAATAAACTTTATCCCTTTAAAGACTTTTCCCTTTTATATGGAAGTCCCAGGGCCACGGACCGGGTCAGCCACCGTGACACCTCCCCTGTCAACCGCAGGACCCGGTACCGAGTACCACCATGCCCTGACGAGGCGCTCCATCCATCTATTCAAAGGAGCAAAAAACTGTGGCTGACCGCACTTTATGCATGTCTAAAATGTCTCCATCTGCCTCATTATAGGGAATCAACTGCCAGGGGTTCCATCTGAATCACATATTATGGAAACTTACACAGAAAACTTAGTGCAAGCGCTCAGCGCAGCACGCAGGATAAATGTGAGGCGAGCCATATTGCGATATTGGGAAGCAAAATGAAATAATCAACTGCAAGTGAAGAATCAGTTTGATTTTTTTTTTACACCATTCCTCGTGCTGTATAAACGATTAGATGACTCTATTCTTCGGGTCAGTGGGATTACAGCATTACCAGATTTATCATTTTTTTATGTTTGGCTGATGTCACACACTAAAAGACTTTTGTTTTGCAAGACAAAGCTTTTGCATCACTATATTTTGGGAGCTATAATTTTTCTATATTTTTACTGACAGAGTCATGTGAAGGCTTATTTTTTTTTGCGGGACGAGTTGAATTTTTCACTGGTACCTTTTTCAGTCACTTATTTTTTTTTTTTTTATCGCTTTCTATTCCGATTTTTGGGAAGGAGAATGAACAAAAACGTTCACCATCTGGTAAAAGTGATAACTTTATTCTTTGGGTCAGTACAATTACAGCATTTTTATCATTTTTTAATGTTTTGGCATTTTTGCACAATAAAAACTATTTATATTCGGAGAGCTATAACTTGTATTTTTGCATTGATGGAGCTGTATCACAGCTTATTTTTAGCCAGGCAAGATGACCTTTTCAGCTATATAATTTTTATTTACATTCAACTTTTTGATTGCATTTTATGCAACTTTTTGTTCAGCTGTATGATGGAAAAGCATAGTTTTTTCCACCGTTTTAAATTTTGTTTCTGGTCTTCACTAAAGGGGGAACTAGTGGGACACGTTTATAGGTTGGTTCATTTAGAATGCAGCCATTCCAAATAGGTGTACTTTTAAATCCACAACTCCACAGAAACCAAAAGTCCTTTTTAGGGCTAATTCGTGGGTCCCGATATTGCAGCACTAGGTAGGCAGAGCACAGTATATCCACATCAGTGCAAGGCCTGCAGGCACTGTATGTGTGTACATAGCTCCCACTGCATCCCACCCAAAGCTCCATAAATGTCTGCTGCTGCGGCTGCAGATTTTTTACTATATACCTAGTTGCATTTTTTTTCCCCAAAAATTCACCCCCCCCAAAAAAAATATACAGTCTGTTCTGTCAGACTGAGGCCTTTTGAAATATCATAGTTTGTCAGGCATACGTAGCATAGTTGTGTGTGCTAGCCTTGTGCCACTTTTTGTGTGTGTTTTAAAACCACTGAAAAAGGCCTCATATATCTGTGTGCTCCAACTTTGGGCTTTTTAGGCCGGTGGACCACGTTTTTTGCTGTCTGATACTCTAATTCTATACAGCACTATTTTGCATTTAAAAAAAAAACAGGCCACATTTTTGCAAGTGTGGTATTTCTGTGACAGCCCTCATATATCTGCCGGCTCCAAGTTTGGTCATTGTAGGCTGGTGGACCCCTTTTTTGCTGTCTGATTCTCTAAATCTATACAGCACTATTTAGCTTCCAAAATTAGAAAAAGGCCACATATTTGCCAATGTGGTATTTCCGTAACAGCCCTCATATATCTGCATGCTCCAAGTTTGGGCATTGCAGGCCGTTGTACCACTTTTTTTGCTGTCTGATTATCTAATTCTATACAGCACTATTTAGCTTCCAAAATTATAAAAAGGCCACATATTTGCCAGTGTGGTATTTCCCTGACAGCTCTCATATATCTACGTGCTCCAAGTTTGGTCATTGTAGGCCGGTGGACCCCTTTTTTTTGCTGTCTGTTACTCTACTTATATACAGCACTATTTTGCATAAATTCACTTCACAAAAAAGCCCCCAAAAATTGAATACAGTCTGTTTTATCAGGCTGAGGTCTGCCTGGTGTTTGGGTTTGAAAAATTGTAGATTTGCAGGTATACTGATCAGATATTATTTTGCTACTAATAAATATATTTGTGTTGAGCACTTGAAATAGTGCAGTAGTACATTTAAAATGGCAAAGGCAAGGGATGGGGAAGTGGACGTGATGATGATGGTGCATGCAGAGGATGAGGCCACGGCCAAGGTGAAAGTGGGCAACAACAAAGACCCACATCTTCTCGCTCGACCTTCCTGTCCCAGTTTCTAGGTGAACGCAGCACACCACTATTGAAGCCAGAGCAGTGTGAAATGGTTGTTGGTTGGATAGCGGATAATGCTTCCAGTCACTTAGCTGCCACCACCACCACCACATGTCTTCCACATGGTCAAATCTGAGTAGCCTTGAGTGTGGCCCGGATATTCCTCACTCTGATCCTCCTTCCTTCCACCTTGCCAAGTGCCCTGAGACAACTGATCCCACACTTGGACACTATGAAGAGCTGTTCAGTTTTCCATTTCAAGATTCAGAACCCTCTGCCGGTCAACTTGAAGTGGGGACAGATGGGGTCTCATGTAGAGATGCCCAAAGCTTTGACCATCCCCGGTCACACGAAGGCGATGGTGGGAAAGTGTCAGAAGAGGTGGACGATGATGAGACACAATTGCCAGAAAGTCACGAGGAGGAGCAGGGTGTGGATGTGGAAGACGAGGTGATGAATGACTGTGTGACTGACCCAACCTGGCAGGAGAACATGCAGAGCGAGGGCAGCAGCACACATGGGCAAGGAGGCATATCACCCCAACAGGCAGGAAGAAGCAGTGTGATGGCCACAGACAAAAGGCGTGCATCTGTTCTCCGTAACACCAACATGAGGGAAGTTACCATTCCAACTGTTAGATCTTCCTGACTCTGGTTATTTTTTAAAGACTCTGCCGATAACCCCAAACAGGCCATTTGCAGCACCTGCCATGCAAGCATCAGCAGGGGCAGCAAAACAACCAGTGTGACCACCACCAGCATGATCAGGCATATGGCAGCAAAGCACCTGACTTTGTGGTGGGCCGAACGCCAGGCTCCAGGACCACTGCCTGCAGGTCACACCACTGCTTCTTCGACTGTTTTGTGCAGAAGACAATGCCCAGTACACCTTGCATGTGAAGATGCCTCTAGCCCTGCACCTGTTTTGGCCCACAGTCAAGCAGCACCAGCATCAAGCCCGTCCACATCCTTGTCCCAGCACAGCCTTCAGTTGTCTATAACCCACTCATTGGAACGCAAGCGGAAATACCCAGCCTATGCCCTACAGGCCACAGTCCTAAATTCTAATATTTCTCTTCTGCTAGCGCTAGAAATGCTGCCTTTTAGGCTCGTTGACAGGGAAGCTTTCCGCAACCTGATGGCGGCAGCCGTCCCAAGGTACTTGGGCCCCAGTCACCACTATTTTCCCCTGGTGTCCCGTACCATCATTACACCAGCATTTGTCCCACAACATTACCCGTTCCCTCAACAATGCTGCTACAGGGAAAGTCCACCTTACCACGGACACATGGACAAGTGATTGTGGGCAGGGATGGTACATCTGTTATGATCCGGTGACCTTGGAGAAGCATGAAAACTTTCACTGGAGTAGGTGGTAACTATACTGACCGCAAATCCTGATCTTAACACCGCAACTAGAAGTAGCCGTGGGGTGTACCTAACAAGCCCTAGACACCTCGTCACAGCCGGAGGACTAAATACCCCTAAAGATGGAAATAGGAATACTATCTTGCCTCAGAGCAGAACCCCAAAGGATAGGCAGCCCCCCACAAATATTGGCTGTGAGTAGGAGAGGAAAGACACACACAGTCAGAAAACAAGATTTAGCACAAGAGGCCACTCTAGCTAAAATAGGAAAGGATAGGACAGAGTTCTGTGCGGTCAGTATTAAAACCCTTCCAAAAATATCCACAGCAGATTATACAAAAATTCCTCCATCTAACTAAAGACGTGGAACGTATATCTGCAACTCCAGAGACTACTAAACTCAGAGCAGGAATACAATCAAAAACAAGCACACAGCTTGTGTGCCATAGAAAAAGGAACAGACACTTATCTTTGCTGAATTGGCAGCTAAGCAGGAGAAGCCAGACAGAGATCAAATACTTCCCAAGAAACATTGACAACTGGCAAGGACTAATGAGTCCTGCAAACCTAAATACTCCAGTCAGAACTGCAATCAGTAGATACACCTGTCCAGGACAGCAGCCCAGAGACAACTGCATTACCACCTACAACCACCGGAGGGAGCCCAAAAGCAGAATTCACAACAGTACCCCCCCTTGAGGAGGGGTCACCGAACCCTCACCAGAGCCCCCAGGCCGATCAGGATGAGCCAGATGAAAGGCACGAACCAAATCAGCGGCATGGACATCAGAGGCAAAAACCCAAGAATTATCCTCCTGGCCATAACCCTTCCATTTGACAAGGTACTGAAGCTTCTGCCTCGAAAAACGGGAATCCAAAATCATCTCAACAACATATTCCAACTCCCCATCAACCAACACAGGGGCCGGAGGATCAACACAGGGAACAACGGGCTCCACATATTTCCGCAATAAAGATCTATGGAAGACATTATGGATAGCAAAAGAGGCCGGAAGCGCCAGTCGAAAAGACACCGGATTAATAATCTCAGAAATCCTATAAGGACCAATAAACCGAGGCTTAAACTTAGGAGAAGAAACCTTCATAGGAACATGACGGGAAGACAACCAGACCAGATCCCCAACCCGAAGCCGGGAACCAACACACCGACGACGGTTAGCAAAACGTTGAGCCTCCTCCTGAGACAACACCAAATTGTCCACCACATGAGCCCAAATCTGCTGCAAACTGTCAACCACAGAATCCACAACAGGACAGTCAGAAGGCTCAACCTGCCCAGAAGAAAAACGAAGATGAAAACCAAAATTACAAAAGAAAGGCGAAACCAAGGTAGCCGAACTAGCCCGATTATTAAGGGCAAACTCGGCCAATGGCAAGAAAGCCACCCAATCCTCCTGATCAGCAGACACAAAGCATCTCAAATAAGTCTCCAGGGTCTGATTAGTTCGCTCGATCTGACCATTTGTCTGAGGATGAAACGCAGAAGACAAAGACAAATCAATGCCCAGCCTAGCACAAAAGGCTCGCCAAAATCTAGAAACAAACTGGGAACCTCTGTCGAACACAATATTCTCCAGAATACCATGCAAACGGACCACATGCTGAAAAAACAACGGAACGAAATCCGAAGAGGAAGGCAATTTAGGCAAAGGCACCAAATGAACCATCTTAGAGAACCGGTCACAAACAACCCAGATAACCGACATCCTCTGGGAAACCGGAAGATCGGAAATAAAATCCATAGAAATATGCGTCCAGGGCCTCTCAGGGACCGGCAATGGCAAAAGCAACCCACTAGCACGGGAACAACAAGCCTTGGCCCGCGCACAAGTCCCACAGGACTGCACAAAAGAACCCACATCACGAGACAAAGAAGGCCACCAAAAGGACCTACCAACCAAATCTCTGGTACCAAAAATGCCAGGATGACCAGCCAACACGGAACAGTGAACCTCAGAAATCACTCTACTAGTCCATCTCTCAGGAACAAACAGTTTCCCCACAGGACAGCGGTCAGGTTTGTCAGCCTGAAATTCCTGAAGAACCCGTCGTAAATCAGGGGAAATGGCAGAAAGAACCACCCCTTCTTTCAGAATACCGACCGGTTCTAAGACCTCAGGAGAATCAGGCAAAAAACTCCTAGAGAGGGCATCAGCCTTAATGTTCTTAGAACCCGGAACGTACGAGACCACGAAATCAAAATGGGAAAAAAACAAAGAGCCTGTATAGGATTCAGCCGTTTGGCAGACTCAAGGTAAATCAAATTCTTATGATCGGTCAAGACCACAATATGGTGCTTAGCTCCCTCAAGCCAATGTCGCCACTCCTCAAACGTCCACTTCATAGCCAACAACTCCCGATTGCCGACATCATAATTACGTTCAGCAGGCGAAAACTTACGGGAAAAGAAGGCACACGGTTTCATTAAGGAACCAACAGGATCCCTCTGAGACAAAACGGCCCCTGCCCCAATCTCAGAAGCATCAACCTCAACCTGAAACGGAAGAGAAACATCTGGTTGGCGCAACACCGGAGCAGAAGTAAATCGATGTTTAAGCTCCTGAAAGGCAGAGACAGCCGCAGAGGATCAATTCGCCACATCAGCGCCTTTCTTCGTCAAATCGGTCAAGGGTTTAACCACGCTGGAAAAATTAGCAATGAAACGGCGATAAAAATTTGCAAAACCCAAAAATTTCTGAAGGCTCTTCACGGATGTGGGCTGAATCCAATCATGAATGGCCTGAACCTTAACCGGATCCATCTCTATAGACGAGGGAGAAAAAATAAAGCCCAAAAAAGAAACCTTCTGCACCCCAAAGAGACACTTAGACCCTTTCACAAACAGGGCATTGTCACGAAGGATCTGAAATACCATCCTGACCTGTTCCACATGAGACTCCCAATCATCAGAAAAAATCACAATATCGTCCAAATATACAATCAAGAACTTATCAATATAGGTCCGGAAAATATCATGCATGAAGGACTGAAAAACAGATGGAGCATTAGTGAGCCCGAATGGCATCACAAGGTATTCAAAATGGCCTTCAGGCGTGTTAAACGCAGTTTTCCATTCATCACCCTGCTTAATACGAACAAGATTACATGCCCCTCGAAGGTCAATCTTGGTAAACCAACTAAACAACTAGCTCCCTTAATCCTAGCAAACAAATCGGTAAGCAAAGGTAAAGGGTATTGAAACTTGACCGTGATTTTATTCAAGAGGCGATAATCAATACAGGGTCTCAAGGAACCATCTTTTTTAGCAACAAAAAAGAACCCCGCTCCCAACGGTGAAGAAGATGGCCGAATATGCCCTTTCTCCAAAGACTCCTTAATATAGCTCCGCATGGCGGTATGTTCAGGCACAGACAGGTTGAAAAGTCGACCCTTAGGAAACTTACAGCCTGGAATCAAGTCAATAGCACAATCGCAGTCCCTCTGCGGTGGAAGGAAACTGGACTTGGGCTGATCGAATACATCCTGAAAATCAGACAAAAACTGTGGAATTTCAGAAGAGGAAGAAGAGGAGATTGACATCAAAGGAACATCATTATGAACCCCCTGACAACCCAAACTAGTCACAGACATGGACTTCCAATCCAACACAGGATTATGTACCTGCAACCACGGAAAACCCAGCACAATAGCATCATGCAAATTATGCAACACCAGAAATCGACACTCTTCCTGATGGGCTGGCGCCATGCGCATGGTCACCTGTGTCCAAAACTGGGGCTTATTTTTAGCCAAGGGTGTAGCATCAATGCCCCTTAAAGGAATAAGGTTCTGCAAAGGCTGCAAGGGAAAACCACAATGCCTGGCAAACTCAAAGTCCATTAAGTTCAAGGCGGCGCCTGAATCCACAAACGCCATGACAGAAAATGATGACAATGAGCAGATCAAGGACACAGATAACTGAAATTGACGTTGTACAGTACTGATGGTAAATGAACTAGCGATCCTCTTTGTCCGCTTAGGGCAGACTGAAATGACATGAGAAGCGTCGCCACAATAATAACACAACCTATTCTGACGTCTGAATCCTTGTCGTTCCGTTTTAGACAGAATCCTATCACACTGCATTGGCTCAGGAGTCTGCTCTGAGAACAACGCCACAGCGCGCAAAGTTCTGCGCTCCCGTAAGCGCCGGTCAATCTGAATGGCCAGAGATATAGAATCACTCAGACCAGAAGGCATGGGAAACCCCACCATAACATCTTTAACGGATTCAGAAAGACCCTTTCTGAAAATTGCCGCCAAAGCATCATTATTCCATTTAGTCAACACAGACCATTTTCTGAATTTCTGACAATACAATTCTGCCGCCTCTTGACCCTGAGACAGGGCCAAAAAGGTCTTCTCAGCTTGATCCACAGAATTAGGTTCATCATATAATAATCCTAAAGCCTGAAAAAAGGAGTCTACATTAAGCAAAGCTGGATTCCCAGATTCCAGGGAAAACGCCCAATCCTGCGGGTCGCCACGCAGCAGGGAGATGACGATTTTAACCTGCTGAATGGAATCACCAGAGGATTTGGACCTGTCTCCAAAAAACAAATCAGGAGTAGGAATCTTTGGCTCTAAAACAGGAGTTTGAACAATATAATCAGAAATACCTTGTACCCTAGCAACAAGCTGGTCTACACGAGAAACTAATTCCTGAACATCCATGCTTGCACAAGGCTCCTCAGCCACCCAGAGATAAAGAGGGAAGAGAAGATAAAGCAGACTGAAGAAAAAATGGCTCAACACCTTTCTTCCCTTCTTCTGAGATGCATTTAACTCATTGTTGGCCAGTTGTACTGTTATGATCCGGTGACCTTGGAGCAGCATGAAAACTTTCACTGGAGTAGGTGGTAACTATACTGACCGCAAATCCTGATCTTAACACCGCAACTAGAAGTAGCCGTGGGGTGTACCTAACAAGCCCTAGACACCTCGTCACGGCCGGAGGACTAAATACCCCTAAAGATGGAAATAGGAATACTATCTTGCCTCAGAGCAGAACCCCAAAGGATAGGCAGCCCCCCACAAATATTGGCTGTGAGTAGGAGAGGAAAGACACACACAGTCAGAAAACAAGATTTAGCACAAGAGGCCACTCTAGCTAAAATAGGAAAGGATAGGACAGAGTTCTGTGCGGTCAGTATTAAAACCCTTCCAAAAATATCCACAGCAGATTATACAAAAATTCCTCCATCTAACTAAAGACGTGGAACGTATATCTGCAACTCCAGAGACTACTAAACTCAGAGCAGGAATACAATCAAAAACAAGCACACAGCTTGTGTGCCATAGAAAAAGGAACAGACACTTATCTTTGCTGAATTGGCAGCTAAGCAGGAGAAGCCAGACAGAGATCAAATACTTCCCAAGAAACATTGACAACTGGCAAGGACTAATGAGTCCTGCAAACCTAAATACTCCAGTCAGAACTGCAATCAGTAGATACACCTGTCCAGGACAGCAGCCCAGAGACAACTGCATTACCACCTACAACCACCGGAGGGAGCCCAAAAGCAGAATTCACAACAGTACCCCCCCTTGAGGAGGGGTCACCGAACCCTCACCAGAGCCCCCAGGCCGATCAGGATGAGCCAGATGAAAGGCACGAACCAAATCAGCGGCATGGACATCAGAGGCAAAAACCCAAGAATTATCCTCCTGGCCATAACCCTTCCATTTGACAAGGTACTGAAGCTTCTACCTCGAAAAACGGGAATCCAAAATCATCTCAACAACATATTCCAACTCCCCATCAACCAACACAGGGGCCGGAGGATCAACACAGGGAACAACGGGCTCCACATATTTCCGCAATAAAGATCTATGGAAGACATTATGGATAGCAAAAGAGGCCGGAAGCGCCAGTCGAAAAGACACCGGATTAATAATCTCAGAAATCCTATAAGGACCAATAAACCGAGGCTTAAACTTAGGAGAAGAAACCTTCATAGGAACATGACGGGAAGACAACCAGACCAGATCCCCAACCCGAAGCCGGGAACCAACACACCGACGACGGTTAGCAAAACGTTGAGCCTCCTCCTGAGACAACACCAAATTGTCCACCACATGAGCCCAAATCTGCTGCAAACTGTCAACCACAGAATCCACAACAGGACAGTCAGAAGGCTCAACCTGCCCAGAAGAAAAACGAGGATGAAAACCAAAATTACAAAAGAAAGGCGAAACCAAAGTAGCCAAACTAGCCCGATTATTAACCCCTTAGCGACCGCCGATACGCCTTTTAACGGCGGCCGCTAAGGGTACTTAAACCACAGCGCCGTTAATTAACGGCGCTGTGGAAAAAGTCCATAGCGCCCCCCAGAGGCCGATTTTCTCCGGGGTCTCGGCTGCCGAGGGTAGCCGAGACCCCAGAGAACATGATTCGGGGGGTTTTTAACCCACCCCGCATTTGCGATCGCCGGTAATTAACCGTTTACCGGCGATCGCAAAAAAAAAAAAAAGCGATCTCTTTTTAATTTCTCTGTCCTCCGATGTGATCGCACATCGGAGGACAGAGAAAAGGGGTCCCAGGTGGCCCCCCAATACTCACCTAGCTCCCCCGATGCTCCTCGTGTCTCCCGGTGGGCGCCGCCATCTTCAAAATGGCGGGCGCATGCGCAGTGCGCCCGCCGGCCGGCACCGGGAGAATCTTTGGGGTCTCGGCTGCCGGGGGTAGCCAAAGAGCATGATCGGGGTCGGTATTACCGACCCCTGTTTTGCGATCGCCGGTAATTAACTGTTTACCGGCGACCGCAAAAAAAAAAAAAAAAGTAAAGTGTAATTCTCTGTCCTCTGATGTGATCGCACATCAGAGGACAGAGAAATAGGGGGATTCGGGGACCCTAGCATACTCACCTAGGTCCCTTGATCCTCTTGCTGCTCCTCCTGGCCGCCGGCAGCAGAACATGGCGGACGCATGCCCAGTGCGCCCGCCATCTGTCTCCATCTGCCGGCCGGCAGGAGAACAGCAGTTGGGGCTAAAATTAGGGTTAGGGGTAGGGTTAGGGTTAGGGGTAGGGTTAGGGGTAGGGGTAGGGTTAGGGGTAGGGTTAGGGTTAGGGGTAGGGTTAGGGTTAGGGGTAGGGTTAGGGGTAGGGTTAGGGGTAGGGTTAGGGCTAGGGTTAGGGGTAGGGGTAGGGGTAGGGTTAGGGGTAGGGTTAGGGGTAGGGTTAGGGCTAGGGTTAGGGCTAGGGTTAAGGCTAGGGTTGGGGCTAAATTTAGGGTTAGGGTTGGGGCTAAATTTAGGGTTAGGGTTGGGGCTAAACTTAGGGTTAGGCTTCTTTCACACTTACGTCGGTACGGGGCCGTCGCAATGCGTCGGCCCGACATACCGACGCACGTTGTGAAAATTGTGCACAATGTGGGCAGCAGCTGTAGTTTTTCAACACATCCGCTGCCCAATCTATGTCCTGGGGAGGAGGGGGCGGAGTTACGGTCACGCATGCGCGGTCAGAAATGGCGGATGCGACGTACAAAAAAACGTTTCATTGAACGTTTTTTTGTGCCGACGCTCCGCCAAAACACAACTGATCCAGTGCACGATGGACGCGACGTGTGGCCATCCGTCACGATCCGTCGGCAATACAAGTCTATGGGCAAAAAACGCATCCTGCGGGCACATTTGCAGGATCCGTTTCTTGTCCAAAACGACGGATTGCGACGGAATGCCAAACGACGCAAGTGTGAAAGTAGCCCTAGGGCTAGGGTTAGGGTTGGGGCTAAAGTTAGGGCTAGGGTTGGGGCTAAAGTTAGGGTTAGAGCTGGGTTAGGGTTAGGGTTTGGATTAGGGTTGGTATTAGGGTTAGGGTTGGCATTAGGGTTACGCTTGGGATTAGGGTTAGGTTTGGGATTAGGGTTAAGGTTAGGGTTGTGATTAGGGGTGTATTGGGATTAGGGTTAGGTTTGAGGTTAGGGTTGAGATTAGGATTAGGGGTGTGTTGGATTTAGGGTTTTGATTAGGGTTATGGTTAGGGTTGACATTAGGGTTGTTTTGGGGTAAGGGTTGTGATTATGGTTAGGGTTAGTGATTAGGATTATGGATGAGGTTGGGATTAGGGTTAGGGGTGTGTTGGGGTTAGGGTTGGAGCTAGAATTGGGGGGTTTCCACTGTTTAGGTACATCAGGGGGTCTCCAAACACGACAGCCAATTTTGCGCTCAAAAAGTCAAATGGTGCTCCCTCCCTTCTGAGCTCTGCCGTGCACCCAAACAGTGGGTTACCCCCACATATGGGGCATCAGCGTACTCGGGATAAATTGGACAACAACTTCTGGGGTCCAATTTCTCTTGTTACCCTTGTGAAAATAAAAACTTGGGGGCTACAAAATCTTTTTTGTGAAAAAAAAAATATTTTTTATTTTCACGACTCTGCATTCTAAACTTCTGTGAAGCACTTGGGCATTCAAAGTTCTCACCACACATCTAGAAAAGTTCCTTGGGGGGTCTAGTTTCCAAAATGGGGTCACTTGTGGGGGGTTACTACAGTTTAGGTACATCAGGGGCTCTGCAATCGCAACATAATGCCCACAGACCATTCTATCAAAGTCTGCATTCCAAAAAGGCGCTCCTTCCCTTCCGAGCTCTGCCGTGCGCCCAAACAGTGGTTTACCCCCACATATGGCGCATCAGCGTACTCGGGATAAATTGGACAATAACTATTGCAGTCCAATTTCTCCTGTTACCCTTGTGAAAATAAAAACTTGGGGGCTACAATATCTTTTTTGTGGAAAAAAAAATATTTTTTATTTTCACGACTCTGCATTCTAAACTTCTGTGAAGCACTTGGGCATTCAAAGTTCTCACCACACATCTAGATAAGTTCCTTGGGGGGTCTAGTTTCCAAAATGGGGTCACTTGTGGAGGGTTTCTACTGGTTAGGTACATCAGGGGCTCTGCAAACGCAACATAATACACGCAGACCATTCTATCAAAGTCTGCATTCCAAAACGGCGCTCCTTCCTTCCGAGCTCTGCCGTGCGCCCAAACAGTGGTTTACCCCCACATATGGGGTACCAGCATACTCAGGACAAATTGGACAACAACTTTTGGGGTCCAATTTCTCTTGTTACCCTTGTGAAAATAAAAATTTGGTGGCTAAAAAATCTTTTTTGTGGAAAAAAAAAATATTTTTTATTTTCACGGCTCTGCATTATAAACTTCTGTGAAGCACTTGGGCATTCAAGGTTCTCACCACACATCTAGATAAGTTCCATGGGGGGTCTAGTTTCCAAAATGGGGTCACTTGTGGGGGATTTCTACTGTTTAGGCACATCAGGGGCTCTCCAAACGCGACATGGCGTCCGATCTCAATTCCAGCCAATTCTACATTGAAAAAGTAAAACGGCACTCTTTCTCTTCCAAGCTCTGCGGTGCGCTCAAACAGTGGTTTACCCCCACATATTGGGTATCGACGTACTCAGGAGAAATTGCACAACAACTTTAGTGGTCTAATTTCTCCTGTTACCCTTGTGAAAATAAAAATTTGTGGGCAAAAAGATCATTTTTGTAGAAAAAATGCAATTTTTTTTTTCACGGCTCTACGTTATAAACTTCTGTGAAGCACATGGGGGTTCAAAGTGCTCGCCACACATCTAGATAAGTTCCTTAAGGGGTCTAGTTTCCAAAATTGTGTCACTTGTGGGGGGTTTCCACTGTTTAGGCACATCAGGGGCTCTCCAAACGCGACATGGCGTCCAATCTCAATTCCAGCCAATTCTACATTGAAAAAGTAAAACGGCACTCCTTCACTTCTAAGTTCTGCGGTGCGCCCTAACAGTGGTTTACCCCCACATATGGGGTATTGGCGTATTCAGGAGAAATTGCATAACAAAATTTATGGTTACATTTCTGTTTTTACACTTGTGAAAATAAAAAAAATGGTTCTGAATTAAGATGTTTGCAAAAAAAAGTTAAATGTTCATTTTTTCCTTCCACATTGTTTCAGTTCCTGTGAAGCACGTAAAGGGTTAATAAACTTCTTGAATGTGGTTTTGAGAACCTTGAGGGGTGTAGTTTTTAGAATGGTGTCACACTTCATTATTTTCTATCATATAGACCCCTCAAAATGACTTCAAATGTGATGTGGTCCCTAAAAAAAAATGGTGTTGTAAAAATGAGAAATTGCTGGTCAACTTTTAACCCTTATAACTCCCTAACAAAAAAAAAATTTGTTTCCAAAATTGTGCTGATGTAAAGTAGACATGTGGGAAATGTTATTTATTAACTATTTTTCATGACATATCTCTCTGATTTAAGGGCATAAAATTACAAAGTTTGAAAATTGCAAAATTTTAAAAATTTTCGCCATATTTCCGTTTTTTTCATAAATAATCGCAAGTAATATCGAAGAAATGTTACCACTAACATGAAGTACAATATGTCACGAAAAAACAATCTCAGAATCAGCGGGATCCGTTGAAGCGTTCCAGAGTTATAACCTCATAAAGTGACAGTGGTCAGAATTGCAAAAATTGGCCTGGTCATTAAGTACCAAATTGGCTCTGTCACTAAGGGGCAGGGCCGCCATCAGGGCATGACAGCCGTGACTGGCGTATGGGGCCCGGTGAGCAGAGGGGGCCCCCATCGGGCCCCGTCTCATCTGGTCACCGGGCCCCCCCTGCAGGCGCTGCGGCAGCGGCACACTATTGACGTGCGGGCCCGCGCCCGCACGTCAATAGTTAACAGCCGCCAGCCAGTCTGAGGCTGGCGGCTGAATAGGGCCGCAGTGCGCACTCGCCGCCGCCGGCGTCTGACGTCATTGTCAGCTGCCGGGCCCGGCGGCGAGTGTGTCTGTGTGGAGCCTGGAGAGGGAGCTACACCCGGCGCTAGAGCTTGGCCAGGTAAGAAGTTGTGTTTTTTTTTTTTCTTTGAGAGCTGCTGCGATCCAGGGGGGCCCGGGGGGCAGGATGATGGACACACAGGGGCAGAAATGCTGGACACACAGGGGCAGAATGGTGGACACACAGGGGCAGAAATGCTGGACACAGTGGGGCAGAATGGTGGACACACAGGGGCAGAATGGTGGACACACAGGGGCAGAATGGTGGACACACAGGGGCAGAATGGTGGACACACAGGGGCAGAATGGTGGACACAGTGGGGCAGAATGCTGGACACACAGGGGCAGAAATGCTGGACACAGTGGGGCAGAATGGTGGACACACAGGGGCAGAATGGTGGACACACAGGGGCAGAATGGTGGACACAGTGGGGCAGAATGCTGGACACACAGGGGCAGAAATGCTGGACACAGTGGGGCAGAATGGTGGACACACAGGGGCAGAATGGTGGACACACAGGGGCAGAATGGTGGACACAGTGGGGCAGAATGCTGGACACACAGGGGCAGAAATGCCGGACACAGTGGGGCAGAATGGTGGACACAGTGGGGCAGAATGCTGGACACAGTGGGGCAGAAATGCTGGACACAGTGGGGCAGAAATGCTGGACACAGTGGGACAGAATGGTGGACACACAGGGGCAGAATGGTGGACACAGTGGGGCAGAATGCTGGACACAGTGACACAGGGGCAGAAATGCCGGACACAGTGGGGCAGAATGGTGGACACAGTGGGGCAGAATGCTGGACACAGTGGGGCAGAAATGTGGACACACAGGGGCAGAAATGCTGGACACAGTGGGGCAGGATGCTGGACACAATGGGGCAGGATGCTGGACATAGTGGGGCAGAAATGCTGGACACAGTGGGGCAGAAATGCTGGACACAGGGGCAGAAATGCTGGACACAGTGGGACAGAATGGTGGACACACAGGGGCAGAAATGCTGGACACACAGTGGGGCAGAAATGCTGGACAGAGTGGGGCAGAATCCTGGACACACAGGGGCAGAAATGCTGGACACAGTGGGGCAGAAATGCTGGACACAGTGGGGCAAAAATGCTGGACACAGGGGCAGAAATGCTGGACACAGTGGGACAGAATGGTGGACACACACAGGGGCAGAAATGCTGGACACACAGTGGGGCAGAATGCTGGACACAGTGAGGCAGAATGCTGGACACACAGGGGCAGAAATGCTGGACACAGGGGCAGAAATGCTGGACACAGTGGGGCAGAATGCTGGACACACAGTGGGGCAGAATGCTGGAGACAGGGGCAGAAATGCTGGACACACAGTGGGGCAGAATGCTGGACACAGTGGGGCAGAATGCTGGACACACAGGGGCAGAAATGCTGGACACAGTGGGGAAGAAATGCTGGACACAGTGGGGCAAAAATGCTGGACACACAGTGGGGCAGAATGCTGGACACAGTGGGGCAGAATGCTGGACACACAGGGGCAGAAATGCTGGACACAGGGGCAGAAATGCTGGACACAGGGGCAGAAATGCTGGACACAGTGGGGCAGAATGCTGGACACACAGTGGGGCAGAATGCTGGACACACAGTGGGGCAGAATGGTGGACACACAGTGGGGCAGAATGCTGGACACACAGTGGGGCAGAATGCTGGACACACAGTGGGGCAGAATGCTGGAGACAGGGGCAGAAATGCTGGACACAGTGACAGGGGCAGAATGCTGGACATTGGGGCAGAATGCTGGACACAGTGGGGCAGAAATGCTGGACACAGTGACAGAGGCAGAATGCTGGACACAGTGACAGGTGCAGAATGCTGGACACAGGGGCAGACTGTGAGACCCAGGGGCAGAATGCGAGACACGGGGCAGAATGGAGATACGGGGCATCATTGGAGACACGGGGCAGGATGAAAGACATGGGGGCATGACTGGAGACAGATGGGGCAGGATTGGAGACAGATGGGGCAGAATGGAGACACAGGGGGCATGATTGGAGACAAGTGTCAGGATTGCAGACATGGGGGCATGGTTGGAGACATAGGGGGCAGAATGGAGACATGGGGCATGATTGGAGACACTGGGGGCAGAATTGGAGACAGATCGTGCAGGATCATGGGGCAGGATGGATATGATGGAGACAGATGGGGCAGGATGGAGAGATCACATGGGGCGATCATATGGGGCAGGATAAGGAGATCATATGGGGCAGAATGGATACTCATGAGGGCAGGATGGGAGAATATCTGGCTGACGCCAGGAATGAGACACACGGGGCCAGGCTGGGTGATATTATTAATACCATAGGGGCTAATTTAGGGATATTATTACTGCAGTGATGTATTTATTTTATTTTTTGAGTATACTGTTTTAAATGGGGGGCGGTCCTGTTACTGTATAGAGTGATACTATGTCGCCTTCTTCATGTGGTGTAATGTAGAAGTTGTGAAAAATTAAGTAATGTGTTCTGCAAGCGGAGCTCGAGATAACTGTGTTATTTCCTGCAGAGAGAAGTCCTGGCTGGATGAAATGATGGCGGTCTGTGCTGGATGAAAGATGAAGGACTTCACCTAGAGACGTCACTGGTGAGTCAGTGTGTTACCTATACACTGACACTATACACTGTATACAGAGCTCCTGTGTATAATTTCACTAGTGATCACTATATTATCTGTACACAGACACTGCATACTAAGTACAGATCTCCTGTGTATAATGGCACTTATGGTGATAGTATGGTGCTTTTTTTAAAATTACTGATCAGAATTGTAGTATTCAGTCACTATGTGGTGGTAATATGTGGTCTGGACATGGTGTTGTGGTATTTGTTCCTTGTATGTGATATTATTCGATCACTGTGGTGGTAATATGTGGTCTGGTCATGGTGTTGTGGTATTTGTTCCTTGTATGTGATATTATTCGATCACTGTGGTGGTAATATGTGGTCTGGTCATGGTGTTGTGGTATTTGTTCCTTGTATGTGATATTATTCGATCACTGTGGTGGTAATATGTCATCTGGTCATGGTGTTGTGGTATTTGTTCCTTCTATGTGATATTATTGGGCATTTTAAAAATTGAAAAATAAATAAAAATATACCTAAATTGTATTGCATATTTTAACAAATATTTAATAGGTTACAGCAGAGTAGGGCCCGGCCAAAAGTGTCTACCGTGTTATGGTGGCGGCTTAAAAAATCTTTTGGCCAAAACAAAAGCTGCCTGCTATATGTGTGATCTGGTGATGGGAACTGTTAATGTGTGATTGGTGAGAAGTGGAGTTTTTCCAAGAGAGAGCGGTGGGACTGTGGACAGTTCGAGGGGTGGAGCCTGGAGGCGGGGCTGGGGTGGAGCCTGGGCGGAGTCTCAAGGGGGCCCCGAAAATTTTGCCAGTATGGGGCCCCGAAATTTCTAGTGGCAGCCCTGCTAAGGGGTTAAGGGCAAACTCGGCCAATGGCAAGAAAGCCACCCAATCATCCTGATCAGCAGACACAAAGCATCTCAAATAAGTCTCCAAGGTCTGATTAGTTTGCTCGGTCTGACCATTTGTCTGAGGATGAAACGCAGAAGACAAAGACAAATCAATGCCCAGCCTAGCACAAAAGGCTCGCCAAAATCTAGAAACAAACTGGGAACCTCTGTCGGACACAATATTCTCCAGAATACCATGCAAACGGACCACATGCTGAAAAAACAACGGAACGAAATCCGAAGAGGAAGGCAATTTAGGCAAAGGCACCAAATGAACCATCTTAGAGAACCGGTCACAAACAACCCAGATAACCAACATCCTCTGGGAAACCGGAAGATCGGAAATAAAATCCATAGAAATATGTGTCCAGGGCCTCTCAGGGACCGGCAATGGCAAAAGCAACCCACTAGCACGGGAACAACAATCCTTGGCCCGCGCACAAGTCCCACAGGACTGCACAAAAAAACGCACATCACGCGACAAAGAAGGCCACCAAAAGGACCTACCAACCAAGTCTCTGGTACCAAAAATGCCAGGATGACCAGCCAACACGGAACAGTGAACCTCAGAAATCACTCTACTAGTCCATCTCTCAGGAACAAACAGTTTCCCCACAGGACAGCGGTCAGGTTTGTCAGCCTGAAAATCCTGAAGAACCCGTCGTAAATCAGGGGAAATGGCAGGAAGAACCACCCCTTCTTTCAGAATACCGACCGGTTCTAAGACCTCAGGAGAATCAGGCGAAAAACTCCTAGAGAGGGCATCAGCCTTAATGTTCTTAGAACCCGGACGGTACGAGACCACGAAATCAAAACGGGAAAAAAACAAAGAGCCTGTCTAGGATTCAGCCGTTTGGCAGACTCAAGGTAAATCAAATTCTTATGATTGGTCAAGACCACAATATGGTGCTTAGCTCCCTCAAGCCAATGTCGCCACTCCTCAAACGTCCACTTCATAGCCAACAACTCCCGATTGCCGACATCATAATTGCGTTCAGCAGGCGAAAACGTACGGGAAAAGAAGGCACACGGTTTCATTAAGGAACCAACAGGATCCCTCTGAGACAAAACGGCCCCTGCCCCAATCTCAGAAGCATCAACCTCAGCCTGAAACGGAAGAGAAACATCAGGTTGGCACAACACCGGAGCAGAAGTAAATCGATGTTTAAGCTCCTGAAAGGCAGAGACAGCCACAGAGGATCAATTCGCCACATCAGCGCCTTTCTTCGTCAAATCGGTCAAGGGTTTAACCACGCTGGAAAAATTAGCAATGAAACGGCGATAAAAATTTGCAAAACCCAAAAATTTCTGAAGGCTCTTCACGGATGTGGGCTGAATCCAATCATGAATGGCCTGAACCTTAACCGGACCCATCTCTATAGACGAGGGAGAAAAAATAAAGCCCAAAAAAGAAACCTTCTGCACCCCAAAGAGACACTTAGACCCTTTCACAAACAGGGCATTGTCACGAAGGATCTGAAATACCATCCTGACCTGTTCCACATGAGACTCCCAATCATCGGAAAAAATCACAATATCGTCCAAATATACAATCAAGAACTTATCAATATAAGTCCGGAAAATATCATGCATGAAGGACTGAAAAACAGATGGAGCATTAGTGAGCCCGAATGGCATCACAAGGTATTCAAAATGGCCTTCGGGCGTGTTAAACGCAGTTTTCCATTCATCACCCTGCTTAATACGAACAAGATTACATGCCCCTCGAACGTCAATCTTGGTAAACCAACTAGCTCCCTTAATCCTAGCAAACAAATCGGTAAGCAAACGTAAAGGGTATTGAAACTTGACCGTGATTTTATTCAAGAGGCGATAATCAATACAGGGTCTCAAGGAACCATCTTTTTTAGCAACAAAAAAGAACCCCGCTCCCAACGGTGAAGAAGATGGCCGAATATGCCCTTTCTCCAAAGACTCCTTAATATAGCTCCGCATGGCGGTATGTTCAGGCACAGACAGGTTGAAAAGTCGACCCTTAGGAAACTTACAGCCTGGAATCAAGTCAATAGCACAATCGCAGTCCCTCTGCGGTGGAAGGAAACTGGACTTGGGCTGATCGAATACATCCTGAAAATCAGACAAAAACTCTGGAATTTCAGAAGAGGAAGAAGAGGAGATTGACATCAAAGGAACATCATTATGAACCCCCTGACAACCCAAACTAGTCACAGACATGGACTTCCAATCCAACACAGGATTATGTACCTGCAACCACGGAAAACCCAGCACAATAGCATCATGCAAATTATGCAACACCAGAAATCGACAATCTTCCTGATGGGCTGGCGCCATGCGCATGGTCACCTGTGTCCAAAACTGGGGCTTATTTTTAGCCAAGGGTGTAGCATCAATGCCCCTTAAAGGAATAAGGTTCTGCAAAGGCTGTAAGGGAAAACCACAATGCCTGGCAAACTCAAAGTCCATTAAGTTCAAGGCGGCACCTGAATCCACAAACGCCATGACAGAAAATGATGACAATGAGCAGATCAAGGACACAGATAACAGAAATTGAGGTTGTACAGTACTGATGGTAAATGAACTAGCGATCCTCTTTGTCCGCTTAGGGCAGACTGAAATGACATGAGAAGCGTCGCCACAAAAATAACACAACCTATTCTGACGTCTGAATCCTTGTCGTTCCGTTTTAGACAGAATCCTATCACACTGCATTGGCTCAGGAGTCTGCTCTGAGAACAACGCCACAGCGCGCACAGTTCTGCGCTCCCATAAGCGCCGGTCAATCTGAATGGCCAGAGACATAGAATCACTCAGACCGGAAGGCATGGGAAACCCCACCATAACATCTTTAACGGATTCAGAAAGACCCTTTCTGAAAATTGCCGCCAAAGCATCATTATTCCATTTAGTCAACACAGACCATTTTCTGAATTTCTGACAATACAATTCTGCCGCCTCTTGACCCTGAGACAGGGCCATCAAGGTCTTCTCAGCTTGATCCACAGAATTAGGTTCATCATATAATAATCCTAAAGCCTGAAAAAAGGAGTCTACATTAAGCAAAGCTGGATTCCCAGATTCCAGGGAAAACGCCCAATCCTGTGGGTCGCTACGCAGCAGGGAGATGACGATTTTAACCTGCTGAATGGAATCACCAGAGGATTTGGACCTGCCTCCAAAAAACAAATCAGGAGTAGGAATCTTTGGCTCTAAAACAGGAGTTTGAACAATATAATCAGAAATACCCTGTACCCTAGCAACAAGCTGGTCTACACGAGAAACTAATTCCTGAACATCCATGCTTGCACAAGGCTCCTCAGCCACCCAGAGATAAAGAGGGAAGAGAAGATAAAGCAGACTGAAGAAAAAATGGCTCAACACCTTTCTTCCCTTCTTCTGAGATGCATTTAACTCATTGTTGGCCAGTTGTACTGTTATGATCCGGTGACCTTGGAGCAGCATGAAAACTTTCACTGGAGTAGGTGGTAACTATACTGACCGCAAATCCTGATCTTAACACTGCAATTAGAAGTAGCCGTGGGGTGTACCTAACAAGCCCTAGACACCTCGTCACAGCCGGAGGACTAAATACCCCTAAAGATGGAAATAGGAATACTATCTTGCCTCAGAGCAGAACCCCAAAAGGATAGGCAGCCCCCCACAAATATTGGCTGTGAGTAGGAGAGGAAAGACACACACAGTCAGAAAACAGGATTTAGCACAAGAGTCCGCTCTAGCTAAAATAGGAAAGGATAGGACAGAGTTCTGTGCGGTCAGTATTAAAACCCTTCCAAAAATATCCACAGCAGATTATACAAAAATTCCTCCATCTAACTAAAGACGTGGAACGTATATCTGCAACTCCAGAGACTACTAAACTCAGAGCAGGAATACAATCAAAAACAAGCACACAGCTTGTGTGCCATAGAAAAAGGAACAGACACTTATCTTTGCTGAATTGGCAGCTAAGCAGGAGAAGCCAGACAGAGATCAAATACTTCCCAAGAAACATTGACAACTGGCAAGGACTAATGAGTCCTGCAAACCTAAATACTCCAGTCAGAACTGCAATCAGTAGATACACCTGTCCAGGACAGCAGCCCAGAGACAACTGCATTACCACCTACAACCACCGGAGGGAGCCCAAGAGCAGAATTCACAACATACATCTCACTGACGGCACACTGGGTTAACATAGTGGAAGCCGGGCCTTCGGATGGAATACATCCTTCCGACGCTGAGGATTGCTGGCCTTACTTGAATCAGGGTTGTCCCCACAGTCTACAGCTCCTGCACCTCCTTCTCCTCTTCATCCTCCATCTGTGAAATCAACACATCAGTCAGAAGCTAGAAGCATTGCAGCACTGCCTCAGCCAAGCGGCAACAGGCTGTGCTGAAGCTAATCTGCATAGGTGACAAACCTAAAAAGACAGCACTACGAGAACCAAGTAAAAGATAACAATCTTTATTAAATAGTCAATAAAAACATCATGTAAGTATCAAAAAGGGAATCCAGGAAATGACAAACGATCACCAAACACAGACAGTGTTGAGACCCACAGGTAAGTGATACACAGTACATCATAGACTAATATTCACTCCATAAAGTGCAGGTATGCTCTGTAATACAGTACAATAGAACATATCAGCCCCTACCAGTGCATGGACATATAGGTAGTGTGAGGCAGTGACCGGTGTCATATGCGAGGGTCGCTATGTATCCCCCAGGATGTGCTTAGAAGCATATTAGATCCGCTGGAGTGCCCTGTGCTCACAGCAGGTTGCCTGTGAGACACAGGGAAGAATAAAAGTGAGTGTGAACTGGGTCAAGTTATTTGTCCCAGAAATTATTCAGGAAAACCCGTTATGGGCTTTTATTTTGAAACGGACTGCAGGATGGTAGTGGGGCCGGTCCGTTTCCTCCAGCCCAGCTCTTATAGTGGCCCATGGCCATAGAATCTGGAGGATAGAAAAAAAACACCCTGCAAGAGAGTTTGGGTGTGTCAGTCTGGTCTGGGAGTCAGACCTAGCAGGAGGCTCATGAGGAGCTCTTTCCGTGTGGAGCAACACGGGCCAGGCAGAGACTAAAAAGCCTGACACCCCAGCGTACACAGTGGTGTAATACGTCCACGGCAACAGATTGTGGACTGTTGTTACTTTTCCTGGCTGCATACTGAAGGACTTGTTGCTTATGTTTTTGGTTTGTGAGTATGCTACAAAATAAACAAGACTTTATTTGAACTTTATATGGGTCACTGCCTATTCACTGCACAGCAAGGACATCGCTGCCTTACAGTAGTTACATAGTGGATGCTTTCCTGAAACGGAAAGTACTTGCAAGCAGCATAATACAAAGAATAGCAGGTTTACCCAGAATCCTTTGCAGTAGGCGGAGCTATGCAAATCATCTCTTTCCACCCCTGTCTAATCCACAGCGCTTGGAATCGCCAAGCGTGCAATGCTGCGGAAGATTAGACAGGGGTGGAAAGAGATGATTTGCATAGCTCCGCCTACTGCAAAGGATTCTGGGTAAACCTGCTATTCTTTGTATTATGCTGCTTGCAAGTACTTTCCGTTTCAGGAAAGCATCCACTATGTATTTCCTTTAAGTAGAGGGCTTTTCGGTCTCTTTCGTCCCGCTACATTTAGCCCAACTTGGGTCTCTCCCTAAGGTGGCTAGCATGTATGTATCGCTTACAGTAGTTAGAAAGCAAAAAGTGCAAAGTATTGCCTAAACATGCATAGCGAGGCTATAGTCTGATAGAGAGAGGTGTGAATAAGCACATAATTAACCGGTCATAATACCTGAGGGGAACCACACTGCCACGAGCCCCAACACGCCTTTCGGCGCGGTGCCTTCTTCCGGGGTTGTGGCGTAATAAAGATGTATGAGATATTTAAACGTGATGTCAACCAATCCCGAGGCCCCTAGTCTAATGTCGCGTTACTGAATATCAACTGCGCATGCGCACACAGTGGCACGCTATGGCGTGGCCAAAGGGAAGAGACCAATCAGGTCCCGTCTACTAAGAGCATTGTGACACGGCAGCGCTTGCGCAAATGGTCCGGATGTTGCCAGGGAAACAGAAAGGCTGTCAAAAGAGGACGATGTCGGGATCATCCAAGTCATGCCCACCGGTAAGGCGCGAGCCGGAAAGAAGGGATCCCAGCGTGCACAGCTCAAGAAGACGCCCCCACCGCTGCCTGGCAACAAGGCACCAATGTGCATGCGCTGGGAGAAAGGATAAAAGGAGGGTGAAATACACAGTGAAGAGAATGGGCGTTTGTGTCGCAAGGTAAAATCTATTACAGTGAAACTGAAAATAACATTTGTGTGCAATCAAATATTTAAATAAAGCCAAATATTTGAAAAGCACAATAGTGTGAACCACAGGCGAGATTCGCACAGTGAAGAGGATCAAAGTTTGTGCCGCAGGTCGCAAACAAATATAAGACAAAGAGTAACGGATAGTGAAATAACAAGGTGAATTCTGTTACAGTAAGCTGAAAATAACAAGTGTGTACAGTCATATATATATAAAAGCACTACGATGTATATGAATAAGTATTAAAAGCCATATACATAAATATATACAACTAGATGGCAGCCCGATTCTAAAGAATCGGGAGTCTAGAATCCATATATACTTTATTTATTCAAATGTAAGAATAATACAATTAATAAATAATAGTAAGAAAGAACAAAAATAATAGGCAGTATATGGAGAAAACACCAAACAAAAGTTCAAAATTGGTGTGAAAATGTCACTGAACCACTTCACAACTAAATATATATAGTTTTGGTAAATGGTATTATCATTTTTTTGACGAAATTCGGCAGGAGCTTGAAGAGCAACGTCACTGGGCCCGCCTCCACGCAGTAGAAACTTGCTGTGAGGTAAAAATTCAAAAATCACACCAAAATGGCGGGCGGAGTGTGTCACAGTACGGCACGTTTCTGATTGGTCGCTCGCAGCAGGCGGCAACCAATCAGACACTGGACACTGTTGACGTCACTTATCTCCGGACATTAGCTCCGGACATTAGCTCCGGACATTAGCTCCGGACATTATCTCCGCACATTAGCTCCGGACATTAGCTCCGGACATTAGCTCCGGACAAAGCCACGGAAGTTGGCACAAATTGCAGGAAGTAGTATTCTAGGCAATTAATCTCCGGACATTAGCTCCGGACATTAGCTCCGGACATTAGCTCCGGACATTAGCTCCGGACAAAGCCACGGAAGTTGGCACAAATTGCAGGAAGTAGTATTCTAGGCAATTATATATTAGATTATGTAGAGAAAGTGAAACGAACATATGTGAATCACAACAACATAAAAGAAACTCCCAAAACTGCATTAGATGGATACACAAGGTAGAGAATACTCTTTCCGCAGACACAACCATGAATGGGCAGAAGAATAGCGACATCCAGAGGAACTAAAGGAAGATAAACAACACAATATTAAAAACATGCAAAAATAAAAAATAAAAAAGCCAATTGAAAAGCTGGGGACAAATGATTCAAAGGAATGGAGAAAAACTAAGGGTTTCATTCAGGCCTTGGGGTTGCAGGGTTTGGAGCCTCCAGATCCATTGTGCTTCTTTTTGTGCAAGATGGCGGCTCAGATTGCCACCACGTAATGTTGTAATTAAATGGTCTATGCCTATAATTTTAAAACCTGAGGGGTCACACCCATGACAAGTTTTTAAGTGGGGAGGAACAGTTTTTAAACATTCAATGTTGTCCTCCTTTTTAACTGCCAAAATATCGCGAACGTGTTCCTGTACACGTATCTTGAGGGCACGTGTTGTGAGACCGATGTAAATTTTGCCACAAGGGCATGTGCCATGATAAACCACCATGGTAGTAGAACAGTTGATAGAGTGCGTAATTGTGAATTCACGACCATCCGAGGATACAAAATGGGTGGCATTATTGACATTAGGGCATGCGATACATTTGCCACATGATTTGCAGGCCCCCAGTGAAGGGGTTGGTGGCCTGAGACCGTTGAAAAAATAGGAGGTGGGATGCTTGGTGGGAAATAACTCCGTACCAAATGGTCGCCCAAATTCTTGGATCTGCGGGCAACAACTGAAGGATAAGATGGTAGGTATTGTTTGAGAACTGGGTCAGCAAGAAGTATAGGCCAGTGTTTGGCCAAAATATACGACATCTCCTTCCACCGAGAATGATATTGGGTAATCATCCTTACCTGTTGGTTCATTTTGACCTGTGGGTTAGAGAAAAGAAGTTGATGTCGACTGGTATTCCTGGCCCTGTTTTTTACGCTCCTTTTACTGTATCCTCGGGCCAAGAACAGCTGTTTGAGATCCTCGGCTTGTGATTCAAAGGTTTCATCTGATGTACAAATTCTTTTAACGTGAAGGAACTGCCCGACAGGGACCACATTGATCACATGGGGTGGGTGAGAAGATGAGGTGTGAAGTACAGAGTTCACTGTTGTATCCTTGCGGAAATCACTGGCACCCAAAAGACCGTCCGCCTCTCTCTCCACTAGGACATTCAAAAAATCTATATGGTGAAAATCAAATTTGTATGTAAGACTTATATTTAAATCATTAATATTCAACTCCTGAAAAAACAGTTGTAACTCTAAAGGAGTACCTCGCCAGATCAGGAATATGTCATCGATGTAGCGGGCCCAGAAAAGAACCCGCTCCATCGACGAACCCCGATCTGATGAGAACAGATCCTTCTCCCACAGCCCCAAGAACAGGTTTGCATATGAAGGCGCACATGCCGCCCCCATTGCTGTTCCTGAAGCTGCAGGAAGAAGGATCCGTTGAAAAGAAAAAAATTATGAGTCAAAAGAAATTCAAGCAAAACAATAAGAAAAGTGATGTCACTAGGGGAGAGAGAGGTCATAGACAAAAATTGTGAAACAGCTCTCAAGCCATCCTGGTGTCGGATGCTAGTTTAAAGTGACTCCACGTCACAGGTAACTAACAGTGTCCTCCTCAATGTGGACGGAGTCAATTTTTAAAAAAAAGTCAGATGTATCTTTAAGATACGATGGAGTTGTCTCTACCAGGGGCCTGAGAAAAGAATCAATATATTTACCAATGTTTTCCGTAAGTCCCCCAACCCCAGAGACAATGGGCCTACCTGGAGGTGCAACAAGGTTCTTATGCACCTTCGGCAATAAATACAACGTTGGAACACAATGATCCTTGCTCAACAGGATATCCCGAACTTGAATGGTGATAGTCACATCTGATAACGCTTGTTGTAGAATCTTAGATAGTTCTTCTCTAAATGATAGTAAAGGATTGTAAGTCAGCTTTTTATAGCATGAGGTATCCCGAAGTTGGCGGTAAGCTTCCGCCAGATAAAGTTTGTTTGGCCAAATAACAATGTCCCCCCCCCCCCCTTGTCAGCCGGCTTAAATACCACATCCTTTAGTTGTTTAAGTTTTTTCAAACGTTTTTGTTCAGCAAGGGATAAATTGTTATGATTTATAGTATTTGGAATTGAATTAAAGTCATTAGACACCAGTTTAACAAAGATGTCTACATCAGAGCACAGTGACAAGGGGGGGGGGAATTTTTGGGACCTTGGATACAATGAGGGGGGTACCTTACCCAATGAGGGATTCACATGTTCCCGTGCCAGTTCCTCTAATGTTTGAAGAGCTAGTTGTTCCTCCGGTAAAGGGAGTTGGGAAAAAGTGTGCAGTAAAGCATCCACGCAATTTATGGAGCTTCTTATTGACTATGATAAAAAAGCCTTGGTCACAAAGGAAACTGAAATTGATGAATTATATACTAAATTTAAGAAAGTGGCTAGCGGTGACACACTCTCAGCTTTTAATACATCTATGGATAAGAACTCTACTGAGTGGGAAGCTAAGATTAAGACCACGCAGGCTAAGAAATTAACCCGTGATACGATAGACTTTCAGAAAAATACTGCCTATAGATGGAGACGCACTGGGTATTCAGTAAGAGAACGTAGATCCCCTTCTGTATCTTCAGCGTCATCTTCTGGAGATGTATCTGAGACCTCACAACACTCCATTGTCTTACCGAGTCACAAATGAAGAGGCGTTACGCCTTACTTACGGAGCGCTCACTAATATACTAATTAGGCATAGACAAGAGTCTTTTTCGGTAAAACAAGATAATAAAATGTATTAATTATGATTAAAAAGATTTATATTGACCTTTGGCACAAGATTAGTTCAAAAGTTCTGACATGCAATGATCAACATCTTTATTATACAACTATATATATATAGAGATAGTAAGCATCAATACATTACCAGATATTGTAGCATCACTCCTCCTGACGGGGGACCTCGGCAGGGGGAGGAAAAATTCCGGCGTGCATCAAAGACCAAAGTGCATCCACTTGAAGAGTCTGGAAAAGTCCCTACCCCCACCGAGGTGCTATCCTGTTTTATGCACTTAAAACAGGATCTAGTTTGATCATGCGTACTGGCATTTTTCTTATATAACTTATTATTGTACAAATCACGAGTTGTTATTGTGCAAATTCCATGCTTATCTTGTTATTCGCTCTGAGAATATTTTTTCTCATACTGCAAGCATGCTGCGCGTGCGTACATAGTTGTTTATGCCACATCTCCTCATGCAATACGAATAGGTCACTCGGAGGGCACTTCCCCGCTTCCATTTTGTCTTTGTTGTACTCAGTTTATGGCAATAGATACATGAAATCACTATCTACACATACATTCAGACATTCTTGTCTCATTTGTATCACATCCATGCAAACCCGTTTTGGTAATACAGGAAAAAGGAGGTGGGAACGTAAAACATCTCAGAATAAGCGCGGCATTAATCACTCTACGCACAAGGATACCCCTAAGGTAATAAACCTGTCGGAACATTCTTTTAATGCTGATGAAATTTCCCTTCTCACTAAAAGTTTTACTTTTTCACCTAGCATGCAGTTTGACCCGTTTTGGCTTTGAAAGATCTACATTGTTTTGCACGATCTCTTTTGTTTAAAAAATGGTATCACAATGAGGAAATACAACAGGCATTCCCTTTACCGGAGGAACAACTCGCTCTTCAAACATTAGAGGAACTGGCACAGGAACATGTGAATCTCTCATTGGGTAAGGTACCCCCCTCATTGTATCCAAGGTCCAAAAAATTACCCCCCCCTTGTCACTGTGCTCTAATGTAGACATCTTTGTTAAACTGGTGTCTAATGACTTTAATTCAATTCCAAATACTATAAATCATAACAATTTATCCCTTGCTGAACAAAAACGTTTGAAAAAACTAAAGGATGTGGTATTTAAGCCGGCTGACAAGGGGGGGGGGACATTGTTATTTGGCCAAACAAACTTTATCTGGCGGAAGCTTACCGCCAACTTCGGGATACCTCATGCTATAAAAAGCTGAAAACATTGGTAAATATATTGATTCTTTTCTCAGGCCCCTGGTAGAGACAACTCCATCGTATCTTAAAGATACATCTGACTTTTTTTTAAAAATTGACTCCGTCCACATTGAGGAGGACACTGTTAGTTACCTGTGACGTGGAGTCACTTTACACTAGCATCCGACACCAGGATGTCTTGAGAGCCGTTTCACAATTTTTGTCTATGACCTCTCTCTCCCCTAGTGACACCACTTTTCTTATTATTTTGCTTGAATTTCTTTTGACTCATAATTTTTTTCTTTTCAACAGATCCTTCTTCCTGCAGCTCCAGGGAACAGCAATGGGGGCGGCATGTGCGCCTTCGTATGCAAACCTGTTCCTGGGGCTGTGGGAGAAGGATCTGTTCTCGTCAGATCGGAGTTCGTCGATGGAGCGGGTCCTTTTCTGGGCCCACTACATCGATTACATATTCCTGATCTGGCGAGGCACTCTTTTAGAGTTACAACTGTTTTTTCAAGAGTTAAATAATAATGATTTAAATATACGTCTTACATACAAATTTGATTTTCACCATATAGATTTTTTTGATGTCCTAGTGGAGAGAGAGGCGGACGGTCTTTTGGGTGCCAGTGTTTTCCGTAAGGATACAGCAGTGAACTCTGTACTTCACGCTTCATCTTCTCACCCACCCCATGTGATCAATGCGGTCCCTGTCGGGCAGTTCCTTCGCCTTAAAAGAATTTGTACATCAGTTGAAACCTTTGAATCACAAGCCGAGGATCTCAAGCAGTGGTTCTTGGCCCGTGGATACAGTAAAAGGAGCGTAAAAAAGACATACAACAGGGCCAGGAATACCAGTCGACATCAACTTCTTTTCTCTAACTCACGGGTCAAAATGAACCAACAGGTAAGGATGATTACCCAATATCATTCTCGGTGGAAGGAGATGTCGTATATTTTGGCCAAACACTGGCCTATACTCCTTGCTGAGCCAGTTCTCAAACAATACCTACCATCTTATCCTTCAGTTGTTGCTCGCAGATCCAAGAATTTGGGCGACCATTTGGTATGGAGTTATTTCCCACCAAGCATCCCACCTCCTATTTTTTCAACAGTCTCAGGCCACCAACCCCCTCTTTGGGGCTGCAAACCATGTGGCAAATGTATCGCATGCCCTAATGTCAATAATGCCACCCATTTCGTATCTTCAGATGGTCGTGAATTCACAATTACACACTCTACCAACTGTTCTACTACCATGGTGGCTTATCATGGCACATGCCCTTGTGGCAAAATTTACATCGGTCTCACAACACGTGCCCTCAAGATAGGTGTACAGGAACACGTTCGCGATAATTTGGCAGCTAAAAAGGAGGACAACATTGAATGTTTAAAAACAGTTCATCGCCACTTTAAACGTTGTCATTACAACATTAAATTACATTATTACTTGGTGGCAATCTGAGCCGCCATCTTGCACAAAAAGAAGCACGATGGATCTGGAGACTCCAAACCCTGCAACCCCATGGCCTGAATGAAACCCTTAGTTTTTCTCCATTTTTTGAATCATTTGTCCCCAGCTTTTTAATTGGCTTTTTTATTTTTGCATGTTTTTAATATTGTGTTGTTTATCTTCCTTTAGTTCCTCTGGATATCGCTATTCTTCTGCCCATTCATGGTTATGTCTGCGGAAAGAGTATTCTCTACCTTGTGTATCTATCTAATGCAGTTTTGGGAGTTTCTTTTATGTTGTTGTGATTCACATATGTTCGTTTCACTTTCTTTACATAATTGTATATATTTAGGTATATGGCTTTTAATACTTATTCATATACATCGTAGTGCTTTTATATATATATATATATATATATATATATATATATATATATGACTGTACACACTTGTTATTTTCAGCTTACTGTAACAGATTTCACCTTGTTATTTCACTATCTGTTACTCTTTGTCTTATATTTGTTTGTCACCTCCGGCACAAACTTTGATCCTCTTCACTGTGCGAATCTCGCCTTTGGTTCACACTGTTGTGCTTTTCAAATATTTGGCTTTATATAAATATTTGAATGCACACAAATGTTATTTTCAATTTCACTGTAATAGATTTTACCTTGCGACACAAACGCCCATTCTCTTCTCTTTGTGCATTTCACCCTCCTTTTATCCTTTCTCCCAGCGCCTGCGGATTGGTGCCTTGTTGCCGGGCAGCGGTGGGGGCGTCATCTTGAGCTGTGCACGCTGGGATCGCTTCTTTCCGGCTCGCGCCTTAACAGTGGGCGTGACCAGGATGATCCCAACGTCCTCCTCTTTTGACGCCCTTTCCGTTTCCCTGGCAACATCCGGACCATTTGCGCAAGTGACTTTCGGTAACTGAATAAGATCACTGTGAAAAACACGTATCCTCTTCCTCTGATTCCTGATTTATGTAATCAACTCACTGGGGCCAAATGGTTTTCTAAGCTTGACTTACGAGGGGCTTATAACCTGATGAGAATTTGAGAGGGAGATGAATGGAAAACAGCTTTTCTGACTACCGAGGGCTTATTTGAAAATTTGGTTATGCCTTTCAGTCTCACTAACGCCCCTGCTGTGTTCCAGAATTTTATTAATGTTGTTTTTTCTGACCTGATTGGGCACTATGTTGTCATTTACCTGCATGACATATTGATATACTCAGAGGACAGTCAGTCTCACTTACACCATCTCCAGACAGTTCTTGTGAGACTCAGGGAGAACCATTTATACGCAAAACTGGAGAAGTGCTCATTCTTTATACAAGAACTTTCTTTTCTGGGATTAATTGTATCTGGGGATGGGTTCCGCATGGACCCGGGGAAGGTTCAGGCCATTTCTGATTGGGTGCAACCTCATGACCTGAAGGGGTTGCAGCGACTTCTGGGCTTCGCTAACTATTATAGGAAGTTCATTAAAGGGTTTTCGCAGGTTGTGAAACCCTTAACGGACCTCACACTAAAAGGGGCGGAGGTAAAAAATTGGTCCGAGGCCGCAAAAAATTCCTTCCAGACACTGTAGAAATGTTTTGTTTCAGCCCCCGTGTTGATACAACCCGATCCATCGAGACCTTTTATTGTAGAGGTTGACGCATCGGAGGTGGGGGTGGGGGCAGTGTTGTCTCAGGGCCCGTCCACCCTTACTAACCTTAAACCCTGTGCCTTTTTCTCTAAAAAAAAATTATCTTCGGCTGAGAGAAATTATGATGTCGGCAACAGGGAATTGTTGGCAATTAAATTGGCCTTCGAAGAATGGAGGCATTTTTTGGAGGGGGCTGTTCATTGCGTTACGGTTATCACTGATTATAAAATTTGGCCTATATCGAGCCTGGTAAGAGATTGACCCCCAGACAGGCTCGGTGGGCACTTTTTTTTTCTCGGTTTCATTTTACCATTACATTCCAACCAGGGTCTAAAAATTTAAAGGCGGATGCCTTATCCCGAAGTTTTGATTCTGTGTCCCCTCCAGAACCTCCTTCCTCCATTATTCAACCTGGAGTGGTTGTGGCTGAAGTCTCATCTGAGTTACAGAGAGAGATTTTGGAAGCACAGTCACAAACTCCCAAGAATAAACCCTCTGGCAAATTGTTTGTATCCGATCATTTCCATCTCACACTTCTGCAAGAATTTCATGAATCTGTGTTGAGTGCACACCATGGGATTGCAGCTACCTGGGGGGCAGTAGCTAGGAATTTTTGGTGGCCTATGGGTACTGATATTAATAAAAATTGTTAATACTTGTGGGGTGTGTTCTCGCTCTAAGAGCTCTCTGGGCCGGCCGGCCGGGGAATTGGTTCCTTTGCCAACTCCGGATAAACCTTGGACACACCTGTCCATGGATTTTATCACTAATTTTCTTCCTTCAAAGGGCAACTCTGTAGTCTGGGTAGTGGTTGATATTTTCTAAACAAGCCCACTTTGTGCCATTATCTGCATTGCCTTCTGCTGAAACCTTAGCTCGTTTGTTCATTCAGCATATAGTTCAGTTGCATGAGGTCCCTGTGAATGTGGTGTCTGACAGGGGTGTGCAATTTGTTGCTAGATTTTGGAGGGCTTTTTGTAAGAAGTTGGGGGTTACGTTGTCTTTCTCCTCTGCTTATCACCTGGAATCTAATGGTCAGACTGAACATACCAACCAGTCGTTGGAACAAATTTTAAGGTGCCTTGCCTCTTCCAGATAGGAGGACTGGTGTGAGGTATTACCCATGACAGAATTTGCATTCAACTGTCGTATTAATCAGTCTACTGGCAAATCTCCTTTTCAGGTCAACTATGGATTTGTCCCGCAATTTGGCGAATTTTCCCACATGGATTCTGGTTACCCTAGTGCTGAGTGTCTGGTGCAACAGTTCAGAACTCTTTGGAGGGAGGTTCAGGGTAATATCTCCAAAGCTCAAAGGAGGTACAAACATTTTACAGACAGGAGGAGGGGGTCAGCTCCTACACTGACAGTGGGGGAGAAGGTGTGGTTGTCTACCCGTAACATCAAACTTAAAGTACCCTCTATGAAGTTGGGCCCCAGGTTTATAGGTCCATACAAGATATTAGAGGTGATCAACCCGGTGGCCCATAGATTACAGTTGCCCGCCTTCTTCAAAATATCAAATGTCTTTTACAGATCCCTATTAAAACCCGTGGGGACAGTTAGAGAAGATTCCTCATCCAATGTTCTGCCAGTGTTGGTAGAGGGTCAGCCGGAGTATGAGGTAGGGTGCATCACTGATTCATGGTGGATGCGTCGAAGGCTTCAGTACTTAATACATTGGAAGGGTTATTCTATTGAGGATCGGTCATGGGTTCCGGCCAGTTCTGTGCATGCTGATCGACTGGTGCAGGCTTTTCATGCCAGGTACCCTGAGAAGCCTGGGGGTCCAGTGGCCCCCCGTTAAGGTGGGGGGTACTGTCATGGTTAGGACAAGGTTATGTCTTGTACTCTCAAGGGTTAATGTTCTTAGCCTCTCTTTCAAGATGGGAGGGCTATTTATACTTGCTCTTAACCTGGTATCCTTGTCAGCTATAGGTTTTCTGCAGTCTGTATGCTTGACCTCTGTAGTGTGTGCTGGCTTGCTTTGTGTCTTGCTGTCATGTGCTTTATTCGCTTTCCTGGATTACTGACCCCTGGTTTGGCTTCTTACTATTCTCTGACTCTCCCTGTTGGTATCTTGTAATCTCCTGGCTTTGATCTCGGCTCGTTTCACTATTTTTTTATGCTTGTTCCTTCTCTGTCTCCCCGGCGTCTGGCTCAGCCCCCTGACCGCCTCCCACTCTGTCACATGATCGTAGGTGCTTCTGCTTTACCTGGTCACTCTGTCTCATGTGAAAGGTCCTGTTGGTTTTCATGTTAGTTACCCGGTTTCTGGTTCAGCTCCGTTGCTGCTGGGTGCAGTTTCCTCTGCAGCATTTATACCCGGGTATCATGACAACGGTATTACAAACACAGCTGTCATATCGTTTGTTCAGCGGGATGGCCTGAGTACATGAGGAGGATGAGGAGGAGAAGGTCAGCATGGTCCTGTTGGTGAGGACACGGAACTCTTGCCTGTTAGCAGTCTGACACGCATGGCTGACTTTATGTTGCGCTGCGTTTCACGTGACCCTTGCATTATAAAAATTTTGGGTGACACTCATTACTGGTTGGTGACACTTCTAGACCAATGCTACATGGAGAACTGTCAATCTCTTCTACTAGAGGCAGAGAGGTGTACTAAAATGTTGCAGTACCAGAGGGCCCTTGCAGTGGAATTACTTAGAAAATTCCCATGTGAGAACGCTGGCAGCAGGCTTCAGAGTTTGTTGTACAGCCAAGGAGTCCAAGCGACAGAGACAGAAGAGCAATCCAGCTCAGGCTGGGGAACAACGGCAAAGTTTTGGGACAGTTTTCTCAGACCCTCGTGACGGCACAGAGGCAAGGGGTGCTTTCATAAGAAGTGCAATGTTTGTGAAGATGGTGAGGGAGTACCTTGCAGATCGTACAAATGTCCTCCTTGATTCCTCTGTGCCTTTTAATTATTGGGTATCCAAGCTGGACACGTGGCATGAACTGACTCTCTATGCCTTGGAGGTCCTGGCCTGCCCTGCTGCTAGTGTTCTGTCAGAGCCGGTTTTAGTGCCGCTGGTGGAATTATAACAGATAAGTGCATCCGGCTGTCAACTGAAAATGCTGATAGGCTGACTCTTATCAAAATGAACAAGGGCTGGATTGGGAAAGACTTCTGTACACCACCAAGTGAAAGCAGCAAAACATAACCTCAAATACATTCTCTCTTTTGGGGAGGTGTATTCTCATGCACCTCTTCACAACCACACATGGAAACAGAAGGAATCGGGTCAATAAAAATAGGAGTATACACATACCAAATAAAGATCTAATTAAACCATGATAATAACCTAGTTCTAATCCTATTTTACCCATTAGATGGACACAATAACTGTTCAGTACAGAAAAATATGAAAATCCGATAAAAAAATGTACACAAGAACAAAGTATAAAAAATACAAATTTTATTAAAGAAAAAACACAAAAAACAGTAACATACAAAACAACAAAATACTAAACCTGGTAGGTGTCACTGAGTGGGAAACCAAAAATGGCGCAGGAACCCACCATACTCAATAAAGAGGCACTTCACAGAAAACTAAATGGACCAAAATGGTGCACATGGTAGGTCTGTAAGCATGATATCAAAAAGAATCACTAATCATAGAGAACCTCCAAGAGCAGTTACCTATATCAATCTGTAAGTAGATACCTCCGGTGGGTGCCGACGCCTGCCCGCACTAACGGTACGGAGGTGCTCCCTCTGCGTCTCAGAGCTTCCAGCAAGCAAGAAAAACCAAAATAACAAGCTGGACAGAAAATATAGCAACAAAAAGTAACACAAGCAGAACTAGCTTATGCTGAGCAGACAGGCCACAGGAACGATCCAGGAGGAAGCAAGACCAATACTAGAACATAGACTGGAGGCCAGGATCAAAGCACTAGATGGAGTTAAATAGAACAGCACCTAATGACTTAACCTCATCACCTGAGGAAGGAAACTCAGAAGCCGCAGTACCACTCGTGACCACAGGAGGGAGCTTGATCACAGAATTCACAACAGGGTCCATTTTTTCCTTTTACCCTTGGGCAAAAAATTGTTGCTAAAATTCATTTTTGTGACTAAAAAGTAAAATTTTTATTTTTTCCTTCCATGTTGCTTCTGCTGCTGTGAAACACCTGAAGGGTTAATAATCTTCTTGAATGTCGTTTTGAGCACCTTGAGGGGTGCAGTTTTTAGAATGGTGTCACTTTTGGGTATTTTCAGCCATATAGACCCCTCAAACTGACTTCAAATGTGAGGTGGTCCCTAAAAAAAAATGGTTTTCTAAATTTCTAAACCTGATGAAGAAGGACGCTGTTCCTCTGAAACGCGTTGGTAGCTTTTTTTGGCCCCAGCATTGCTCCGTAGCTCCTTGTGACATCACATGCCGGATACCCTTGTCAGCCATTTTTTCCCCTCATGCACGCATCCAGACACACCACCGGCCAGGGCTTCCTCTGGCTCTGCATAGTGCACCTCCATCTGTAGCCCACAGACGCCTGCCTCGCCTCTGCTGCAGCCCACCTGTCTATTCCCCGCTGTCAGCGTCCTACCTGCTTTTTGGTGAGTTTCACGTCTATGCATCAGTCACCCTGATGCACATTTACTATGTGGGCTCTCTATTGACGCTGCTTCAGCTACACGGTCGTAGCTCACATGAGCTTAGACACTAGTTTTGGAGCAGTCCATGGTTTTACCTACTGACACTATTTCACAGTTGTATATTTGTGTTACCTGCAGGATTCTGTAACATATATTTTTCTACCAGAGGCATACCTCCCATTCCACAGCCACGTTTATTTTTGCCCGCTGGAATCATTACTATAAGTTAGCGTTTATCTCATACGAACCTTACATGTAACCAACACTTTATTGATTCTCATGCTACATTTATTCCACATGTCATTTTAGATACGTACCTTCTAAACCACGTGGGCCCTCCAGAGGTCCATCTGTTCTTTCTTCCCCTCTTCTTCCAGGTATATATGTACCATTATCCATTTTTTCCCCCTTCACTATTCCAGCATTTGTTCACGTAGGCCACGTACATTTGCCTCCAGTTATTAACCCCCCCTTTCAAGCGCGGTTTCAATTTTTTTGCAGTTGCCATTGGTCACCCACGACAGCCTTCCAGCACCTTTCTGTCCTGATTCCGTCTGCTGTGGGGGCCCATTTTCAGTCTTGCGCTGTTAGGGCTTGCGGGACGCACCGAGTAAATAGAGAGATGTTATTTGGTGCGCTCGCAGCCCGGGGTCCACCGTGCAGGAGAGAGACTGCTGCTGGCAAATGGCGGCCATATATGGCGATAGAAGCGAACTCTCTTACTTCACAGAGTCGCCTAAAGAAAGCACTGTGTCCTGTTAACCTCACAGGAGTACACAGCGACTGCCGAGCATATAGCAGTTGGTGGTTATGCAAACATACAATTTCCTCACTGGAGAAGCTGGTATTCTAGGGGCTTATTTCAGCCGGGGCCCTGAATCCATACACGCAATCTCTTCACCGGAGGTGCCGGTATTCTAGGGGCTTATTTCAGCCAGGTCCCTGAACACATACACATGTACCACACTGGCGCAAAGCACATAACTTAGATTTGATACTAGCGCATGGCCGTGTGGCCATGCAAACCATTTATTGCTACAGCAAGTACAGGCAGAGGCGTAGCTAGAGCTTTTGCCGCCCGGGGCTGTTCCCGAGTTTGGCGCCCCCCCCTCCCCCGGCTCAATACACACAAAGGTTACCAAAATTGGTTTTCCTGTTTTGTAGAACTTAAACTGGGCCTAATGGTGTCACCCCCACTTGCCAATCCTGTGACTTAATACCACCACACCATGACCAGACCACATAGGGACCGAATAATACTACATACAAGGGACAAATACCACAACACCATTTCCAGACCACATATTACCACAACATAGTGACTGAATACTACAATACTGATCAGTAATAAAAAAAAACCCACAATACTATCACCATAAGTGCCAGTATTCACAGGAGATCTGTACTTAGTATGCAGTGTCTGTGTAGAGGTAATGCAGAGATCACTGGTGGTATTATACACAGGAACTCTGTATATAATGTATAGATAATACAGTGATCACTGGTGAAATTGTACACAGGACCGCTGTAAATAGTATACAGTGTATAGTGTCAGTGTATAGGTAACACTGACTCACCAGTGATGTCTCTAGGTGAAGTCCTTCATCTTTCATCCAGCACAGACCGCCATCATTCCTTCCAGCCAGGACGAGTTTCTGCAGGAAATAACACAGTTATCTCGAGCTCCGCTTGCAGAACACATTACTTAATTTTTCACAACTTCTACATTACACCACATGAAGAAAAAAAGGTGATATAGTGTCACTCTGCACAGTAACAGGACCGCCCCCCCCATTTAAAACAGTATACTCAAAAAATAAAATAAATACATCACTGCAGTAATAATATCCCTTAATTAGCCCCTATGGTAATACTATTCCCCACCCTGGCCCCGTTTATCTCATTCCTGGCTCCAGCCATATGTTCTCGCATCCTGCCCTCATGAGTATCCATTCTACCCCATATGATCTCCCCATCCTGCACCACCAGCCTCCATCGTATCCGTCCTGCCCCATGATCCAATCCTGCCCCATGATCCAATCCTGCCCCGTGTCTAAATTCTGCCCATGCCTCAAGTCCTGCCCCCAGTGTGTCCAGCAATCTGCCCCAGTGTGTCCAGCATATTACCCCCATGTTGTCCAGCATTGCCCCAGTGTGTCCAGCATATTACCCCCAGTGTGTCCAGCAATCTGCCCCAGTGTCCAGCATTGCCCCAGTGTGCACAGAAATCTGCCCCAGTGTGCACAGCAATCTGCCACAGTGTGCACAGCAATCTGCCACAGTGTGCACAGCAATCTGCCACAGTGTGCACAGCAATCTGCCACAGTGTGCACAGCAATCTGCCACAGAGTGCACAGCAATCTGCCACAGCGTGCACAGCAATCTGCCCCAGCGTGCACAGCAATCTGCCACAGCGTACACAGCAATCTGCCACATCGTGCACAGCAATCTGCCACAGCGTGCACAGCAATCTGCCATAGCGTGCACAGCAATCTGCCCCAGCGTGCACAGCAATCTGCCACAGCGTGCACAGCAATCTGCCCCAGCGTGCACAGCAATCTGCCACAGCGTACACAGCAATCTGCCACATCGTGCACAGCAATCTGCCACAGCGTGCACAGCAATCTGCCACAGCGTGCACAGCAATCTGCCACAGCGTGCACAGCAATCTGCCACAGCGTGCACAGCAATCTGCCACAGAGTGCACAGCAATCTGCCCCAGCGTGCACAGAAATCTGCCACAGCGTGCACAGCAATCTGCCACAGCGTGCACAGCAATCTGCCACAGCGTGCACAGCAATCTGCCACAGCGTGCACAGCAATCTGCCCCAGCGTGCACAGCAATCTGCACCAGCGTGCACAGCAATCTGCCCCAGCGTGCACAGCATTGCCCCAGCGTGTCCAGCAATCTGCCCCAGTGTCCAGCATTGCCCCAGTGTCCAGAAATCTGCCCCAGGGTCTCCAGCATTGCCCCAGTATGTCCAGAAATCTGCCCCAGTGTGTCCAGAAGTCTGCCCCAGGGTCTCCAGCATTGCCTCAATGTGTCCAGAAATCTACCCCAGGGTCTCCAGTATTGCCCCAGTGTGTCCAGCAATCTGCCCCATGGTCTCCTGTATTGCCCCAGTGTGTCCAGCATTCTGCCCCATGGTCTCCTGTATTGCCCCAGTGTGTCCAGCATTCTGCCCCATGGTCTCCAGTATTGCCCCAGTGTGTCCAACATTCTGCCCCATGGTCTCCAGTATTGCCCCAGTGTGTCCAGCATTCTGCCCCATGGTCTCCAGTATTGCCCCAGTGTGTCCAGCAATCTGCCCCATGGTCTCCAGTATTGCCCCAGTGTGTCCAGCATTCTGCCCCATGGTCTCCTGTATTGCCCCAGTGTGTCCAGCATTCTGCCCCATGGTCTCCAGTATTGCCCCAGTGTGTCCAACATTCTGCCCCATGGTCTCCAGTATTGCCCCAGTGTGTCCAGCATTCTGCCCCATGGTCTCCAGTATTGCCCCAGTGTGCCCAGCAATCTGCCCCATGGTCTCCAGTATTGCCCCGGTGTGTCCAGCAATCTGCCCTATGGTCTCCAGTATTGCCCCAGTGTGTCCAGCATTGCCCCCAGACAGAGTCAGACATAAAGAAAAAAAAAAAAGTAAAATCCTCACCTCTCCCGTTCCCAGCGCAGGTCCGGTGCAGCCAGTCAGCGTCTCTCCGGCTCTGCAACGCTCAGGACAGAGAGGCTGAGCGGCGCGCACAGTGATGACGTCATCGCGCCCTTTGCCCTGAGACGTCGCAGAGTCAGAGGGCACTGAAGACGCGGCAGCTGCCGCAGGAACCAGGAGAGGTGAGTATAAAGAGCGGGGGCCGGGGGTGGGGGGAGCCTGGTCTTGGCGGCGGACGGCGCCGCCCGAAGATTTAAAGGTCCCTTTTTTTTTTTTTTCTTCCTCCTCCTGCAGCGCCGGCCGACCCCCGCATTGTGCCGCCCGGGGTGGCCCGCCCCCCCCGCACCCCCCTTCCTACGCCACTGAGTACAGGACCTTCCAAGAAAGACCAATGACAGGCTGCCACAGAGCCTGAGGAACTTCAGGACCTTCCTGGAGAACCAAAGGGTCTTGCTGCAGTATCTAAGCATGTGACCCTCGATCTCCAATGAGAGATCTTACCCTGGGCATGCTCAGAAGGGAAAAAGCAGGACTTAGTCCCAAAAGCGTCTGCTCGCCGCTGCCCAGCACTGGCTTCAATGGCAGAAGCAGGAAAAGCAGCAGTAACCCTTTGCACAGAGTCAGACTGAGCAAGACGCTGGGACCGACATCTCCGCTGAGCAGGCTCCACTGCGGCAGAAGAAGAATGGGAGACCGTAGCGGAGATGGCCCAAGATTCCCCCTGTGCAGAGGCGGGAACTCGACCCCTAACATTACCCCCCTAGTGCCCCCCTCCCTGAACCCCACTATGCTCGAAGGCAGCAATGAGCCAGGGAGCCCGAATGTAGTCAGCAAGCTCCCAGGACCTGTCCTCAGGACCATAACCCTTCCAGTCCACCAAACAAAATTTTTTGCCACGTACCACCTTGCACCCCAAAATAGCGTTCACCTCGTAATTGTCCGTAGACGAACCCGATGTCCCAACAGATGACTCGGAAAACCGGGACATGTATACGGGTTTCAAGAGGGACACATGTAAGGTGTCGGTGATGCCCAGGCGTGGCAGAAGGGCTAAATGGTAGACCACAGGGTTAACCTGTCGGAGGACCTTGAAAGGACCCAAGAAGCGAGGTGCAAACTTAGTGGACTCAACTCGCAGCCTGATGTTACGGGCGGAGAGCCACACCAAGTTGCCAGGAGCAAAGGTCGGAGCGGGGCACCGATGTGCATAGGCGGAGGACCTCATTCTCTCCTTGGAGGCCCAAATGGCATCCTGAGTGCGGTTCCGTGCCTCCACAGCCCAGTCTGCCACCCTGGAGTCGGTGGAAGACAAGGGCATAGGCACAGGTAGCCGCGGATGCTGACCATAGTTAAGGAGGAATGGGTTTTGTCCAGTGGAGTCGGCTACAGCGTTGTTCAGCGCAAAATCCGCCCACGATAGCAAGGATGCCCAGTCATCCTGCCTGGCTGAGACAAAATGTCGCAGATATGTGACCAAGATCTGGCTCACCCTCTCTACCAACCCATTTGTCTCGGGATGATATGCGGAAGAGAGATTTAACTCAGTGCTGAAAAGACGACAAAGCTCTCTCCAGAACCGAGATGCAAACTGGGGACCCCGGTCACTGACAATTTTGTCTGGCATACCGTGTAGGCAGAAGATGTGTTTCATGAACAACGCTGCCAAGGCCCGTGCAGAAGCTAGCCGTGGAAGCGGCACCAAATGCATCATTTTAGAAAAATGATCGGTGATAACCCAAATGATGGTACAGCCACGAGACTTGGGCAAACCCACCACAAAGTCCATCCCGACCATCTCCCAGGGCCTGTCTGCCACCGGCAAGGGATAGAGTAACCCAGCTGGCCATTGTCAGGGAGACTTATTTTTGGCACAGGAGACACACGCCCGAATATAATGTCCAACATCACGGACCATATGTGGCCACCAGTACGTCCTCGCCAGCAGCTCAGATGTCCTCTTTGTCCCAAAGTGTCCGCACACTCTGGATGAATGAGCCCAAGAGAGAACCTCTGGTAGCAAATTAATGGGTACAAAAGTCTTACCCGGAGTCACAGACTCTAGCGAAACTGGAGCTACGGTTCTCAGGCTCTCAGAAGGGACAATAAGCCGAGGCTCCCCTTCCTCCTCCTAAGATGACACAACAGAGCGAGAGAGGGCATCAGCATGAATGTTTTTCTCCCCAGCGAGATAATGGAGGGTGAAGTGGAACCGGGAGAAGAACAAGGACCATCTGGCCTGATGAGAATTTAGCCGCTGGGCTGTTTGCAAATAATCCAAATTTTTGTGGTCTGTGAAGACTTGAAAGGGAAAGCGAGCCGCCTCCAAAAGGTGTCTCCACTCCGAGAAAGCCAACTTCATTGCTAGCAACTCCCTGTCCCCGATGGAATAATTCCTCTCCGCTGGTATGAAGGTCTTGGAGAAGAAGAAGCAAGGATGCTTCCGACCTTGAGCATCCTTTTGGAAGAGGACTGTTCCTGCACCAAAGGATGAGGAATCCACCTCCATTATAAACGGCTTATCAACATCGGGATGATGTAGGATGGGAGCGCTAGCAAAATGAGACTTAATAGAAGAGAAGGCCTTGTAGACCTCTTCAGACCACAATTTGGGATTTGCTCCCTTCTTGGTGAGGGCTACCAAGGGAGCTACCAAAGTTGAGAAGTGGGGAATGAACTGGCGGTAATAATTAATGAACCCCACAAAGCGCTGCACCGCTTTAAGAGAATGGGGTTCTTGCCAGTCCATCACAGCCTGTAGTTTGGCAGGATCTATAGCCAATCCCTGGGCGGAGATGATATAGCCCAGGAAAGGTAAAGACTCCTGCTCAAACATACACTTCTCCAACTTTGCATAGAGAGAATTTGCCCGTAAGAGGTCGAAGACTCTGCCAACATCTCTCCGGTGGGAGTCACTATCTGGAGAGATGAGAATATCATCCAGATAGACTACGACTGAGGTGGAGAGCATATCCCGGAAGATGTCGTTGACAAAGTCTTGGAAAATGGCTGGGGCATTACAGAGCCCGAAGGGCATCACCAGATTCTCATAGTGCCCATCCCTGGTATTAAACGCCGTCTTCCATTTGTCCCCCTCACGGATGCGAATCAGGTTATAAGCACCCGCAGATCTAATTTGGTAAATACCCTTGCTCCCCGTAGCCTATCAAAGAGCTAAGAAATCAGGGGCAGCGGGTACTTATTCTTAACGGTGATGGCGTTAAGACCCCTGTAATCTATGCAAGGACATAATTCTCCGTTCTTCTTCTGCACGAAGAAGAACCCCGCCACTGCAGGTGACACTGACTTCCTAATGAACCCTCTTGCTAAATTTTCCTGGATGTATTGGGACATAGCCTCCATTGTTATGACCTGGTGGCTAAAACGCAACATGGAACAAGCTCTGAGAAGGTGGTATCTCTACTGACCGCAATCCCTAATCCTAACAACACAACTAGAAATAGCCGTGGGATGTTCCTGACACTCCCTAGACACCTCGTCACAGCCTAAGATATAACTACCCCTAAAGAAGGAAATAGAAAGCTATCTTGCCTCAGAGAAACCCCCAAAAGGAAAGATAGCCCCCCACAAATATTGACTGTGAAAGGAGAGGGAAACGACGAACACAGAAATTAAATTAGAATTCAGCAAAGGGGAGGCCAATACTAAACTAGATAGACAGAGAGCAAAGGATACTGTGCGGTCAGTATTAAAAACTACAAAATCCACGCAGAGTTTACAAAAATGAACTCTACATCGACTCACGGTGTGGAGGGGCAAATCTGCTTTCCCAGAGCTTCCAGCTAGCCTAAATAAAACATAGTGACAAGCTGGACAAAAGAGACAAAATGCAAAGCAATAGAGTCCAAACAAATGGACAAACAAACTAGCAAAACTTATCTTTTGCAGACAAGGACTGGCCATATGAGAAATCCAAGGGAAGAATCAAATCCAACCAAGAACATTGACAGCAGGCATGGACTAAAGCCCAGAGCAGGTTTAAATAACAAACCCAGGCAAGGCGATTAGTGAAGGCAGCTGCTACAGCTACCTAACGGAGCAGCAGTTCCACTCGAAACCACCAGAGGGAGCCCAAGGGCAGAACTCGCAAACATACCATTAGCAACCACAGGAGGGAGCTCCAGAACGGAACTCACAACTCTCCATGTCCAGGAGAGAGAGGGGATAGACCCGTCCCCGAGGAGGTCTATAGGGACGGTGAGGCAGAAGGGTCTTTGCAGCCTTTTTGGAGAAGACGTCTGCATAGGACCAATAGCATTTGGGAAGGGAAGAAAGATCTGCAGGTATGTCGGTGGTGGAAACCTGAACGCACTCTCTCACACATCTGCCCTTACATGATTCACTCCAACCCAATATCCTCCCAGAGGTCCACTGAATATGTGGGGAGTGAAAACGGAGCAAGGGTATTCCCAGCAGAATCTCATCCATTCCCTCGGGAAGGACAAGAAGGGAAATAATCTCCTGGTGGGAAGGGGACATGGGTAACGTGAAAGGGACAGTCTGGTGTGTGATTTGTCATGGAAGTGTCGACCCATTCACTACTCTAACAGTCACCGGTTTGGCGAGCATTACCAGAGGTATTGCATGGCGCAGAGCAAAAGCAGAGGACATGAAATTCCCCTCTGCTCCAGAATCCTCACAAAGCTCGACTGTTAGAGAGGATGAGCCTAACATGATTGTCCCTTTGAAGAACAGCTTGGAGGAAAACGCCGCTGTGTCTAGTGAACCTCCTCCAATGGTTACTAGACGCGATCGTTTACCCGACCGCCGTGGACATTTATTGGCATAATGTCTTTGTTGGCAATTTCTACAAACCACTGGTACTCGAGCAGTCCAAGACTTAGGTCCCGCTCGAGAAGCCTCCATGGCCTCATGGGAGTCGGATGCCTTAACGGAAGATTCTAGAAGTCTGGCGAAGGTGGGAACCAGCCGAAACCTCTGCCTACACTGGGTCCGCTCCAACCTCCGCTCGTTAAAACGGAGGTCGAAATGAGTAGATATAGAAATGAGCTCCTCCAGTGTGGCGGGAATCTCCCTGGTGGCCAAGGCGTCTTTTACATGGTCTGCCAGTCCATTTCAGAACACTGGAATAAGGACTTTATCCAGCCACTCTAGCTCAGAAACCAGAGTCCGGAATTGGACGGTTAACTGGCTGACCATGGACGAACCCTGTGTTATAGCCAACAATTAGAGCGCGGTATCGTGGGTGACACGAGGTCCCAAAAAGACCTGTTTAAGAGTGTCCAGGAAGAGAGGAGCACTCTGCACCACACGATCATTGCGCTCCCATAGCGGCGTTGCCCACTCCAACGCCCTGCCCGACAAAAGGGATAAAATAAATCCTACTTTCACCTGTTCCATGGGAAAACATGCAGCCAGGAGCTCTAGATGTATGGAGCACTGACTCACGAATTCCCAACATAGCTTACTGTCACCAGCAAACTTGTCTGGAAGCAGGAGATGGGATAAAGTCAGAGCAGGGGTGGCAGAGGACAAACTGGCTGCAGCTACACTTGCAGCCTGAACAGCGACTGCGGTAACATCCATAGCTGAGGTTGTGCGCTCAAGAGCCGCAAACCTACCCTCCAGCTGCTTGATGTACCGCTGTAAGCGCTGATCGTCCGCCATTTACAAGCCAGACCCTGGCGCTAATATTCTGTTAGGGCTGGCAGAACACACCGAGTAAATAGAGAGATGTTATTTGGTGCGTTCGCAGCCCGGGGTCCACCGTGCAGGAGAGAACCTGCTGCTGGCAAATGGAGGCCCTATATGGCGGTAGAAGTGAACTCTCTTACTTCACAGTCGCCTAAAGAAAGCACTGTGTCCTGTTAACCTCACAGGAGTACACAGCGACTGCTGAGCAGATAGCAATTGGTGGTTACGCAAACATACAATCTCCTCACCGGAGGAGCCGGTGTTCTAGGGGCTTATTTCAGCTGGGGCCCTGAATCCATACACGCAATCTCCTCACCAGAGGTGCCGGTATTCTAGGGGCTTATTTCAGCAGGGTCCCTGAACACATACACATGTAACCACACTGGCGCAAAGCACATAACTTAGATTTGATACTACCATGCGGCCATGCAAACCTTTTATAGCTGCAAGTACAGAACCTTCCAAGAAGGATCAATGAGAGGCTGCCACAGAGCCTGAGGTACTTCAGTACCTTCCTGGAGAACCAATGGGTCTTGCTGCAGTATCTAAGCATGTGACCCTCGATCTGCAATGAAAGATCTTACCCTGGGCATGCTCAGAAGGGAAAAAGCAGGACTTAGTCCCAAAAGCGTCTGCTCGCCGCTGCCCAGCACTGGCTTCAATGGCAGAAGCAGGAAAAGCAGCAGTAACTCTTTGCACATAGTCAGACTGAGCAAGATGCTGGGACCGACGTCTCCGCTGAGCAGGCTCCACTGCGGCAGGAGAAGAATGGGAGACCGCAGCAAAGATTCTTCCTGTGCAGAGGCTGGAACTCGACCCCTAACAAGCACTGGTGTTTCTTTATACAGTTTTCTAAATTTTGTTGTAAAAATGAGAAATCGCCGGTCAAATTTTAACCCTTATAACTTCCTGGCAAAAAAAGTTTTTGTTTAAAAAATTGTGCTGATGTAAAGTAGTCATGTGGGAAATGTTACTTATTAACTATTTTGTGTCACATAACTCTCTGATTTAACAGAATAAAAATTCAAAATTGAAAATTGCAAAATTTTCAAAATTTTCGCAAAATTTCCATTTTTTTCACAAATAAACACAAAAATTATCAAAAAAAATGTTACCTAAATTTACTACTAACATGAAGCCCAATATGTCTCGAAAAAACTATCTCAGAACCGCTAGGATCCGTTCAAGCATACTTGAGTTATTACCTCATAAAGGGACACTGGTGAGAATTGCAAAAAATGGCCAGGTCATTAAGGTCAAAATAGGCTGGGTCATGAAGGGGTTAACTGACACTCGATGACCAGGGTGACTGTGCTCTGTACTGTGAATTTTGGGCACTGGGGCTGTGATGGCACTATTTTTTTTAATGAAAAAAAAGACCCCACTTTGGGAAATTGGACATGACATTACATTGGGCCTACTTCTTAACTCTGACTCCTGCAATGTGTCCTTTAACTGACACTCGATTATCAGGGTGAACGTGCTCTGTACGGTGAATTTTGGTCATGGGGGCTGTGATGGCACTATTTTTGTAAATAAAAAAAGGACTCCACTTTGGGGAATTGGGCATGACATTACATTGGACCTACTTCTTAACTCTGTCTTCTGCAATGTCTCTTCTGTAACTGCCACTAGATCACCAGGGTGAACGTGCTCTGTACTGTTATAGGCTGGTGAAGTTTGGGCAAGGGTGCTGTTATGGCACTAGTCTATTTTTAAAAAGGGTACCCCCATTGGGGAATTGTTTGGCAGCTCATACACTGCATTACAAATCTCAGAGACCCACACCACTACATTAGGCCTACTTCTTAATTCTGTCTCCTGCAATCTCTCTTCTTTAACTGCCACTAGATCACCAGGGTGAACGTGCTTTGTACTGTTATAGGCCGGTGAAGTTTGGGCAAGGGGGGCTGTGATGGCAATAGTATATTTTTTAAAACGTAACCCCCATTGGTGAAACAACATCCTTGTTGGCAAAGATTTCATAAGATTTGTGTACCTTAAAGAGCTCACTTAAAAAGCTCCTTTTTGTGTTGCCTGGTTGCTCACATTGGACACAATATAAATTTGATAAAGCAATGCTGTTAGTTTACCTCAGTAGTTCATTAAAAATATTTCTTTGTCCACTATATTATTTTCTCTCCTTGAGAGCCATAACTTTGGCTGCTTCAAATGTACAAATGGCGAATATACCAATGGCAATTTGGAATCCAGATTAAAATACTGTATACCGAATGCATTCACACAATCACATAGCTGCATTTCTTGTAAAACATTTACAGATGTGACAGACAATGCTCATAATGTCATCAAAGGGAGATTTGTAGTTAAAATTCTGCGCTGCGAACTACAAATCTCCCTTTGAAGACATTATTCTCTCTGGTCGGCGAAGACCTGTGGATCTGCAGCAGCCACTATCTATATGCTCTAATCTCATCCTAACCAGGTGAGCAAATTTGGTGTATATTCTCCTCTGTGTAACGTGGATAAGACCCTATTGCGCTCTTTGTCTCCCCATTGTTTTACAATAGACAATGCTCATAGTGACACGATCTTGAGAAATGTTTCTTTATTCACTTCACAAACAGTTCTAAGCCTCTATATGTTTGCTGTTTGTCATTGTAAAACATGAAGATTTACTGAAACTATGCCTGTGGTGGTTTGATCTAAATCCCTGTGGCTTTTATTTTCTAGGGGTTTATGGCCACTCATCTGATGACTCCATAATATCTCAGTTTTATTCAACCTTGAAAAGTGGCCACTTGAAGGTCTGGGTGAAACTAGAGTTACTACATAGTGTAAATCACTATATAAGACCAGAGGAACATGACTAAGACAGATGCCAAATCTAGGGTACCTGTACATGTACAGTGTCTGATACCTGCATAATTGGGGATGCTCATGCAGAGTAGGAAATCTCCCAGGGGTTCTCTGTCTTGGAGTTGCTTCTCTGATATTCCAGACGGATGATGTTTTAAAGCCTCTTGGTGATCTAAGTATACTGTATGTAGTTAATCTTCATATACAGTGTATACGTATTCACTATATGTATTTAATCCTTATATTTACTTATTAACCTTTGTATGTTAACATATACAAAAGTGTACACACTCACACTTCTCAATCATACTATTTCTTGACTTTTGTAGTTTGCAATGAAATTGCGTTGGATTGCAAATATTAGCCCTACTTAAAGCCATATCTGAACCTTAGTGTTAAAAACATGGCAAATAAAATTGCCAAATTCTCCTGTAAATAATTGTGCAAAGAGGGAACCATCATACCATTAAAAAATACGAGTGGATTTTCATGGGCCCTTCAAAAATGGGGGTTCCAAGGCGTAATGGGGTGCATATGACTATGCAGCAGGGCTGGCCTTGCTGCCAATGTGTAAAACAAAGGAGTGCGGGAGTACAAAATGAATTATGTGAAGTGTATTTTCCTGTGGCCATCCAGTACCTGGGTTCAAAGGCCTATTGGAGTGCATATAACTTGGTAGCAGGGCAGGTCTTGCTGTTAATACATAAGAAAACAGTATGGCAGGACCAACTGAATAATGTGAAGTGGGTTTTCCTGTGGCCATCCAGTACCTGGGTTCAAAGGCTTATTGGGGTGCTTATGACTTGATAGCAGGGCAGGCCTTGTTTTCAATGTAACATTTTTTCAGGAAGCCTTCCTGTACCTCTCGTGAAAGGGGTATTGGGGTGCGTCGTAATTCTTGGCAGCCCAGCCACTCACTGCATAGGCAATAACAGCATAAGAGACCCACTGTTTAATAATGGCCCTTTAATGCCGCCTGATGCCCCTCTAAAAATAGGCTTTGCGACTTTAAGAGTCCCTCCTTCCTAAATGAAACAAGATGGGTCTGCTTAAGTGTCTCACACCACATGGCCAGCTAGTGTTGTTAAATGTTACAATGACATTTCCCAGTGAATGCATTTGTAGTGGTTGAAAGCAATGGTAAAGTTGAAAAACGTTTCAAAAATGCTGCGACTGAACTAAGCCTAAGAGGCGGAGGAAATTTTCTGTCTGGAGTTAAATTTTGGACTTACAGACAAGTCATTAACCTGCAAAGGATGTACCTCTGCAAGTGTTCTCTGAGTATATCAAGATGTCATTCTGGTAAATGACCACATAAGGGTCCAATCAGGTTAGAAAAAACAACATTAATGAAATCATGGAAAACAGCAGAGGCGATAGTGAGACCGAAGGGCATAACCAAATTTTCAAACAAGCCCTCGGTTATCAGAAACGCTGTTTTCCATTCATCTCCCTCTCAGATCTTTATAAGGTTGTAAACCCCTCGTAAGTCAAGCTTAGAAAATCATTTAGCCCCAGTGAGTTAATTACATAAATCGGGAATCAGAGGAAGAGGATACGTGTTATTTACAGTAATCTTATTCAGTTACCGAAAGCACGGTGGCAAACCACCATCTCTTTTTCACAAAGAAAAACCCTGCTGCCACGGGTGAGACAGAGGGCCCAATATGCCCCTGGCGGAGGCTCACTGTGATGTACTCTTTCATGGCTTGGCTCTCAGGCCCGGACAATTTGTACAGACGAGCCTTGGGTAATTTGGCTCCTAGGACTAAATCAATAGCACAATCACCAGGTCGATGTGGTGGAAGCGCTTCAGCCTCGCTTGTGGAAAACACGTCTTCTAAGTCTTTCAGGTACTCCAGAATACCCTCCAGACTGACAGATGACACAGACACAGACTTTACCGGGTTAACAAAAGGTCCCAGGTTACAACACGGACCATTACCCTTACATCACCATTGAGTGATCTCCCCCACCACCCAATCAATGACAGGATTGTGGCGTTGCAGCCAGGGCATCCCCAGTACCAGTCTTGCAGGCAGATTATTCATAAGATAACAACTTAATTTTTCCACGTGAGTGGAACCCACTTTCAGAGAAAAGACATCAGTCCTGAAACAAATTTCCTCCTAGGTAAGTGGGGATGAATCAGCAGCCACAGCTACAACCTTAAGGCTGTGTGCACACGATGCAGATTTGGTGCAGAATTTTCTGCATAAAATCTGCACTAAATCTGCATCTCCTGGCAGAATCCGCAGGTGCGTTTTTTATGCATTTTTTGTGTGTTTTTTGTGCATTTTTTATGTGTTTTTTATGCGTTTTTATGCGTTTTTTATGCGTTTTTTGTGCAGATTTTACCAATGGATTTCTATAATGGAGGGGTGCAGAAACGCTGCAGAACTGCACAAAAGAAGTGACATGCACTTCTTTGAAATCTGCAGCGTTTCTGCACAGATTTTTCTGCACCATGTGCACAGCTTTTTTTTCACATTGATTTACATTGTACTGTAATCACAGTGCAGTTCTGCAGCGTTTCTGCTGCAGAAAAATCTGCTGCAGTTCTGCACTAAATCTGCATCGTGTGCACATACCCTAACAGGGTCATTTAGCCTGACTGTCCCTACCTTATTATGAGTCACAACTTGGGCATCAATCAAATTAATGGAAGAACCACAGTCAACAAAGGTTGTGGTCACTACAGGACCACCAGCAAGTTCCAATTCCACTTGCAGCACAATTTTTGCAAGTGAGATAAAAAAAATGTACCTGGGAGTCTGGAATACATCCTCGATTGTTGCCCAGACTCAGTTGTTTCCCTGACAGTTTCACAGAAGAAGGGCAGGAGGGGCAGTTCCTTTTCCAATGTCCAGAAGCTCCACAGTAAAAGCATAGTTGGTTGTCTCCACGGTGCCTTCTCCATAACCGAGACTGACCCAATCTTCATGGCTCAGATACAGGTGCAGAGTCACACAATTTGGAGTACAAGGGAGTCTCTTGTTGCATCGTTCCTCTAGCACGGAGTCTCCGGTCCATCCGGACCATCTGCCTCATGGTATCCTCCAGGATAATAGGAGGAGGATGAAGTGCCAGAGCATCCTTCAGATGAGCAGACAGACCCTTACGGAACAACCCCTTCAGGGTGGTGTCTTTCCAAGATACTTCCGCTGCCCAACGTCTAAATTCTGAGCAGAACTATTCAGCGGAATGGCTCCCCTGTTTCACACTCATCACCATATTTCTGCCAGACGTACTCTATCAGGCTCATCATAAATGTGTCCCAGAGCCTCAAAGAACAGGTTTACAGACATACGTTCAGGAGCAGAGGAAGAGATGGAGAAAGCCCATGCCTGTGGAGCCCCCCTTAACTTAACATAACACATTATGACCCCCACCCTCCTGCCTTTCATTTACAGAGGCCCGGGGACACAATTCAAAGAAAAACTTGCAACCCTCCTTAAAGACCCTAAAACAATTTTTTATCTCTGGAAAAGCTGTTGGGTAACTTTACCGGTGGCTCGGGGTCTGCTAGGGATACATCAGTGGGGCCCCCCACCCAGAACCCAAATGGAGCAAACCTCTTTAAAGCACCTGCCACATCTCTCTGCACCTGTTGGTGGGAGTGAGCCAGGGCTTGCTGCTCCATGGACAGCTTCTGCATATACTGGGAGAGCTCATTAATCTGCCCCGTGAGAGCCTGTACCGGATCCATGGCATACCAACACCCCCCACCACGGAAAAGACTATACGGTCAGCTATAATGTCACAAATTCCGGGTAATACTGCTGTGGGAAATGCTGTACACAGCAGCAAGGGAGCTGAGCAAGGTGCTGGGTTATTAACCAGGTAACAACCAGGACCTGGACCATATGACAGAGTAGGTGGTGGTCGGGGGCGGAGCCAGATGCCAGGGTGCAGAGAAGGGATAAACACAAGAGAGTAGTCAAACAAGCTAAGATCAGAGCCAGGAGATCACAACATACCAAAGGGGTGAGACAGGGGATTGTAAGAAGTGAAGCCAGAAAACAGACAGAGTAAGCACTGAGAGCAAGGAAAACAATTGCAAACCGGGCACACACTCAAGGGGTCAGGAACACAGACTAGAACAGAAAGTAAAGCTGACAGCGAATCCTAGTCTGGAGTGAGTATAAATACCCCTCCCAGATTGAAAGGGAGGCCAGCAAAATTAATCCTGAGAGAACAGGACATTAACCATGTCCTAAACATGATATCTCTCTTGTAGATTGTTTGATTGAAGTTCTTATGGTCAGCTGGGTCCTCTCTCTCTGTTGCACAGTGGGAGTTCTTATGGTCAGCTGGATCTTCTCTCTATCTCCTGTAAAGTGTAAGCTCTTCTGGTCAGTGGGTCCTCTCTCTCCTTTATAGTGCAAGCTCTTATGTTTAGTGGGATGATGTATCTCTCCTGATGATGAGTGTAAACTCTTATGGTCAGCGGGGTCCTCTCTCTCTTTAGAGTGCCAGCTCTTATGGTCACAGCTGCCCTCTCGCTCTCACTCTTTCCTGTACAGTGTAGGCTCTTATAGTCAGCATGAATCTTTCTCTCTCTCCTGTAGTGTACTGCATAAGCACATATAGTCAATGAGGTCTTCTTTCTCTCTTACCTGTAGAGTGTAAGCTCTTGTGGTCAGTGGGGTTCTCTCTCTCTTTTTCTCTTTCCTGTAGACTAAGCTTTTTTGGTCAGCGGGATACTCTCTCTCATGTAGAGTGTAAGGTCTTATGGTCAGAGGAGTCATCTTTCTCTCTCTTTCTCTTCTGTAAAGTGTAAGCTCTTATGGTCACCATGATCCTTTCTCTCTCTCTCTCTCTCTCTCTCTCTCTTTCTCTTCTGTAAAGTGTAAGCTCTTATGGTCACCATGATCCTTTCTCTCTCTCTCTCTCTCTCTCTTTCTCTTCTGTAAAGTGTAAGCTCTTATGGTCACCATGATCCTTTCTCTCTCTCTCTCTCTTTCCTGTAGAGTGTAAGCTCTTATAGTCAGTGGAGTTTTTCATCCTCTCTCCCAGATATATATTTCAAACTATTACAACCTTTTCAGTATTGAAATTTGTGCAAATATGTTTGCCGAAATCAAATTTTGGGGCAAAATTCTGTGAAATTAGCAAATTTAAAGGTCAAAAGATCTGTTCATCATTAGTTTATTTACTGATCATCACCTTGGATATTGCCAGCAATTGCTAACCAGCATAACATACCCAGTGCATACAAGCTCTTTTCTATTGAACTTCTAAGCACTAGTTTGAAGCTGACAAGGGTCACCTAATTTTACTGTTGCCTCCTAATTTCAGGCCAGCAAAGCAACAAGCTGTATAGAAACAAAGTGTTAATCTATCAAGAATGACTACACATTTTAAAAGCAGTAAATTACAAAAGTGATAGTGCTTAAAAGAACAATCTGACAATATCTATCTATGTAGATGGAAATATCTTTATCATTATTTCTTATTATACTGTATGTGCGATGCTTAGCATTGGTACTTTATCTCACATGTTAAAACACACAAAAATTGAGTTTAGATTAAGTTGGTATACACGGAGCACATAAATGCATGTTCACATTGGCCATAAAACACACAAAACCTACAAGAAACAAAATGAGCAAAAAACCCTGCTGTAACTAAATAAGTAAAATGCAAGAGCATTTAAATAACTCAGGGTTCTTAGTAATACGGTTTTTGATCAAATTAGCATAAAAGCCTTCCCACTATCGTCGCTTGCATTCTGTGCAAGCTGGGATGTGGCCTCCCTTTCCTGAGCAGCAAAGCTCCATCAGCTGTATAGTGACCACAACTAGGTTGTGCATATTCACCCCTTATTCAAATCATTAGTGTGCAAATGTGCAGTACCCGGCCGCGATCACTATACAATTGATGAAGCTGTGCAACTCAACAACTGATCACTTCTGGTCTTTGCTGGCATAGGGAACAGCTAACTGGCTGGGTGTCCCACCCCCACCATTACAAAATTATATCAATATTTACCCATGTGGGATAATGTACTGCTGTATATAGCAAAAATTATGGTCTGGCTGAGTTTCAATGCAGCGCATTGATAGCAGGCACTCTGGTCTTTAACAGACCCCTGGCTGTCATAATAACCCTTTAGCGCCCCATTATCATATCATGGGGTAACTGATGGGTTCGTAGAATGACACGCTGGATATTATGTAGGGCAGGACAGGGGCGTGACACACAGTTCATCATTCCGTACAACGAAAATCTCACTCCAGTCCCTGACTGGAGTAAGATTTATGGCATGTCGCACGGAGGCATACACAACTTGTCAGATGCTACAGATTAATGAACAGGTGGGCACCTATTCATGACTGAGGAGCACCTGACTTCACCAAATCACCGGTCTTGATGAATCAAAGCTTCATAGGCCGTTTCTGGTCTTTGTACTATCTTTTCCATTTTCTGATGTGAATCTTGAATATGGTACAGTATATTTTTATGAAAAAGGAGAGTATTTCAGGGGTAACTTTGTTTCCAACTATATAGAGTACATTTTGTTCTCATTTTATTATTGGGAAACCTACTGAATACTGTTCTGTATAGCAACTATACCTTTAGTATAATGTAGTATTTTGGACTTTGTTAATATTTATATATTTTCATAATAATTACAGAAAATGTTTCACTTTTTAACACGAGCATCAATATGAGTTCTACCTATATCTTCATTTCTTAGAGACAAAAAAAATCTATTACTTTTACTTATGTATGGCCACTGAGGGAAAACTGTTTCCAGAGCAGAAGTCAGTCTGTGGTTATGCACTGTTTATGAGCATTTGCTTGACCTATGGATATTATGAAACCTCTAAGGGACCAAGAAATTTGCTTTCAAATGGAGATGGGAAGGCTGCCAGTCATTTTTGAGAGGAGCTAGGTAAGAAGAATGTCAAAAATGCAGAGCTTTCAACTTTTACATTAATGACTGCTAGCAAATATGACACATGAGATAAGTCCTTTCTGTATGATTGCGTTTATACAATAAACAGCATTAAGTCAATAATGTGACTACCATTGACTGAATGGGTCAGTCAGAAAATTATTACCCACTTTACAACCCATTAACATCCAAGCACACATTACAGGGACAGGCCTGCCATTTTAGAAAGTTGCTTACTTCAATGTAATTTAAAGACATTTAACATCTTATTGTACGACATGTACTTCCGACATAACTGCTCTTGACATGCGTTGTCGGTATTTTGTGTCTCTAATTTGTCTCGTGCTCATGGTCTTATGGCGGTTGTCACGTATACACTTTGCAGCATGTGACATGGAGTGTGCTTGCAGGGGTTAATTTATCTCCTGTCACTCAATTCAACATTCAACCTCTGTTCTAGACTATAAAGTGAGCATAAATGACACATCAACATATTTAGTACACCATGATTTTCCCTTCTCCCATGACAGCACCAACTGACAGAAGATATCCTGCCACCAGGACAGAAAACCTACTGAATAAAAAGGCGGTACCTCTCCTACGCATCAGTTTGGTTTCTTGTCCTTGTGGGAACCTGCAGAATGAAGCGGTACACTTACCAAGCAGGGTGTCCAGGAACGAGGGATGCCGTTCCCGAGTGAGGTAACACCAACCAAGAGGTGGGTGCAGCGCTGTGCAGGCTGAGACCTCTTGGGTAAATGTTTCTAGCTGGCATGAGGCCCAGGGAGGCACGCGCTGAGGGTTGCAGGAGCACAAGCGAGGCCGCCCAAGTCTGCGCACGCGCGGGACACAATATGATATCCAGAGCGTCTCGATGGCATAGCACACTGGTAACTACAGCTGCCATCCATGACTGAGAATGCACAGGGCTCTTGGGATCCCTGCACACAGCGCGCTGCATCTCAGGGAGACTGAGCCAGAGGTGGGCTGCACCATCTGTCAATAGGGCAGGAGTCAGGTAACCCACACTTTGCTCTCTCTTTTAGCCATGTGCTTTATTTCTATCCTCCTGTGTTCCCTTGCCATCCACATTCACAGCCCCATCCCCCCTCCATCACCCCTCATACACATCAGCCCCTCTATACTTCACTCTCCCATGTACAGCACCCATGCATTTCTTACCTTCCTGAAAAACCTCAGCCCATCTTGCCCAAACACATTGCACAAAAAATGTTGTACAATTCCAGAAATTACTTGCTCTTTACCTTCCTACTTTTACTGATTTCGGGGGACATCTCCCCCAGCCCCGGTCCACCATCCCCCAACTTCAACCCCTACCTTTCCTCATATCGAAGCCATACAAATCTTATTAATATTAATTGCACTCCTTCATCTCCTTCTCTTAATTGTGCCCTCTGGAATCCAAGGTCTGTATGTAACAAGCTTCCTTTCCTGCACAACTACTTTCTAAACAACTCTCTGAATCTGATGGCCCTCACTGAAACCTGGATCCAGAATATTGACACTGTCTCCCCTACTGCTATTTCCCATGGTGGCTTACAATTCTCCCATTCCCCGAGACACACAAACAGACCTGGTGGCAGAGTCAGCATACTCCTGTCCCCACAATGCACTTTCCAGGTCATCCCCCCAGTTCCATTACTCTCATTCCTTTCTTTTGAGGTCAACACCATCAGGCTCTTTCGTCCCCTCTCTCGCTTAGCAATGGTCATATATCGGCCCCAGGCTCACCCACCCAGTTCCATGACCATTTCTCAGCCTGGCTGCCGCACTTCATATCCTCACAACTACCAACCCTTATCCTGGGAGACTTCAACATCCCCATTTGTTGTGAATTCTGTGGCCAAGCTCCCTCCTGTGGTCGAGAGTGGTACTTCGGCTGGTTCTGTCTATGAGCTTCCTTTGGTGGATGAGAGTGGTACTGCGGCTTCTGAGTTTCCTTCCTCAGGTGATGAGGTTAAGTCGTTAGGTGCTGCTCTATTTAACTTCACCTGATGCTTTGATCCTGGCCTCCAGTCAATGTTCTAGTATTGGTCTTGCTTCCTCCTGGATCGTTCCTGTGGCCTGTCTATCCTGCATAAGCTAAGTTTTGCTTGTGTTATTTTTGCTTGCTATTTTTTCTGTCCAGCTTGCTTTATTGGTTTTTCTTGCTTGCTGGAAGCTCTGAGACGCAGAGGGAGCACCTCTGTACCGTTAGTCGGTGCGGAGGGTCTTTTTGCCCCTCTGCGTGGTTGTTTGTAGGTTTTTGTGTTGACCGCAAAGCTATCTTTCCTATCCTCGGTCTATTCAGTAAGTCGGGCCTCACTTTGCTAAATCTATTTCATCTCTGTGTTTGTATTTTATCTTACTCACAGTCATTATATGTGGGGGGCTGCCTTTTCCTTTGGGGAATTTCTCTGAGGCAAGGTAGGCTTATTTTTCTATCTTCAGGGCTAGTTAGTTTCTCAGGTTGTGCCGAGTTGCATAGGGAGCGTTAGGCGCAATCCACGGCTACCTCTAGTGTGGTGTGTTAGGATTAGGGATTGCGGTCAGCAGAGTTCCCACGTCTCAGAGCTCGTCCTTTGTTTTTGGTAATTGTCAGGTCACTTTGTGTGCTCTGAACTTCAATGTCCATTGTGGTTCTGAATTACCTGTTCATAACAGTACTGGAGGCCCAAAGTACTAATGCTTCTCAATGGAGGGAAAAGAGAAGTTCTGAGACCATTTTTTTTTGTTTGCACTGTGTTCTGTCTTTCTTTTCCCCTTTACATCAGGGTGATTCAGAACACAGGTGTGGACATGGACATTCAAGGTCTGTTCTCTTTGATGGATAATCTCGCTATAAATGTACAGAATATTCAAGATTTAGTGGTTCAGAATCCTATGTTAGAACCTAAGATTCCTATTCCTGAGTTATTTTCTGGAGATAGAGCAAAGTTTTTGAATTTTAAAAATAATTGTAAACTATTTCTGGCTTTGAAACCCCGCTCCTCTGGTGACCCAGTACAACAAGTTAAGATCATTATTTCTTTATTACGTGGCGACCCTCAAGACTGGGCATTTTCCCTTGTGCCAGGAGATCCTGCATTATGTAATATTGATGCGTTTTTTCTGGTGCTCGGATTGCTGTACGATGAACCTAATTCAGTAGATCAGGCAGAGAAAAATTTGCTGGCTCTGTGTCAGGGTCAGGATGAGATAGAGATTTATTGTCAGAAGTTTAGAAAGTGGTCCGTGCTCACTCAATGGAATGAATGTGCGCTGGCAGCTATTTTCAGAAAGGGTCTCTCTGAAGCCCTTAAGGATGTCATGGTGGGATTTCCTATGCCTGCTGGTCTGAATGAGTCTATGTCTTTGGCCATTCAGATCGGTTGACGCTTGCGCGAGCGTAAATCTGTGCACCATTTGGCGGTATTATCTGAGCATGAACCTGAGCCTATGCAGTGCGATAGGACTTTGACCAGAGCTGAAAGGCAAGAACACAGACGTCAGAATGGGCTGTGTTTTTACTGTGGTGATTCCACTCATGCTATCTCCGATTGTCCTAAGCGCACTAAGCGGTTCGCTAGGTCTGCCACCATTGGTACGGTACAGTCGAAATTTCTTTTATCCGTTAGTTTGATCTGCTCTTTGTCTTCCTATTCTGTCATGGCATTTGTGGATTCAGGCGCTGCCCTGAATTTGATGGAGTTGGAGTTTGCTAGGCGCTGTGGGTTTGTCTTGGAGCTCTTGCAGTGTCCTATTCCATTGAGAGGAATTGATGCTACGCCTTTGGCCAAGAATAAACCTCAGTATTGGACCCAGCTGACCATGTGCATGGCTCCTGCGCACCAGGAGGATATTCGCTTTCTGGTGTTGCATAATCTGCATGATGTGGTCGTGTTGGGGTTGCCATGGCTACAAGTCCATAACCCAGTATTAGATTGGAAATCAATGTCTGTGTCCAGCTGGGGTTGTCAGGGGGTACATGGTGATGTTCCATCTCTGTCTATCTCATCATCCACCCCTTCTGAGGTCCCAGAGTTCTCGTCTGATTACCGGGATGTATTCGATGAGCCCAAGTCCAATGCCCTACCTCCGCATAGGGATTGTGATTGTGCTATCGATTTGATTCCTGGTAGTAAGTTTCCTAAGGGTCGACTGTTTAATTTATCTGTACCTGAGCACGCCGCTATGCGGAGTTACGTGAAGGAGTCTTTGGAGAAGGGTCATATTCGCCCGTCATCGTCGCCATTGGGAGCAGGGTTCTTTTTTGTGGCCAAGAAGGATGCTTCGCTGAGACCTTGTATTGATTACCGCCTTCTAAATAAAATTACGTTCAAATTTCAGTACCCCTTGCCGCTGCTGTCTGATTTGTTTGCTCGGATTAAGGGGGCTAGTTGGTTCACCAAGATAGATCTTCGTGGTGCGTATAATCTTGTGCGTATTAAACGGGGCGATGAATGGAAAACAGCATTTAATACGCCCGAAGGCCATTTTGAGTACCTGGTTATGCCATTCGGACTTTCTAATGCTCCATCAGTGTTTCTGTCCTTTATGCATGACATCTTCCGAGAGTACCTGGATAAATTCCTGATTGTATACTTGGATGATATTTTGGTCTTCTCGGATGATTGGGAGTCTCATGTGAAGCAGGTCAGAATGGTGTTCCAGGTCCTGAGTGCTAATTCTTTGTTTGTGAAGGGGTCAAAGTGTCTCTTTGGTGTTCAGAAGATTTCATTTTTGGGGTTCATTTTTTCTCCTTCTACTATCGAGATGGACCCTGTTAAAGTTCAGGCCATTTATGATTGGACTCAGCCAACATCTCTGAGGAGTCTGCAGAAGTTCCTGGGTTTTGCTAATTTTTATCGTCGCTTCATCGCTAATCTTTCTAGCATTGCTAAACCGTTGACTGATTTAACCAAGAAGGGTGCTGATGTGGTCAATTGGTCTTCTGCTGCTGTGGAAGCTTTTCAGGAGTTGAAGCGTCGTTTTTCTTCTGCCCCTGTGTTGTGCCAACCAGATGTTTCGCTTCCGTTCCAGGTCGAGGTTGATGCTTCCGAAATTGGAGCAGGGGCTGTTTTGTCACAGAGAAGTTCTGATTGCTCGGTGATGAAACCATGCGCCTTCTTTTCCAGGAAATTTTCGCCTGCTGAGCGAAATTATGATGTTGGCAATCGAGAGTTGCTAGCAATGAAGTGGGCATTCGAGGAGTGGCGTCATTGGCTTGAAGGAGCTAAGCATCGCGTGGTGGTCTTGACTGATCACAAAAACTTGACCTATCTCGAGTCTGCCAAACGGTTGAATCCTAGACAGGCTCGTTGGTCGCTGTTTTTCTCCCGTTTTGACTTTGTGGTTTCGTACCTTCCGGGCTCTAGGAATGTGAAGGCGGATGCCCTGTCTGGGAGTTTTGTGCCCGATTCTCCGGGTTTGTCTGAGCCGGCGGGTATTCTCAAAGAGGGGGTAATTTTGTCTGCCATCTCCCCTGATTTGCGGCGGGTGCTGCAAAAGTTTCAGGCTAATAGACCTGACCGTTGCCCAGCGGAGAAACTGTTTTTCCCTGAGAGGTGGACGAATAAAGTTATCTCTGAGGTTCATTGTTCGGTGTTGGCTGGTCATCCTGGAATCTTTGGTACTAGAGATTTGGTGGCTAGATCCTTTTGATGGCCGTCTCTGTCGCGGGATGTGCGTTCTTTTGTGCAGTCCTGTGGGATTTGTGCTCGGGCTAAGCCCTGCTGTTCTCGTGCCAGTGGGTTGCTTTTGCCCTTGCCGGTCCCGAAGAGGCCTTGGACACATATCTCTATGGATTTTATTTCGGATCTCCCCGTCTCTCAAAGAATGTCGGTCATTTGGGTGGTTTGTGATCGCTTCTCTAAGATGGTCCATTTGGTGCCCTTGTCTAAATTGCCTTCCTCCTCTGATTTGGTGCCGTTGTTTTTCCAGCATGTGGTTCGTTTACATGGCATTCCAGGGAACATCGTTTCTGACAGAGTTTCCCAGTTTGTTTCGAGGTTTTGGCGAGCCTTTTGTGCTAGGATGGGCATTGATTTGTCTTTTTCCTCGGCTTTCCATCCTCAGACAAATGGCCAGACTGAACGAACCAATCAGACCTTGGAAACATATCTGAGATGTTTTGTTTCTGCTGATCAGGATGATTGGGTGTCCTTTTTGCCTTTGGCTGAGTTCGCCCTTAATAATCGGGCCAGCTCGGCTACTTTGGTTTTGCCGTTTTTCTGCAATTCTGGGTTCCACCCTCGTCTCTTCAGGGCAGGTTGAGTCTTCGGACTGTCCTGGTGTGGATACTGTGGTGGATAGGTTGCAGCAGATTTGGACTCATGTAGTGGACAATCTGACTTTGTCCCAGGAGAAGGCTCAACATTTCGCTAACCGCAGGCGCTGTGTGGGTCCCCGACTTCGTGTTGGGGATTTGGTTTGGTTGTCATCTCGTTATATTCCTATGAAGGTTTCCTCTCCTAAATTTAAGCCTCGTTTCATTGGTCCATATAGGATTTCTGAGGTCCTTAATCCTGTGTCTTTTCGTTTGACTCTTCCAGCTTCTTTTTCCATCCATAACGTGTTCCATAGGTCATTGTTGCGGAGATACGTGGCACCTGTGGTTCCATCTATTGATCCTCTTGCTCCGGTTTTGGTTGAAGGGGAATTGGAGTATATAGTGGAGAAAATTTTGGATTCTCGTGTTTCGAGACGGAAACTCCAGTATCTGGTTAAGTGGAAAGGTTATGGTCAGGAAGATAATTCCTGGGTCTTTGCCTCTGATGTCCATGCTGCCGATCTGGTTCGTGCCTTTCATGTGGCTCATCCTGGTCGGCCTGGGGGCTCTGGTGAGGGTTCGGTGACCCCTCCTCAAGGGGGGGGTACTGTTGTGAATTCTGTGGCCAAGCTCCCTCCTGTGGTCGAGAGTGGTACTTCGGCTGGTTCTGTCTATGAGCTTCCTTTGGTGGATGAGAGTGGTACTGCGGCTTCTGAGTTTCCTTCCTCAGGTGATGAGGTTAAGTCGTTAGGTGCTGCTCTATTTATCTTCACCTGGTGCTTTGATCCTGGCCTCCAGTCAATGTTCTAGTATTGTTCTTGCTTCCTCCTGGATCGTTCCTGTGGCCTGTCTATCCTGCATAAGCTAAGTTTTGCTTGCGTTATTTTTGCTTGCTATTTTTTCTGTCCAGCTTGCTTTATTGGTTTTTCTTGCTTGCTGGAAGCTCTGAGACGCAGAGGGAGCACCTCCGTACCGTTAGTCGGTGCGGAGGGTCTTTTTGCCCCTCTGCGTGGTTGTTTGTAGGTTTTTGTGTTGACCGCAAAGCTATCTTTCCTATCCTCGGTCTATTCAGTAAGTCGGGCCTCACTTTGCTAAATCTATTTCATCTCTGTCTTTGTATTTCATCTTACTCACAGTCATTATATGTGGGGGGCTGCCTTTTCCTTTGGGGAATTTCTCTGAGGCAAGGTAGGCTTATTTTTCTATCTTCAGGGCTAGTTAGTTTCTCAGGCTGTGCCGAGTTGCATAGGGAGCGTTAGGCGCAATCCACGGCTACCTCTAGTGTGGTGTGTTAGGATTATGGATTGCGGTCAGCAGAGTTCCCACGTCTCAGAGCTCGTCCTTTGTTTTTGGTAATTGTCAGGTCACTTTGTGTGCTCTGAACTTCAATGTCCATTGTGGTTCTGAATTACCTGTTCATAACACCCATTAACAGTCCCACTTCCACATCTGCATCCCAGCTTCTATCACTAACCACTTCTCTCGGCCTCTCACAGCTCTAACCTCTGAGACACACAAGGATGGTAACACCCTTCACCTGGTCTTTGTCCTGCTCTGTTCAATCTCCTACCTAGATAACTCACCGATTCCCCTCTCTGACCACAACATTCTCTCCTTCACGCTCACAAATCCTCACCCACCCCAGCACACTCCTACCTACCATACATTGAGAATTCTACAAGCCATTAACCCTCATACACATTCAGACTCCCTACACTCATCACGGTCCCCAATCTCCTCTTTTTCCTGTCCTGATTTGGCTGTACATCACTACAATGACACTCTTAGAGGCACCCTGGATCAAGTAGCACCCCTCACCCTCAGAACCTCTGGCACACATTGCAAATTCGATTTCTCTAGCGATGCTCTAGGAGTGCTGAATGCTTATGGAGGAAAACTCGCACACCAGAAGACTTCATCCACTTCAAATTTATGTTAAGAACCTATAATTCTTCCCTTCACCTCACCAAACAGCCCTATTACACCACCCTGATCTCCTCACTATCCCACAACCGTAAGAAACTTTTTGACACCTTTCACTCCCTCCTCATGCCAAAAGCACAAGCCTCTATCACAGATATTTGTGCTGATGAACTCCCACTTTATAGGGAAAACCGATAACATCCATCAGGAAATCCGATCCAAACCACCAAGTGCTGTTTCTCCCATCCCTCCCTGCATTTCTGCTGGCTCACTCTCCACATTTGATCCCATCACAGAAGAAGAAGTCTCCAGGCTCCTCTCTTCTTCTCACCCGACTACTTGCCCTTCTGAACCCATTCCCTCACATTGCCTCCAGTCTCTATCTCCAGTCACAACTCACCTAACTACAATCTTTAATCTCTCATCAGGCATTTTCCCATCCTCCTTCAAATACTCTGTCATTACCCCATTATTAAAAAAAACCCGCTCTCGACCCATCCTGCACAAATAACTACAGACCAGTCTCCAATCTCCCCTTCATCTTTAAACTCTTGGAGTGCCTGGTCTACTCCCACCTTTCCTGTTACCTCTCCACTCACTACCTTCTAGACCCTTCACACTCCAGCTTCCGCCGCCTACATTCGACAGAAACTGCACTCATCAAAGTGACCAATGACCTTCTGACAGCAAAATGTTACGGTGACCACTGTCTGCTTATTTTTCTCGACCTTTCTGCAGCTTTCAACACTGTTGACCACCATCTCCTACTCTCTAGGCCCCAGTCATTAGGCATTAAGGACACTGCCCTCTTCTGGTTCTCTTCCTGTCTTTCTGACCGCTCATTCAGTGTTTTGTTTGCTGGCTCCACTTCATCTACTTTTCCTTTTGCTCTCGGGGTACCTCAGCGCTCAGTCCTTGGCCCCCTTCTCTTCTCTCTCTACACGGCCCTAATTGGACAGATAATCAGCAGATTTGGCTTTCAGTACCATCTTTATGCTGATGACATACAGCTATACACATCATCCCCTGACCTTACCGCCGCTGTACTACAGAACGCCAGTGACTGTCTATAGTCTCCAACATCATGTCCGCTCTCTATCTGAAACTCAACCTCTCCAATGCTTAACTTCCTCTGCTCCCTCCATCTACTAACCTTCCTAAATCTGATATTTCCCTCTCCGTGGGTGGCACCATAACAACACCCCTGCAGCAGACGCACTGCCTAGGTGTTATGTTTGGCACCCATCTCTCCTTCACATCCCATATACAATCTCTTGCCAGCTCTTGCCACTGACACCTAAAGGACAGCTCTAGAATCTGCCCTTTTCTCACCATGGAAACAACAAAAACCCTCACTGTCACCTTGATCTACTCCCGCCTGGACTACTGGAAATGCTCTATTAATTGGCCTCCCTGTTACTCGACTTTCCCCTCTCCAGTCTATCCTTAATGCAGCAGCTAGGGTCCTCCATCTAGCTAATCAGTATTCAGACGTGTCCGCTCTTCACCAGTCATTACACTGGCTGCCCATTCATTATAGAATCCAATTCAAAGTATTTGTTTGCACCCACAAAGCTCTCCAGAGTGCGGCACCCCCTTACATCTATCTCCTCACTCATTTCTATCGGTCTAACCGACTACTGCACTCTGCAAACGACTTTCAATTAACCGCTACACTAATCTGTACCTCCTGTAATGTATAAGAATTAGATCTGTCTCTTTAAGAAAGCGAGGGCGGGAGTTGAGTTCAGTTTCAGTTTCAGTTCTGGCCTGAGGAGAAAATCTTATGCTGCTGTTATGCTGTGGGCTGGAGGAAAAGAGAAGAATAAAATACAGTTAAAGCTTACTCTCTCTTAAATTCCTTACACCGTGTGGACATTACAACTGGCGACGAGGATGGGATTGAATCACCTGCTACTGTGAGTACTGACCCCTGCTTTACTGCTTCACATGCCAGCACCACTGAGAGACTCCATCATGGCTGAATACTTGCACATGTTCCCACAGTTTGATATGACTGATGTCACTAATCTCTCTCATAACTGGAGAAAATGGTTAAATCGATTTGAGAATTTCCTGGAAGCAATAGATATAAAAGAGGAGAACAGAAAAAAAGCCGTGTTCCTGCATTGTGCGGGCACAGGAGTCTATGACATATACAGCACATTACCAGCAGCGGAGACAGACACGTACAGCAAATGCTCCAAAGCTCTCACTGACTACTTCAACCCTAAACAAAACATCAGATATGAAAGATACAAGTTCAGGATTGCTAAGCAGCTTCCAGAAGAATCCATAGACACCTATGTCACCCGGCTAAAAGAACTAGCACATGGGTGTGCATTTACTGACGTAGATGATGAAATCCTAACTCAAGTAATTGTCACCTGCTCGTCTAATACCATAAGGCGTAAAGCTCTGCAGCAGGATCTCTCTCTGCATGATTTACTCAAGATGGCCCGTGCTATAGAGATAGCAGATCATCAGGCAACTGCAATGGAGAGTGGGGATCATTTACATGTGCATAATCTCAAACATAACAGTGCACAAGGCAAGCAGGCCCCGCAACAGAAGATATGTTATAGATGTGGACAAGATTTCCCTCACCACATGAACAAATGTCCAGCTATAGGACAAACTTGCAGTAAATGTGGAAAAGGGAACCATTTTGCAGTTGTCTGCAAATTAGCGCCCAACAAGTCTCCTCTGCCAATGACAAAGCCTGCAAATATAAAAATGGTAAATCAGGATATAGAAGAAATGTCTGTGGCTGAGAACTATGTGTTCACAACTTCTGTCACTGGCTCAGTGCAGTCTCCATGTATTACACTCACCATCTGCAACACGGATATCACCTTTACAATAGATACAGGAGCTTCAGTGGATATCATAGACAGCAATACTTATGAACAGTTGAAAACAAAGCCAGCCTTACAGCAAGTGCATATTAAAATCTTCCCATATGGATCTAAAACACCTCTAGTTACAATGGGACAATTTGATGCTGAACTTAGCTATAAAGAAAATAGGCAGAAAACCACTTTTCACACATTACAAGGATCAGGAGGCTGTCTTCTCAGCTATCACACTGCCTTGAAGCTAGGACTCATCCAGATTGTTCATACCATAACCGACCCTGCGGACCTGGATGTACAAGCCATGGTGAATAGTTTTCCCTCCCTATTTAGTGGACTAGGAAAATTAAAGGACTCTCAAGTGCATCTTCATGTGGATGACAGTGTCCGTCCAGTAGCCCAGGCTCACAGGCGTATTCCATTTCACCTGAGAAAGAAGGTAGAAAAGGAACTCCAATTACTCATGGATGATGATGTCATTGAAACTGTTTCTGGTCCCACTCCATGGGTCTCTCCACTTGTGGTAGTTCCAAAACCAAAGACTCCAGAGCAGGTAAGACTGTGTGTTGACATGCTGCTGCCCAACACTGCTATTCAAAGGGAAAGACACATCTCACCCACAATTGATGACATTATTCATTTATTAAATGGAGCAACTGATTTTTCAAAGCTCGACCTCAATAAGGGCTATCATCAATTAGAATTGAGTCCAGAATCCAGATACTTAACAACATTTTCCACCCATGTGGGTCTCAGAAGATACAAAAGATTGACGTTTGGGGTCTGCTCAGCAGCAGAAATTTTTCAGGATACGATAAGGAGCGTCATTCAACATATTCCAAATGCCTTTAATTACAGTGATGACATACTGGTTTTTGGGAAAACTCAAGCTGAACATAATCGTGCTCTATATGCTATCTTTGAATGTCTGCTCTTTGCTGGACTCACTTTAAACAAAGAAAAATGCGAATTTGGTAAAAATTCATTGGAGTTCTATGGTCACATTTTCTCGGCGGAAGGAGTACGACCTGATCCCAAGAAAGTGGAATCCATCAGAGCAGCTTCAATTCCACAGGATGCCAGTGAAGTGCGCTCTTTTCTTGGAATGGCAAGTTACTGTGCTAGATATATTCCAAATTTTTCGACAATCAGCACTACATTAAGGGAACTTACGAAACAAAATTGCGTTTTTCAATGGTCCCAAGACTGTCAGGCCTCTTTTGAAACAATCAAAAACGAACTCTGCTCATCAACCACCATGGCCTATTTTGATCCAGCTCTTCGAACTGAACTGATTGTGGATGCTAGTCCTGTGGGACTGGGTGCAATTTTAGCACAATACAAGGATGACAATCAAAGTCCCCACATCATTTCTTATGCAAGTAAAAGCTTAACAAGCACTGAAAGAAAATATTCACAACCTGAAAAAGAAAGCTTGGCAGTCGTCTGGGGATGTGAACACTTTCATTTATTTCTCTATGGCGCTCCCTTCACTATTGTCACAGATCATCAAGCTCTCCTTACAATTTTTGGAAATCCCCGAGCTAAAATGCCAGCACGGATTGAACGATGGGGTCTACGTCTACAGGACTATAATTACAAAATTGTTCACAAACCTGGAAAATACAGCAATCCGGCTGATTATCTCTCAAGACATCCCACGAATGATGATTTACCTGTGCATTCCTCCATTGAAGAATACATCCACTTTGTTGCAGCTCACGCCGTGCCAAAAGCACTTTCTGTTAATCAGTTTGTGAATACGACAACAAGTGACAAGACACTCTGTGCCTTAATACAAATTATCCAAAATAGAAGGTGGCATGAAATTCAAAAGAAAAAATTTCCTGAAGAGGGGATTGATCTGAAAGAGTTAAAACTATTTTCAAATGTACGTGAGGAATTATCAGTCACTGAAGATCAACTCATCCTTCGTGGTACCAAACTGGTTGTACCTAAGGCCTTGCGCAACCTAGTCATACAGATAGCACACGAAGGTCATCTAGGAATTGTTGGCACAAAAAAGTTACTCAGAGAAAAAGTGTGGTTCCCAAATATGGATAAATTGGTGGAAGAGAAGATTGGACATTGCTCCACTTGTCAATTAATTACTCCATCATCAACTCCAGAGCCATTACAAATGTCTCCGTTACCTACTGCTGTATGGGAGGAAGTGGCAGTCGACATATATGGACCATTACCAAATGGCCAATACATTCTAGTAACAATTGATGAATATTCTAGATACCCTGTCATTTCATTCATCTCTTCAACGTCTGCTAATAGTGTCATACCAGAACTGGACGACATATTCTCTGCATATGGCATTCCAAGAGTGGTCAAAACAGATAATGGACCTCCATTCAATGGACATGTGTTTGCACAGTTTTCTGAATACTTGGGGTTCAGCCACAGAAAAATCACACCTTGCTGGCCGCAAGCTAATGGAATCGTAGGACGTTTCATGCGCACCATGGGGAAACGAATCAAGGCAGCTAGCCTGGAGCACACCCCACTGAAACAGTCACTATACAAATTCCTGCGCAATTACCGCAACACGCCACATTCCACCACTAATGCTGCGCCATCTCATCTAATGTTCAGCAGAACTCTTCGTACACGGATCCCTGATGTGACCAGTCATCCCTTACCAAATGACTCTTCAGTGCGATCAACGGATTTCTTTAACAAGCAAGCCATGAAACATTATGCAGACAGAAGGCGACGGCACATCCATGTGCCATCAAAAGAGGTGATATGGTTGTTGTGCGTCAAAAATCAACCAACAAAACCTTAGCTGTATATAGTCCTGCAAAATATAATGTTACTGAGAGGAAAGGAAGTATGGTCACGGCTGAGCGAGACGGACACTCCATCACTCGAAATTCCTCACATTTTAAAATCATACCGCAGAACAATGGTAATGAACTCCCACCAGTGGAAGATTTGATACCCGACGGTGGAGAGGACCAACAAGAGGTGACTGATCCGTCAGCATTGGACACCCCCAATGAACCCAGACATTACCCTACACGGGAAAGAAGGGCTCCATCGAGACTTATTGAAGAGATATAGTTTAAAAAAAAGGGGAATAAGACAATACAGACATATGGTTTTTCTTGGACATTTTCGTGTTGTTACATTGTCAATATTTGTTTTAGGTTGTTAATATATATATATATATATATATATATATATATATATATATATATATATATATATATAAAAAAGGGGGATGATGTAATGTATAAGAATTAGATCTGTCTCTTTAAGAAAGCGAGGGCGTGAGTTGAGTTCAGTTTCAGTTTCAGTTCTGGCCTGAGGAGAAAATCTTATGCTGCTGTTATGCTGTGGGCTGGAGGAAAAGAGAAGAATAAAATACAGTTAAAGCTTACTCTCTCTTAAATTCCTTACACCGTGTGGACATTACACCTCCCAATCCCGAATCCAAGACTTCTCCTGTGCTGCGCCAATCCTATACAATGCTTTACCCCAAGATATTAGGACCATCCACAATTTGCATAATTTTAGGCGTTCCTTAAAAACACATTTGTTCAGAGCAGCCTATCACGTTCTCTAATCAAACTCATTTTATGTGTAAGTGTGCGTGTGTAGCCCAGTCACTCCTTTCATCTATCCCCCACTCCCTCAAGATGGCTGGACCATCATTGTAAATGCACACCTGTACCTTGTATAGCCCCCACCTCATTGCAGATTTTAAGCTCTCACGAGCAGGGTTGTCTTATTTTGCTTTAACCCCTATCTGACCTCGGACGGGATAGTACGTCCGAGGTCAGATCCCCTGCTTTGATGCAGGGCTCCGTGGTGAGCCCGCATCAAAGCCGGGACATGTCAGCTGTTTTGAACAGCTGACATGTGCCCGTAATAGGCGCGGGCAGAATCGCGATCTGCCCGCACCTATTAACTAGTTAAGTGCCGCTGTCAATCGCAGACAGCGGCATTTAACTACCGCATCCGGCCGGGCGGCCGGAAATGACGTCATCGCCGACCCCCGTCACATGATCGGGGGTCGGCGATGCGTCTCCATTGTAACCATAGAGGTCCTAGAGACCTCTATGGTTACTGATGACCCTGTGGTCGGCGCTCACAGCACACCTCCATTTCTGCTACATAGCAGCGATCAGCAGATCCCTGCTATGTAGCAGAGCCGATCGCGTTGTGCCTGCTTCTAGCCTCCCATGGAGGCTATTGAAGCATGGCTAAAGTAAAAAAAAAAAGTTAAAAAAAATGTGAAAAAAATAAAAAAAATATAAAAGTTTAAATCACCCCCCTTTCGCCCCAATCAAAATAAATCAATTAAAAAAATCAAATCTACACATATTTGGTATCGCCGCGCTCAGAATCGCCCGATCTATCAATTAAAAAAAAGTATTAACTTGATCGCTAAACGGCGTAGCGAGAAAAAAATTCGAAACGCCAGAATTACGTTTTTTAGGTCGCCGCGACATTGCATTAAAATGCAATAATGGGCGATCAAAAAAATGTATCTGCACCAAAATGCTATCACTAAAAACGTCATCTCGGCACGCAAAAAATAAGCCCTCAACCGACCCCAGATCACGAAAAATGGAGACGGTACGAGTATCGGAAAATGGCGCAATTTTTTATTTATTTTTAGCAAAGTTTGGAATTTTTTTTCACCACTTAGATAAAAAATAACCTAGTCATGTTAGGTGTCTATGAACTCGTACTGACCTGGAGAATCATAATGGCAGGTCAGTTTTAGCATTTAGTGAACCTAGCAAAAAAGCCAAACAAAAAACAAATGTGGGATTGCACTTTTTTTGCAATTTCACCGCACTTGGAATTTTTTTCCCGTTTTCTAGTACACGACATGCTAAAACCAATGATGTCGTTCAAAAGTACAACTCGTCCCACAAAAAATAAGCCCTCACATGGCCAAATTGACGAAAAAAAAAAAGTTATGGCTCTGGGAAGGAGGGGAGTGAAAAACGAACACGGAAAAACGAAAAATCCCAAGGTCATGAAGGGGTTAATTATTGTATTGTTGACGCTGTTACTTATGACTGTTGTGTTTGAGACTGTTAAACTGTAAAGCTCTGTGGAATATATTGGAGCTATATAAATAAATATTATTATTATTATAAGGGGAGGTGCACAGCACGATGGTGGCATTTCCTGCAGCAATCCGATTCATGGATGAACTGCAGCAGCAACAGCAGTATGGTCACCGATGCCACTATAGCAGCAGCAGCCCCCACCACTGCTATCTTCGCTGCAGTAGACATAGAAGCCATTTCTTCGCCGCCAGCAGCATCAGCAAGGATGCAGCAATGGCTGTCATACAAGCAGCAGGACCAGCCTGAAGAGCAAAGAAGGTCACGAGCCCACCTCCAGGGGCAGACGTTCTTCGGAACCGCTCAGCCTCCATCTCTGGTACCATAGATTAATTAGCTGAATAGTGAGTGATCTATGTGAAAGTGCAATTTATTAAAACAGGTCCCCTTTCTCTGTGTTTTCCTTTGCTAGGATAGGCCCCTGAAACATAGTTCAAAACAGAACAATAGGGAGTGTGCCCTGTACAAAGGGGATTTAACGTGCACTTATAAAAAGAGACTCTGCCCAGGGGGAATACAGCAGATTGTCTTGAAAGAAACCCCTGGGTTTGCTATGGAGCTGAAAGCCCTCATTAGATCGGAGGTCCAGGAGTCCTTAAAACACCTGGTGGAGCAAAAAGAAGAGGGGAAGCCGAATTACTGTCATCAGAGTCTGAGGGTTCAGTAGTGTTTAAGGGGGAGGATTCAGACCTGATGGATTCATCCTCCTCTGATGAGGACACAGGGGGTAGACCCTGCTTCCCGGCTGAGGATACTGATAGGCTAGTTAAGGCAATAAGGTCCACTATGGGCATATCTGATCCCAAAACTACCAGGACAGTCCAGGACATTATGTTCAGCTGCTTGGAACAGAGGAAGAGGTGTTCCTTTCCAGTTAATGAGAAAATCAAGATGCTCATTAGTAGAGAGTGGAAGAGGCCGGAAAGGAAAGGTACACTACCATGTTCTTCAAAGAGGAGATATCTTTTTGATGAGGACTAGGTAGGCATGTGGGAGAAGACCCAAAGTTCGATGTCGCCATCACAAAATCAGTCAAAAGATCTACATTGCCCTTTGATGACCTAGGGACTCTCATGGATCCCTTGGATAAGAAGGCAGAACTCTTCCAAAAACTAGCCTGGGAGTCATTGGCAGGCTCATTAAAGCCAGCAATAATGGCAACCTGCTCAGCAAGGTCTATGATGGCGTGGCTACAGCAGCTTGAGGACTATGTAAGAGACAACACCCCGAGAGAAAAGGTCCTGGCGGTCCTTCCGCTGTTGAAGGGAGCAGCTTCCTTTTTGGCTGACGTCTCAGACAATTCTGTTAGATTAGCAGCCAGATCGGCAAATCTGTCTAATGCTGCCTGCAAAGCCTTATGGCTGAAAAACTGGCTGGGAGATGCCCAGTTTAAGACTAGTGTTGTGAATTCTGCTCTTGGGCTCCCTCCGGTGGTTATGAGTGGTAGTGCTGTGGTAGTTGGATCGCAGCATTTATCAGGTGTATCTATTTTTTGCAATTTGGGCTGGGCTATATAGCCTTGCTTGTTCCTTTAGTCAGTGCCAGTTGTCCATTGTTTTTGGAGGATTCACATCCCTTCTGGTCTCTCCTGTTCGCTGTGCTTTTCTTCAAAGATAAGTCCTGGCTTTGTTTTTGTTGTCCACCTGCTGTGGACCTTATAGTTCTGTGCAATTTTCATGTTTTGTCTTGTCCAGCTTTGTTGTGAAGGATTTTTCGCAGCCTAGCTGTGTCTCTGGAGATGCAGATATACCCTCCACGTCTTTAGTCAGATGTGGTGTTTTGTATTTTCTGTGGTGGATATTTTCTAATGTTTTAATTCTGACCGCATAGTACTCTGTTCTATCCTTTCTTTTTAGCTAGTATGGCCTCCTATGCTAAATCCTGATTTCATGTCTGCGTATGTTATTTCCCTCTCCTCTCACAGTCAATATTTGTGGGGGGCTGTCTATCCTTTGGGGATTTTCTCTGAGGCAAGATAGGTTTCCTGTTTCTGTCTTTAGGGGTAGTTAATTCTTAGGCTGTGTCGAGGGGTCTAGGGAGCGTTAGGTACCCCCCACGGCTACTTCTAGTTGCGCTGCTAAGTTCAGGGTTTGCGGTCAGTACAGGTGCCACCTTCTCCAGAGTACGTCTCATGCTGCTCCAAGGCCACCAGATCATAACAGTACAACTGGCCAACAATGAGTTAATTGCATCTCAAAAGAAGGGAGGAAAGGTTTTGAGCCATTTTTTTCCTTAGCCTGTTCCTCCCTCTTAATCTCTGGGTGGCTGCGGAACCTAGTAATAACATGAGTGTTCAGGAGTTAGTTTCTCGTGTGGATCAGCTTGCTGCTAGGGTACAGGGTATTTCAGATTATATTGTTCAGACTCCTGCCTTAGAACCTAGGATTCCCACTCCTGATTTATTCTTTGGTGACAGATCCAAATTTTTGAGTTTCAAAAATAACTGTAAACTGTTTTTTGCATTGAGACCGCGGTCTTCTGGTGATCCCATTCAGCAGGTTAAAATCATCATATCCCTGCTGCGTGGTGACCCACAGGATTGGGCATTTTCCCTGGAAACTGGCAATCCTGCTTTGCTTAATGTTGATTCTTTCTTTCGAGCATTGGGATTATTGTATGATGAGCCTAATTCTGTGGATCAAGCTGAGAAAATCTTGCTGGACCTGTGTCAAGGTCAAGAAGCGGTAGAATCGTATTGCCAGAAATTTAGAAAATGGTCTGTACTGACTAAATGGAATGAGGATGCCTTGGCGGCAATTTTCAGAAAGGGTCTTTCTGAATCCGTTAAAGATGTTATGGTGGGGTTCCCCACGCTTGCTGGTCTGAGTGATTCTATGTCTCTGGCCATTCAGATTGATCGGCGCTTGCGCGAGCGCAGAGTTGTGCACACTATGGCGTTGTCCTCTGAGCGGAGCCCTGAGCCTATGCAGTGTGATAGGATTTTGTCTAAAGCTGAACGTCAAAGATTCAGGCGTCAGAATAGGTTGTGTTTTTACTGCGGCGATTCTGCTCATATTATTTCTGATTGCCCTAAGCGTACAAAGAGAATCGCTAGTTCTGTTACCATCAGTACTGTACAACCTAAATTTCTGTTATCTGTGACCTTGATCTGCTCATTATCATCATTTTTTGTCATGGCATTTGTGGATTCAGGCGCCGCTCTGAACTTAATGGACTTAGAATTTGCCAGACGTTGTGGTTTCCCCTTGCAGCCTTTGCAGAACCCTATTCCTTTAAGGGGCATTGATGCTACACCGTTGGCTAAAAATAAACCTCAGTTTTGGATACAGCTGACCATGCGCCAGCTCATCAGGGAGATTGTCGTTTTCTGGTGTTGCATAATTTGCATGATGATATTGTGCTGGGTTTTCCATGGTTACAGGTACATAATCCGGTGTTAGATTGGAGATCTATGTCTGTGACTAGTTGGGGTTGTCAGGGGGTTCATGGTCACGTTCCTTTAATGTCAATTTCCTCTTCCCCCTCTTCTGAAATTCCTGAGTTTTTGTCAGACTTCCAGGATGTATTCGATGAGCCCAAATCCAGTTCCCTTCCACCGCATAGGGACTGTGATTGGGCTATTGACTTGATTCCAGGTTGTAAGTTCCCTAAGGGCCGACTTTTCAACCTGTCGGTGCCAGAACATGCCGCCATGCGGAGCTATATTAAGGAGTCTTTGGAGAAGGGGCATATTCGGCCATCTTCTTCACCATTGGGAGCAGGTTTTTTTTTTGTTGCCAAGAAGGATGGCTCCTTGAGACCCTGTATTGATTATCGCCTCTTGAATAAGATCACGGTCAAATTTCAATACCCTCTGCCTTTGCTTATTGATTTGTTTGCTAGGATTAAGGGGGCTAGCTGGTTTACTAAGATTGACCTTCGAGGGGCATATAATCTTATTCGTATTAAGCAGGGTGACGAATGGAAAACTGCATTTAATACGCCCGAAGGCCATTTTGAATACCTTGTGATGCCATTCGGACTCTCTAATGCCCCATCTGTGTTCCAATCCTTCATGCATGATATCTTTCGGAGTTATCTTGATAAATTCATGGTTGTATATTTGGATGATATTTTGATTTTTTCCGATGATTGGGAGTCTCATGTGAATCAGGTCAGGATGGTATTTCAGATCCTCCGTAATAATGCTTTATTCGTGAAGGGGTCAAAGTGCCTCTTTGGAGTGCAGAAGGTTTCTTTTTTGGGCTTCATTTTTTCTCCCGCATCTATAGAAATGGATCCGGTTAAGCTTCAGGCCATTCATGATTGGATTCAGCCCACATCTGTGAAGAGCCTTCAGAAATTCTTGGGCTTTGCTAATTTTTATCGTTGTTTCATTGCCAACTTCTCCAGTGTGGTTAAACCTCTGACCGATTTGACGAAGAAAGGCGCTGATATGACAAATTGGTCCTCTGCGGCTGTTTTTGCCTTTCAGGAGCTTAAACGCCGATTTACTTCTGCCCCTGTGTGGCGTCAGCCGGATGTTTCTCTTCCATTTCAGGTTGAGGTTGACGCGTCTGAGATTGGGGCAGGGGCCGTTTTGTCTCAGAGGAATTCTGATGGTTCCTTGATGAAACCGTGTGCCTTCTTTTCTCAGAAGTTTTCGCCTGCGGAACGCAATTATGATGTCGGCAATCGGGAGTTGTTTGCTATGAAGTGGGCATTTGAGGAGTGGCGACATTGGCTTGAGGGGGCCAAGCACCGTATTGTGGTCCTTACCGATCATAAGAATTTGATTCACCTTGAGTCTGCCAAACGGCTGAATCCTAGACAGGCTCGATGGTCCCTGTTTTTCTCCTGTTTTGATTTTGTGGTCTCGTACATTCCTGGTACTAAGAATGTTAAGGCGGATGCCCTCTCTAGGAGTTTTTTACCTGATTCCCCTGGGGTTTTTGAGCCGGTCGGCATTCTGACGGAAGGGGTGGTTCTTTCTGCCATCTCCCCTGATTTACGACGGGTTTTTGAGGAATTTCAGGCTGATAAACCTGACCGCTGTCCAGTGGGGAAACTGTTTGTTCCTGATAGATGGACTAGTAAAGTGATTTCTGAGGTTCATTGTTCTGTGTTGGCTGGCCATCCTGGGATTTTTGGTACCAGAGATTTGGTTGGTAGGTCCTTTTGGTGGCCTTCTTTGTCGCGGGATGTGCGTTCTTTTGTGCAGTCCTGTGGGATTTGCACGCGGGCTAAGCCTTGCTGTTCCCGCGCTAGTGGGTTGCTTCTGCCTTTGCCGGTCCCTGAGAGACCTTGGACGCATATTTCTATGGATTTTATTTCAGATCTTCCGGTTTCCCAGAGGATGTAGGTTATCTGGGTGGTTTGTGACCGGTTTTCTAAGATGGTTCATTTGGTACCTTTGCCTAAATTGCCTTCCTCTTCTGATTTGGTTCCGTTGTTTTTTCAGCATGTGGTTTGTTTGCATGGCATTCTGGAGAATATTGTGTCCGATAGAGGTTCCCAGTTTGTTTCTAGGTTTTGGTGGGCCTATTGTGCTAGGCTGGGCATTGATTTGTCTTTTTCTTCCGCATTTCATCCTCAGACAAATGGCCAGACCGAGCGAACTAATCAGACTTTGGAAACTTATTTGAGATGCTTTGTGTCTGCTGATCAGGATGATTGGGTGGCTTTCTTGCCATTGGCCGAGTTTGCCCTTAATAATCGGCCTAGTTCTGTTACCTTGGTTTCGCCTTTTTTTTGTAATTTTGGTTTTCATCCTCGTTTTTCTTCAGGGCAGGTTGAGCCTTCTGATTGTCCTGGTGTGGATTCTGTGGTTGACAGGCTGCAGCGGATTTGGGCTCATGTGGTGGACAATTTGGTGTTGTCTCAGGAGGAGACTCAGCGTTTTGCTAACCGTCGTCGGTGTGTTGGTTCCCGGCTTCGGGTTGGGGATTTGGTCTGGTTGTCTTCCCGTCATGTTCCTATGAAGGTTTCTTCCCCTAAGTTCAAGCCTCGGTTTATTAATCCTTATAGGATTTCTGAGATTATCAATCCAGTGTCTTTTCGTTTGGCCCTTCCAGCCTCTTTTTCCATCCATAATGTGTTCCATAGATCTTTGTTGCGGAAGTATGTGGTGCCCGTTGTTCCCTCTCTTGATCCTCCAGCCCCGGGGTTGATTGATGGGGAGTTGGAGTATGTGGTTGAGAAGATTTTGAATTCTCGTTTTTCGAGGCGGAAGCTTCAGTATCTGGTCAAATGGAAGGGTTATGGCCAGGAGGATAATTCTTGGGTTGTTGCCTCCGATGTTCATGCTGACGATTTGGTTCGTGCCTTTCATTTGGCTCGTCCTGATCGGCCTGTGGGCTCTGGTGAGGGTTCGGTGACCCCTCCTCAAGGGGGGGTACTGTTGGGAATTCTGCTCTTGGGCTCCCTCCGGTGGTTATGAGTGGTAGTGCTGCGGTAGTTGGATCGCAGCATTTATCAGGTGTATCTATTTTTTGCAATTTGGGCTGGGTTATATAGCCTTGCTTGTTCATTTAGTCAGTGCCAGTTGTCCATTGTTTTTGGAGGATTCACATCCCTTCTGGTCTCTCCTGTTCGCTGTGCTTTTCTTCAAAGATAAGTCCTGGCTTTGTTTTTGCTGTCCACCTGCTGTGGACCTTATAGTTCTGTGCATTTTTCATTTTTTTTTTTTTGTCCAGCTTTGTTGTGAAGGATTTTTTTGCAGCCTAGCTGTGTCTCTGGAGATGCAGATATACCCTCCATGTCTTTAGTCAGATGTGGTGTTTTGTATTTTCTGTGGTGGATATTTTCTAGTGTTTTAATACTGACCGCATAGTACTCTGTTCTATCCTTTCTTTTTAGCTAGTATGGCCTCCTATGCTAAATCCTGATTTCATGTCTGCGTATGTTATTTCCCTCTCCTCTCACATTCAATATTTGTGGGGGGCTGTCTATCCTTTGGGGATTTTCTCTGAGGCAAGATAGGTTTACTGTTTCTGTCTTTAGGGGTAGTTAATTCTTAGGCTGTGTCGAGGGGTCTAGGGAGCGTTAGGTACCCCCCACGGCTACTTCTAGTGGCGCTGCTAAGTTCAGGGTTTGCGGTCAGTACAGGTGCCACCTTCTCCAGAGTACGTCTCATGCTGCTCCAAGGCCACCAGATCATAACAGACTAGGCTATGCTCTATCCTATGTGAAGGGAAATATCTTTTTGGTCAAGCCCTGGACGATATGCTAGACAAGACAGCAGATAAGAAAAAAGGCTTTCCCAATGTGTCCCGTCATCTGTTCAAAAGCTTCTTTCATAGCAGATCGTATAGCAGGAATAGACCCTCCAAAGAACAGGGCGACTGGAAGGATAAGAAGCCAAGGAGCAAGGGTTTCATGTTTGGGGGGTTCCTCGACGAGCAGACAAAAATCCTACAAACGATGGGCTGTCCCGGGTAAGAGGAAGGTTGTCCCACTTCCACACTGCCTGGGAGGAAATCTCAGCCAGTGCCTGAGTACTCAGTATAATAAGATCAGGGCAAAGACTAGAGTTCACATCCACCCCCAGGCATAGCTTCAGGATCTCGTCCCCCAGATCCTGGAAGGAGCAACAGGCCCTAGAAGCGGAAGTGTTACTTTTACTTCAAAAGAGAGTACTGGTGGAGGTACCTTTTCAGCAGCTGGGGAGGTTTTTTTTTCTCCCCTGTTTCTGATAAGGAAGCCCGACCAGTCGTTCAGGACAATTATCATCTTGAGAGGCCTTTAAGTTCCTGGTCCACAAACCGTTCAAAATGGAGTTAATAAAATCAGCAATAGAGATCTTGCTCCCAGGCTGCTATATGAGTGTCTTAGATTTGAAGAACGCATACTATCATGTCCCTATCCATCAGGAAGACCAGCAGTACCTGAGGGTGGAGGTGTATATAGACAGACAACTCAGGCATTTCCAGTACAGGACTCTGCCATTTGGTCTGTCCATGGCCCTGAAAGTCTTCACCAAAATAGTTATGGAGGTGACTGCACATTTGCGGGAAAGAGACGTGTTTAATAATTCCATATCTGGACGATTTTTTAGTGGTCGGTAAGACAGAACACGACTGCAGTTCTCAACTAAGGCACATCCAAGCGACTATGTCAATATTTGGTTGGATGGTAAATATCGAGAAGTCGAGGCTGCAGACCCTGAAGGATAAGACCTTCTTAGGGCTTATTTTGGCTCCTGCCAAAAAAGAAGACAGAATTATAGCCCTAGTATTGTCCAATCGATTATGTCCCTGAGGAAAAGCTATGTCCTTACTAGGATCAGTGACGTTATGCATTCCAGCAGTAGTGGTCCCAGTATCTTTCCCGGGCCTTACAGCAGGATGTCCTAGAAGGAGAAAGGAAGCTTGCTGGTCACCTAGAGGGAAAGATTACGCTCTCCCAGGAAGTGGTAGACTCTTTGATCTGGTGGCGGGATCCAAGAAATTTGTCGCAGGAAATTCCATGGTTCCACCAGACATCGGACGTAGTCATGACGGATGCAAGCGCAGAAGGATGGGGAGCGCATCTCAGGGGATATGGTCATCGGCAGAAGCGGGTAATTCCTCAAACTACAAGAAGCTGCTGGCAATAAAGAAGGCAGTAATAGAGTCTCTTCCCTATTTAGAAGGAAACCATGTTCATAATGTCAGACAACTTCAGTTGCCTATATCAACCACCAGGGGGGCACAAGATCCAGGCCCCTAATGCAGCTAGCTCAAGAAATTCTCCAGGTTATGGAGGAACATTGTCTACAACTATTGGCTCTTCACATAAAGGGGAAGGAAAATGAGGAAGATTTCCCCACCCAGACAACCTTAAAACGGGGAATGGGAACTGGATCCGTCAATTTTTCGGCAGATTGTGGATCTATGGGGCAGCCAGAAATAGACTTGTTTGCCAACAGAAGGAGCAAGAAGACAAAAATCTTCCACATTCTAAACCCAAGAGAAAAACCATGCTCAATGGACACGTTACAGATTCCTTGGTGTTTCCAACTGGCTTACACATTTCCCCGTTGATGTTGATCCCAGCAGTTCTTAAAGGGACTCTGTCACCTGAATTTGGAGGGAACAATCTTCAGCCATAGGGGCGGGGTTTTCGGGTGTTTGATTCACCCTTTCCTTACCCGCTGGCTGCAAGCTGGCTGCAATATTGGATTGAAGTTCATTCTCTGTCCTCCATAGTACACGCCTGCGCGTCAATATGAAATATTCTGCTTAGTTACTTATCATCTGGTAACTCCTTTGAAGCTAAGAGTCCAGGAGCCAAGGTGCCATGTTTGACACCTTTCAATATTCTCGCAGGAGACCCGCATATTCGCAAACGGTTCTACGAACATACCCAAACCCCATTACATTTAATGAAAGGCCAAATTAAATGTATACACAACACCTTAACAGTGAAAACAAGCTTCCCAAACAGATAAAATTAGGGGCAGACATCATGAAAAGTGTTATCGGTTAACCCACAGTTGAAATTTGCTAATTGGACAGCAGTAGTCAGCTATGGGTCATGCATGAGGTATCAGGGTCTGGGCCGATGTTTACAGCTTTGAATTGAAGTTTCAATGAAGACCTGGTGGTTAAGGGAGCAGTGTAAGCCTTTATTTGCTGCAAACCCTGATGCCTCATGCAACAGTTCCAATTTTTTTTCCCAGCCACACTCAGATGGCACAAGCATCAGTTTCATAGAGTTCTATTGGTAGAAAAATGCAAGGAAAGTAACACAGGTTGTTGGCTAATCAACTGACCCACAGTAGAACACTTTATAATGGCATAAAAGCAGTCAGCCATGGGCCATGCATGAGGTATCAGGGTCGGGACCAGCACTTACTGCTTCGAATTGAAGTTTCAACATGGTGGTTAAAGTAGCAGTGTAAGCCTTCTTTGCTGGGAGTCCTGATACCTCACGCAACAGTTTCAATTTTTTTTTCTTCATCCACACTCAGATGGCACCAACATTAGTTTCATAGAGTGCTATCGGTATAAAAATGTAAGGAAAGTAACGCAGGCAGTTGAGTGAAAGTACATGCAGGCCTGCCTGTCTGGGAGCCCTACTTCTACAGGCAACAGGCATAAAGGAGACCCAACTTGGATCTTCTACATTTAAGAAAATTACTGTCACGCACCACTAAAGTGGTGTCAATTTGAACACAGTAGAAACCGTGTAATAGGCCTTTCACACCTTCCACTACAGGGGACCCACCAGGTGAGGACCCAACTTGGAGTCTTCACATTTCCAATAATTATTGTCATACACCACTAAAGTGCCACAGAGTAGACATAGTATAATGGCCCTCTGACACCCCTTCCACTTCAGGCACCCCACCAGATGGAGACACAACTTAAAGTCTCCATATTTAAAAAAAATAGTTTGTAGCATCAGCAGCAGTACCAACAGCAGCACGGAAAACACACAAAGCTGGCACAGAGTGCAATAACGCGAGATTAAATCTTGACACCAAAAACAACACCATCACCTATTCTGCCTAGTCTGCCATTTGGGCGCTAAAGTAATTAGAGATCCATGTCTACACTTTCAGGAGACATATCTCACATCAGGCTTGATCAAAAAAATAAAGAGACCTCGACCATGGTACTCATATAAAACAAAGTTTTTTATTAGAAAAATTACCTTATAAAAACAACATATATCTACTAAGACAAAGGGTACTGGACCACAACAAGGGACAATACTGCCATAGGCTAATCCCACACATTGGGCTGATGCTTAAATGTAGATATGGAATGAATACCAATAAAGTGCATCCTATAAATTTAAAGCCCTTCATATATAATACACGCAAGAGGAGATCCACCTTAATCTAGGTGTGCTCACAATATTTTCCCAATCATACGGTAAGTAAACACTTATCCTTTTAGTATGGCACATAGTCTACCTTCATGAATCGCATGTATATAAGGGGGTATAAATATATTACCTTGCAGTCAGCCACATGGGGAGATGCCTCGGCGTCCCTCTGCCTCGACGCGCGTTTCACACTGCTTCTTCGGGAGGCGTGTCAGGGCAGGGGGTTAGCCGGTTTAAGTATGGTGGGCAGGATGTTTGATTGGACCCAGGGCTCACCGTTAACTCCGATCAGGTGGACTATCATGCCTCTCATAATCCGCGCCGGCACCTGGATTCAGTGTCTCGCCGTATCAGTGTACGAATACAGGAAGTACTGCACAGGAAACTCCCATACTGCTCTAGTGTACGGATACCGGAAGTGCCACTCTGAAGGCTCCCGTACTACTCTAGTGTACGGATACCGGAAGTACCGCTACGAGGGCCCCCGTATTGCTCAAGTGTACGGACTCCGCTAGATAAGAAAGGGCATATCGGCGCTTGCGCAGATCCGCGAGAATCCTGCTTACAATGGGAGGCTGAAACGAAGTCATGGGGTTGGAAACAGCAGGTCGTCCGTAAGTACGACTCTGCTATTTCGTTCCCCTGGTGACCACTCGCCGCTCTCCCCAGGTCCGCAATCCACGCAAGCGCACTACCCAGAAGGGGATAATAGAAGGGAAATTAAAAAAAGTGTGCCTGATCCTAAGACCTTGCATAATGAGCTTACCATATTGGTAAAAATAATGCCTACAAAAATAAATAATAAAATTTGTCATGACCATAATAGCCTGACATAAAGAAGTGCATTTGATATTTAAAATATATTAGAAAATATATAAAAAAATGTGATAAATGTGCTGGATGTGTCTCATCCATTAATACCTATATAGTGTATCCTACTCCGGGGGCCCATGCCATGGGGCCTCACTGAGTTGGATATAACTCTTAAATCTAATGTGTAAAATAAACTAAGTCATGCACATATGTGCTAATTTGCACACATATGCATGTATCCTTTCTTATTGATTGTGTGTAAGACGTGACAATAATAATTGTAATAATTATTATTATATGCCTAATGTGTCCCTATTCCTTGGGTATGTGACAAGACTGTCATATACAGTATATAAAACCATTATAATGTATGTACGTGCATCTGTGAATCAAATGTACATGTGCACATACCAGAGGCGTAGCTAGGGTTTTGGTTCAGGGGGGGCGAAGCTTCTGAGTGGGCCCCTAACCAGGTAACTTTGATTATAACTGGGTGACGCGCCCTAATAGTGGAGGAGAACTTCAGCAGATGACCGCGCTATTATTGAAGATGATCTCTATATAAAGACCAACATGGATATTACCACCATATGGTCAGTAGTAGTCCTACAGAACATGTAAGAGATCACAGCACAGTTACAGATAATGTCTTAGCCCTGACGTCCTTTATGATGGAATCGTTCACTTTTCATGTCTTTTCCATCTGGCCCAGACCGACATGACAACTTCTTCCAGCCAGGACTCATCTGCAGAGAAAACAACAAAGACACGTTTCACTTCTCATATTCCAGCCCCATCACCATCTATACTCAACCTGCACAAACTCCTCATCCTGCTGATACCCCAATACTGAGCTGCTGCCGTATGTGACCCTATTACTGCACCTGATACCCCAATACTGAGCCACTGCTGCCGTATGTGTCCCTATTACTGCCCCTGATACCCCAATACTGAGCCGCTGCTGCCGTATGTGTCCCTATTACTGCACCTGATACCCCAATACTGAGCCGCTGCTGCCGTATGTGTCCCTATTACTGCCCCTGATACCCCAATACTGAGCCGCTGCTGCCGTATGTGTCCCTATTACTGCACCTGATACCCCAATACTGAGCCGCTGCTGCCGTATGTGTCCCTATTACTGCACCTGATACCCCAATACTGAGCCGCTGCTGCCGTATGTGTCCCTATTACTGCACCTGCTGTGTGGTTCTCTGTACCCTCTAAAGTAATGCCGGGTGCAAGTGCCCTAGAAATTAGTGCCCACATTTTGCCCCCTAGAAAGTAATATTGCCCTGTGTGCCCCTTTGATAGTCACAGTAACCTGAGTTCCCCTATAACAATAAGTGCCCACTTTACATTTAATAATAATGTCCTCAGTCTCCCCCCTGTACAGCTCCCCTATACAAAGTATAATGCCCCCTAACTGTATAGTACCACCCACACAGTATAATGACCCCTTATTAGCCTCCAAACTGTTTGATGGCTCCAACACTATATGATGGCCCCCTCACTGTAATCCCCACACTGTATGATGCCCCTTCACTGTGTGATAGCCCCATAGATAACCTCCATATAGTATAATGTGCCAGATAGTCCTCAATATAGTACAAGGCAGCACCACATAGGCAGACCCTGTAGTATAAGACAGCACCCCTATCGGCAGACCCTGTAGTATAAGACAGTACCCCATAGGCAGACCCTGTAGTATAAGGCAGCAACCCATAGGCAGCCCTTGTAGTATAAGACAGTACCCCCATAGGCAGACCCTGTAGTATAAGATAGTACCCCCATAGGAAGACCCTGTAGTATTAAGCAGCACCCCCATAGGCAGATCCTGTATATAAGGCAGCACCCCCATAGGCAGATCCTGTGTATAAGGCAGAACCCCCCAATAGGCAGATCCTGTATATAAGGCAGCACCCCCATAGCCAGATCATGTACAAAAGGCAGCACCCCCTCCAATAGGCAGATCCTGTATATAAGGCAGCACCCCCCCAATAGGCCAATCCTGTATATAAGGCAGCACCCTCCCCAGAGGCAGATACTGTATATAAGGCAGCACCCTCCCCAATAGGCAGATCCTGTATGTAAGGCTGCACCCCCCAATAGGCAGATCCTGCAAATAAGGCAGCACCCCCCCAATAGGCAGATCCTGTAAATAAGGCAGCACTCCCCCCCCCAAATAGGTAGATCCTGTAAATAAGGCAGCACTCCCCCCCCCCAAAATAGGCAGATCCTATAAATAAGGCAGCACTCCCCCCCCAATAGGCAGATCATGTATATAAGGCAGCGCCCCCCCAATAGGCAGATCCTATAAATAAGGCAGCACTCCCCCCCAAATAGGCAGGTCCTGTAAATAAGGCAGCACTCCCCCCCAAATAGGCAGATCATGTATATAAGGCAGCACCCCCCCAATAGGCAGATCATGTAAATAAGGCAGCACTCCCCCCCAAATAGGCAGATCATGTAAATAAGGCAGCACTCCCCCCCAAATAGGCAGATCCTGTAAATAAGGCAGCACTCCCTCCAATAGGCAGATCATGTAAATAAGGCAGCACTCCCCCCCCAAATAGGCAGATCATGTAAATAAGGCAGCACTCCCCCCCCAAATAGGCAGATCATGTAAATAAGGCAGCACTCCCCCCCCCAAATAGGCAGATCCTGTAAATAAGGCAGCACTTCCCCCCCATAGGCAGATCATGTAAATAAGGCAGCACTCCCCCCCCAAATAGGCAGATCATGTAAATAAGGCAGCACTCCCCCCCCCAAATAGGCAGATCCTATAAATAAGGCAGCACTCCCCTCCCAAATAGGCAGATCATTTATATAAGGCAGCACTCCCCCCATAGGCAGATCCTATAAATAAACAGATACTCACCTCTCTTCCTCCTTGTTCCAGCGGCGCTCCCTGCTCCCGCTCATCCCCACACTGACAGCGGGCGCAGGGCGGTGACGTCATCGCACCCGCTGTCAGTGTGGGGATGATGGGAGGAGCGCAGCGCTCCTTCCCTCATCAATGCGGTGAGCTGTATCCGCTAGATGCCGATACAGCTCACATTGCGATAACGGGCGGGGGGCCCACTGCGAGGGCCCCCTCTGCCCCCCCGGTAGCTACGCTACTGGCACATACGTATCAAGCAATGTGCTCTCCATACATTAGTTCACCTGCACATTCATGGGAACCACAGATGAATGCAAATCCCCATAAACATTTTTTACAAAGACCCCCCTATATGGAAAAAACTGAGGCATATCTACATAATAAACATGCTTGCCCACAACTAATGCATAATCCTATATTCCACATCGTACTGTGGTACGCAATAATTCTGGACCACCGAAGCTTCCAGAGTCTCTATATTCTTTTTTTCTCTTTGTTTCCTTCCTTCTTTTCTTTTTTTATTCTTTTTCCTTTTCATTTTTCCTTTTTGATTTTTGCTACTGTCCTCCTGAATGTCCTCCGAGGTTAGTCTTGCTCGATCCACTCGGGAGATATCGGTGCCCAGTTAGTCATTCAAAAGTAGATTAATGTACTATGTAAAACACATAAAACAAAAATTAATAAAAGCCAACATACAAACATAAAATTAAAAGAGAGTTATCATGATATTTTGTATCATGCTTTTGTTAGGAAGGGTTTTCAATGTGGCATCGTCAAGGACTGTTTTTGCTTTATCTATATCAAAGCAGTGTTCACGAACCCTAATTTTGAGCTCACGACTAGTCATTCCTATGTAAATTTTGCCACATGGGCATGTTGCATAATAAATTATGCCTTTTGATGAGCATGTAATGTTTACTCTGATATCATAAGTTCTTGTACCATCATGATTTTTGAAAGTGGTACTTTTCTTCATATTGGCACAGCCCTTACATACTCCACATGGAAAAAATCCCTTCCTTGTTGTACTCCTTTTTTCCTTAGTTATTTTTTGGGGGTCATATGTACTATGCACCAGGATATCTCGTAGACTAGGGGTTCTTTTGGCTACAAGGGAAGGACATTCGGGAAGAATTTTCAGGAGACAGCCAGATGCCCATATCTGTCAGGACACCACAAGCAGTGCACGTTCTGAGAGAACGCTAGCTGCCAGGCATCACAAAATCTCCAAGGCATGACAGGCGAGCTCAGGCCACTTTTCCATTTTAGAAGACCAAAATGCAAAAGGGTCCAAATTCCCCCTGATGTAATTTATATTGAGTTCAAAATACTCCTGCACCATCCTGTCGTGACACAGCTGTCGAAAGACCTGGGACCAGGGGTTCCTTTCCAGGCCTTAACACTAGGGGGAGCCCTAGCTTGCCCTGTTCCCTGGGATACTTCAGATGGCGAAGGCGCCGGGGCCTCCACCCTTGCCTTAAAGCCTAAGTTAGCCCTTCGTCTGTCTCCTTCCCCCACCCAGGGAAGAGGGGGCGCTACTGTGCACAGCAGTACACCAACCCAACACACAGGGCAACAAAGACAGGGGTCAACTGAAAACTTCACACACACAAAATATTCACTCACATAGAACAGAGGAAATCCACCAGGGTGTGTAGGAAGGGGAAGAAAGCAAAACAGGGAAGGATAAGGGATTATCAAGCATACAAACCACACAACATTTTAATCATCTGGACGGAGTCTGAGCCACAGCTGAAGACGTTCCATGAACAGTTTACGTGGGGTCATCACAACAGAGACCCTAATCACAGGACAATAAAACAATCCTTATCTAAGAATTGGCCCAATATTTATGGACGTAACTGTTTATCACCCATGGTAATTCTGCTTCATGTCACCTGGCTTATCCATGGTTTTTCCCTTTTTTTTCTATACTATGTTGTGCTTAAATATGTGATTCTTCAGAATTTGTTTTAGTCTTTGCCTGATGAAGAGACGTATGTAGTCTTGAAAGCTTGCAATTTGTTACCATCTTTTCAGTTAGCCATTAAAAGGTATCAACCACTGAGGACTCTCAATTCTAAATATTTTTCTATCTACTGGCTAACACGGTACCAAGATATATTTCTTTCCTAAACCACACAACAGTCACTTATAACTCCTCCAGCAATCCTTCTCAAACCAACTTCTCTCCCTCCTATTGTCATGAAGCAAGTGCTAACGCTGACAAGGACTTGGAAATAGAGCCCAGATATTCTAGAGAAAAGGAGTGGTTAAGTGAGCAGAGCAGAACACAGGAATTTCCAACATGGCTGATTAACCCCTGTTTTGCTGAAAGAAATAAACCCATTTAATAAACCGGAGAAGTGCTTCTTCTTAGCAGTGGAGTAGGAGCAACCAGACGCTGAGGTCTTCTGGTTCCGCTCCATTGTGGTAACCCCCTTATACATCCGCTCCAGTCGTTCACAACGTGTCAGACTTGTACTCCATTCTACTGGTGCACGTCTATAAAATGAGTGTGAAATGACTCACAGAAATCGCTTATGCCACTTACACTGCTGCTGCTGCTAATGTTTTTGCGATAACCACGATATCAGGCTGCACTGCTGTAATAAAGAATTCTTGGAACCAAGATGAATTACATGTTTTTTTCACTTGATAAAGACTCTAGTCCAGCATTGAAATGTGTTGTGGAAATAAAAACCGTTTAACTCATCTTGGTCCCAAGAATTCTTTAATGCAGCAGCGCAGCCTGATACTGTGGTATCATTCAAAATGGTCAACTATCCTGGAGGAGATCATCCCCCAGTCACAAGGCAGCAGCAGCTGATATCATCAGGTGTTCATAGGAGCTGGGCCTGCATACAACCAGCTGAGGTGAGCACCTTCCTTTTACTTTCCTTTGTAGCTAAAAGGGTAACACCCGATGGTCTTGTGCGTTTTTGTTCCCCCACAGCTTTTATAATGTTTGTGTCATGACGCTTTAACGTTCCTGGGGTTAGAAGTCTAGAATTGTGATGCACACTGTGTGCCTCACTGCTGTCTTGGGGAAAACCACTCTTAATGTTGTTTACAAGCGCGTTTTGATACTTCAGCATCTGCACATCCCTTTCAGGAGGGGCAAGCATCTAGCAAAATTTACTCTTGTACCGTGGATCTAACAAAGTGGTAACTGTTATGACCTGGTGGTCAGGACAATAATGGACCTGGTGGTTAAGAGCACACGGAATGACTTGATAGTTACTGATAATAAAGGACGAGCTCTGGGACGTGGGAACTCTGCTGACCGCAATCCCTAAACCTATCAACCACACTAGAAATAGCCGTCGATTGCGCCTAACGCTCCCTATGCAATTCGGCACAGCCTAAGAAACTAGCTAGCCCTGAAGATAGAAAAATAAAGCCTACCTTGCCTCAGAGAAATTCCCCAAAGGAAAAGGCAGCCCCCCACATATAATGACTGTGAGTAAAGATGAAAATACAAACACAGAGATGAAATAGATTAAGCAAAGTGAGGCCCGACTTACTGAACAGACCGAGGATAGGAAAGGTTACTTTGCAGTCAGCACAAAAACCTACAAAAAGACCACGCAGAGGGCGCAAAAAGACCCTCCGCACCAACTCACGGTGCGGAGGCGCTCCCTCTGCGTCCCAGAGCTTCCAGCAAGCAAGACAACAAAATAAATAGCAAGCTGGACAGAAAAATAGCAAACCAAAGAAATACAAGCTGGAACTTAGCTTCTGATGGGAAGACAGGTCACAAGAACGATCCAGGAGTGAACTAGACCAACACAGGTGGCCTGGAGCAAAGATCTAAGTGGAGTTAAAAAGAGCAGCAGCTAACGAATTAACCTTGTCACCTGTGAAAGGAAACTCAGAAACACCCACCAGAGGAATTCCATGGACAGAACCAGCCGAAGTACCATTCATGACCACAGGAGGGAGCCCGACAACAGAATTCCCAACAGTACCCCCCCCTTGAGGAGGGGTCACCGAACCCTCACCAGAGCCCCCAGGCCGACCAGGATGAGCCAAATGAAAGGCACGAACCAGATCGGCAGCATGAACATCAGAGGCAAAAACCCAGGAATTATCTTCCTGACCATAACCCTTCCACTTGACCAGGTACTGGAGTTTCCGTCTCGAAACACGAGAATCCAAAATCTTCTCCACCACATACTCCAACTCCCCCTCAACCAACACCGGGGCAGGAGGATCAACAGATGGAACCACAGGCGCCACGTATCTCCGCAATAACGACCTATGGAACACATTATGGATGGCAAAAGAAGCAGGAAGGGCCAAACGAAATGACACAGGATTGATAACCTCAGAAATCTTATACGGACCAATGAAACGAGGCTTAAACTTAGGAGAGGAAACTGTCATGGTCAGGACATGGTTAATGTCCTGTCAGGGTTAATTTTTGCTAGCCTCTTTTCTATATTGGGAGGGGTATTTATACTCGCTCCTAGCCTGGTTTCTCTGTCAGCTATAGATTCTATTTCTGTCTGTATGCGTGACTCCTGGATTGTGTGCCTGGTTTGCATAGCGTTATCTTGCTTTCCGTGCTTTACCCTGTTCGTGTTCCTGGCTACTGAACTCTGGCTTTGCTTCTGACGATCCCCTGTCTCTCTGTTTTGGTACCTCGTAATCTCCTGGCTACGACTTCTGCTTGTTTGATAACTCTTTAGTGCTTGTCCCTTCTCTGTTTCCCTGGCGTCTGGCTCCACCCCCTTTCCCTCCTCCCACTCTGTCACATGGTCTAGGTCCTGTTCGTTACCTGTACACTCTGTTTCATGTCAAAGGTCCTGTGGGTTCAGGTTAGTAACTTGGCATTTTGCTCAGCTGCTGTGTGCAGCTTCCCCTGCAGCATAGATATCCAGGCACCGTGACATTATAGCTGACCCTACAGTCTTTTTCCCTGGTGGGGGGTTCTTGGTATGCCATGGATCCTGTACAGGTTCTCACGGGGCAGATTAATGAGCTCTCCCAGTTGTTGCAGAAGCTGTCTGTGGAACAGCAAGCCCTGGTCCACTCGCACCAGCAGGTGCAGAGAGATGTGGCAGGTGCTTTACAGATGTCTGCTTCCTTGCGGTCCCGGGAGGGGGGCACCACTGATGTATCCCTGGTGGACCCCGAACCACCTGTAAAGTTACCCGATTCTTTTTCTGGGGATAAAAAGTTATTCAGGGTCTTTAGGGAGGGATGCAGGTTGTTTTTTGAGGTGCGTCCCCGGGCCTCGGGAAATGAAAGACAGAGGGTGGGGGTAGTTATGTCTTTATTAAGGGGGTCCCCTCAAGCATGGGCCTTCTCCCTCTCTCCCTCTGCTCCTGAACGTATGTCTGTGAACCTGTTTTTGGAGTCCCTGGGGCTCATTTATGATGAACCTGATAGAGTACATCTGGCGGAGGAAATGGTGATGAGTTTGACACAAGGGAAGCACTCTGCTGAATGGTTCTGCTCAGACTTTAGGCGCTGGGCAGCTGAAGTTTCTTGGAATGATGCAGCCCTGAGGGAGTTGTTCCGCATGGGTCTGTCTGACCGTCTGAAGGACGCTTTGGCACTTCATCCTCCTCCTAATACCCTGGAGGATGCCATGACACAGGCAGTTCGAATGGACCGGAGACACCGTGCTAGAGGAGTGATGCAGCAAGAGACTTCCTTGTTTTTCAAATTGCGTGACGCTGCTCCTGTATCTGAACCCATGGAGATTGGGTCAGTTTCGGTTATGGAAAAAGAAAGGAGGCGCCGGAGAGACAATCAATTGTGCTTTTACTGTGGAGCCTCTGGACATTGGAAAAGCAACTGTCCACTCTGCCCTTCTTCTGTGAAACCGTCTGAGAAACGACTGAGTCTGGGCAACAATCGAGGAGGTTGTCCAGACTCCCAGGTACATGTTTTTTCACTTGCCAAAATATTGCTTCAAGTGGAATTGGAACTTGCTGGCGGTCCTGTGGTGACCACCGCCTTTGTTGACTGTGGGTCTTCTATTAATTTGATTGATGCCCAAGTTGTGACTCGTCATAAGATAGGGACAGTCAGGCTGAAAAACCCTGTTAAAGTTGTGGCTGTTGATTCATTCCCTCTTACCCGGGATGGAATTTGTTTCGGGACTGATGTTTTTTCTCTGAAGGTGGGTTCCACTCATGTGGAAAAATTAAGTTGCTTTGTAATGAATAATCTACCTGCAGGACTGGTACTGGGTATGCCTTGGCTGCAACGCCACAATCCTGTCATTGATTGGGTGGCAGGGGAAATCACTCAATGGAGATGTAAGGGTAATGGTCCGTGTTGTAACCTGGGACCTCTTGTTAACCCTATTAAGTCTGTATCTGTGTCGTCTGTCGGTCTGGAGGGTATTCCGGAGTACCTGAAGGACTTCGAAGACGTGTTTTCCGAAAGTGAGGCTGAGGCGCTTCCACCACATCGACCCGGTGATTGTGCAATTGATTTGATCCCGGGAGCCAAATTACCCAAGGCTCGTCTGTACAATTTGTCTGGGCCTGAGCGCCAATCTATGAAAGAGTACATCACAGAGAGCCTCCGCAAGGGGCATATTCGGCCCTCTGTCTCACCCGTTGCTGCGGGGTTTTTCTTTGTCAAGAAAAAAGATGGTGGTTTGCGACCGTGCCTCGACTTTCAAGAACTAAATAAGATTACTGTTAAAAACACGTATCCTTTTCCTCTGATTCCTGATTTATGTAATCAACTCACTGGGGCCAAGTGGTTTTCCAAGCTTGACTTACGAGGGGCTTATAATCTGATAAGGATCCGAGAGGGGGATGAATGGAAAACAGCATTTCTGACGACCGAGGGCTTGTTTGAAAATTTGGTCATGCCCTTCGGTCTCACCAACGCTCCTGCTGTTTTCCAGAGTTTTATTAATGTTGTGTTTTCTGACCTGATTGGGCGTTATGTTGTCATTTACCTGGATGTCATCTTGATATACTCAGAGGACAGTCAGTCACACTTACACCATCTTCACTCGGTTCTTGTAAGACTCAGGGAGAACCATTTATATGCTAAGCTGGAGAAGTGCTCGTTCTTTTGGCAAGAACTGTCTTTTCTGGGGTTAATTGTATCTGGGGAGGGATTCCGCATGGATCCTGGGAAGGTTCAGGCCATTTCTGATTGGGTGCAACCTCAGGACCTGAAGGGGTTGCAACGATTTCTGGGCTTCGCTAATTATTATAGGAAGTTCATTAAAGGGTTTTCGCAGGTAGTAAAACCCTTGACGGACCTCACACTCAAAGGGGCGGATGTAAAAAATTGGTCCATGGCCGCAAAAAATTCCTTTCTGACACTGAAGAAATGTTTCACTTCAGCACCCGTGTTGATACAACCCGATCCATCGAAACCTTTTATCGTGGAGGTTGGCGCCTCGGAGGTGGGGGTGGGGGCAGTGTTGTCTCAGGGTCCGTCCACCCTTACTAACCTTAAACCCTGTGCCTTTTTCTCTAAAAAATTCTCTTCGGCCGAGAGAAATTATGATGTCGGCAACAGAGAATTGTTGGCAATTAAATTGGCCTTTGCAGAATGGAGGCATTTTCTGGAGGGGGCTGTTTTTCCCGTTACGGTCATCACTGATCATAAAAATTTGGCCTATATCAAGTCCGCTAAGAGATTAACCCCCAGACAGGCTCGGTGGGCACTTTTTTTTTCTCGGTTTCATTTTACCATTACATTCCGACCAGGGTCTAAAAATGTGAAGGCGGATGCCTTATCCCGTAGTTTTGATTCTGTGTCCCCTCCAGAACCTCTTTCCTCCATTCTTCAACCTGGAGTGGTTGTGGCTGAAGTCTCATCTGAGTTACAGAGGGAGATTTTGAATGCACAAGCACAAACTCCCAGGAATAAACCCCAAGGTAAACTGTTTGTACCCGATCACTTCTGTTTCACACTTCTGCAAGAATTTCATGATTCTGTGTTGAGTGCACACCCTGGGATTGCAGCTACCCGGGGGGCAGTAGCTAGGAACTTTTGGTGGCCTTCTATGGGTTCGGATATCAAAAAGTTTGTGAATTCTTGTGGGGTGTGTGCTCGTTCTAAGAGCTCTCTGGTCCGGCCGGCCGGGGAATTGGTACCTTTGCCAATTCCGGATAAACCCTGGACACACCTCTCCATGGATTTTATCACTAATCTTCCGTCTTCCAAGGGCAACTCTGTAGTTTGGGTTGTGGTTGATAGGTTTTCAAAGCAAGCCCATTTTGTGCCGCTACCTGCGTTGCCTTCTGCTGAAACCTTGGCTCGCTTGTTTATTCAGCATATAGTTCGGTTGCATGGGGTCCCTGTGAATGTGGTGTCTGACAGGGGTGTGCAGTTTGTGGCCAGGTTTTGGAGAGCTTTTTGTAAGAAGTTGGGGGTTACGTTGTCATTTTCCTCTGCTTATCACCCGGAATCCAACGGACAGACTGAACGCACCAACCAGTCTTTGGAACAGATTTTGAGATGCCTGGCCTCTTCCAGACAGGAGGACTGGTGTGAGGTTTTACCCATGGCTGAGCTTGCATTCAATTGTCGTATTAATCAGTCTACTGGCAAATCTCCCTTTGAAGTCAATTGTGGGTTTGTTCCACAGTTTGGAGAATTTTCCCGCATGGATTCTGGTTGCCCTGGTGCTGAGGGTCTGGTGCAACAGTTAAGAACCCTTTGGAGGGAGGTTCAGGCGAACATCTCCAAAGCTCAAAAGAGGTACAAACATTTTGCAGACAGGAGGAGGGGGTCAGCTCCTACACTGACGGTGGGGGAGAAGGTATGGTTGTCTACTCGTAACATCAAACTTAAGATTCCCTCCATGAAGTTGGGCCCCAGGTTTATAGGTCCATACAAGATTATTGAGGTGATCAACCCGGTGGCCTATAGGTTACAGTTGCCCACCTCTTTCAAAATTTCTAATGTCTTCCACAGGTCCCTATTAAAACCTGTGGGGATGGTTAGAGAAGATTCTTCATTGAATGTTCCACCAGTATTGGTAGAGGGTCAGCTGGAGTACGAGGTAGGGCGCATCATTGATTCACGGTGGGTGCGTCGTAGGCTTCAGTACCTTGTACATTGGAAGGGGTTTTCTATTGAGGATAGGTCATGGGTTCCGGCCAGTTCTGTGCATGCTGATCGACTGGTGCGGGCTTTTCATGTAAGATATCCTGAGAAGCCTGGGGGTCCAGTGGCCCCCCGTTAAGGGGGGGTACTGTCATGGTCAGGACATGGTTAATGTCCTGTCAGGGTTAATTTTTGCTAGCCTCTTTTCTATATTGGGAGGGGTATTTATACTCGCTCCTAGCCTGGTTTCTCTGTCAGCTATAGATTCTGTTTCTGTCTGTATGCGTGACTCCTGGATTGTGTGCCTGGTTTGCATAGCGTTATCTTGCTTTCCGTGCTTTACCCTGTTCGTGTTCCTGGCTACTGAACTCTGGCTTTGCTTCTGACGATCCCCTGTCTCTCTGTTTTGGTACCTCGTAATCTCCTGGCTACGACTTCTGCTTGTTTGATAACTCTTTAGTGCTTGTCCCTTCTCTGTTTCCCTGGCGTCTGGCTCCACCCCCTTTCCCTCCTCCCACTCTGTCACATGGTCTAGGTCCTGTTCGTTACCTGTACACTCTGTTTCATGTCAAAGGTCCTGTGGGTTCAGGTTAGTAACTTGGCATTTTGCTCAGCTGCTGTGTGCAGCTTCCCCTGCAGCATAGATATCCAGGCACCGTGATAGAAACCTTCATAGGAACATAACAAGACGACAACCAAACCAAATCCCCAACACGAAGTCGGGGACCCACACAGCGCCGGCGGTTAGCGAAACGTTGAGCCTTCTCCTGGGACAATGTCAAATTGTCCACCACATGAGTCCAAATCTGCTGCAACCTATCCACCACAGTATCTACACCAGGACAGTCTGAAGACTCAACCTGCCCTGAAGAGAAACGAGGATGGAAACCAGAATTGCAGAAAAACGGCGAAACCAAAGTAGCCGAGCTGGCCCGATTATTAAGGGCGAACTCAGCCAACGGCAAAAAGGACACCCAATCATCCTGATCAGCAGAAACAAAGCATCTCAGATATGTTTCCAAAGTTTGATTAGTTCGTTCGGTTTGGCCATTTGTCTGAGGATGGAAAGCCGAGGATAAAGACAAATCAATGCCCATCCTAGCACAATAGGATCACCAAAGCCTTGAAACAAACTGGGAACCTCTGTCAGAAACAATGTTCTCCGGGATGCCATGCAAACGAACCACATGCTGGAAAAACAACGGCACTAAATCAGGGGAGGAAGGCAATTTAGACAAAGGTACCAAATGGACCATCTAAGAAAAGCGATCACAAACCACCCAAATGACCGACATCTTTTGAGAGACGGGGAGATCCGAAATAAAATCCATAGAAATATGCGTCCAGGGCCTCTTCGGGACCGGCAAGGGCAAAAGCAACCCACTGGCACGAGAACAGCAGGGCTTAGCCCGAGCACAAGTCCCACAGGACTGCACAAAAGAATGCACATCCCGCGACAAAGACGGCCACCAGAAGGATCTAGCCACCAAATCTCTGGTACCAAAGATTCCAGGATGCCCAGCCAACACTGAACAATGAATCTCAGAGATAACTCTACTAGTCCATCTATCAGGGACAAACAGTTTCTCCGCTGTGCAACGGTCAGGTCTATCAGCCTGAAATTTTTGCAGCACCCGCCGCAAATCAGGGGAGATGGCAGACAAAATTACCCCCTCTTTGAGAATACCCGCCGGCTCAGGAACACCCGGAGAGTCAGGCACAAAACTCCTTGACAGGGCATCAGCCTTCACATTCTTAGAGCCCGGAAGGTACGAAACCACAAAATCAAAACGGGAGAAAAATACCGACCATCGAGCCTGTCTCGGATTCAACCGTTTGGCAGACTCAAGATAAGTCAAATTCTTGTGATCTGTCAAGACCACCACGCGATGCTTGGCTCCTTCCAGCCAATGACGCCACTCCTCGAATGCCCACTTCATGGCCAACAATTCACGATTGCCAACATCATAGTTACGCTCAGCAGGCGAAAACTTTCTAGAAAAGAAAGCACATGGCTTCATCACCGAGCCATCAGAACTTCTTTGCGACAAAACTACCCCTGCTCCAATCTCAGAAACATCAACCTCAACCTGAAACGGAAGCGAAACATCTGGCTGGCACAACACAGGGGCAGAAGAAAAACGACGCTTCAACTCCTGAAAAGCCTCTACAGCCGCAGAAGACCAATTGACCACATCAGCACCCTTCTTGGTCAAATCAGTCAACGGTTTAGCAACAGTAGAAAAATTAGCGATGAAGCGCCGATAAAAATTAGCAAAGCCCAGGAACTTTTGCAGGCTCTTCACAGATGTCGGCTGAGTCCAATCGTAAATGGCCTGGACTTTAACAGGGTCCATCTCGATAGTAGAAGGGGAAAAAATGAACCCCAAAAATGAAAACTTCTGAACTCCAAAGAGACACTTTGACCCCTTCACAAACAAGGAATTCGCACGAAGGACCTGGAACACCATTCTGACCTGCTTCACATGAGACTCCCAATCATCCGAAAAGACCAAAATATCATCCAAATACACAATCAGGAATTTATCCAGGTACTCTCGGAAGATGTCATGCATAAAGGACTGAAATACTGATGGAGCATTGGAAAGCCCGAATGGCATAACCAGGTACTCAAAATGGCCCTCGGGCGTATTAAATGCTGTTTTCCATTCATCGCCTTGTTTAATACGCACAAGATTATACGCCCCTCGAAGATCTATCTTGGTGAACCAACTAGCCCCTTTAATACGAGCAAACAAATCAGACAGCAACAGCAAAGGATACTGAAATTTGACTGTAATTTTATTAAGAAGGCGGTAATCAATACAAGGTCTCAAAGAACCATCCTTCTTGGCCACAAAAAAGAACCCTGCTCCTAACGGTGATGACGACGGGCGAATATGACCCTTCTCCAAGGATTCCTTTATATAACTCCGCATAGCGGCGTGTTGTGGCACAGATAAATTGAACAATCGGCCCTTAGGAAACTTACTACCAGGAATCAAATTAATTGCACAATCGCAATCCCTATGAGGAGGTAGGGCACTGGCTTTGAGCTCATCAAATACATCCCGATAATCCGACAAAAACTCTGGAACTTAAGAAGGAGTGGAAGACGAAATAGACAAAAATGGAACATCACCATGTACCCCCTGGCAACCCCAGCTGGACACAGACATAGATTTCCAGTCCAATACTGGATTATGAACCTGTAGCCATGGCAACCCCAAAACGACCACATCATGCAGATTATGCAACACCAGAAATCGAATATCCTCCTGATGTGCAGGAGCCATGCACATGGTCAATTGGGTCCAGTACTGAGGCTTATTCTTGGCCAAAGGCGTAGCATCAATTCCCCTCAATGGAATAGGATACTGCAAGGGCTCCAAGAAAAAACCACAGCTCCTAGCATACTCCAAGTCCATCAAATTCAGGGCAGCGCCTGAATCCACAAATGCCATAACAGAATAGGATGACAAAGAGCAAATCAGAGTAACAGACAATAGAAATTTAGACTGTACCATACCAATGGTGGCAGACCTAGCGAACCGCTTAGTGCGCTTAGGACAATCGGAGATAGCATGAGTGGAATCACCACAGTAAAAACACAGCCCATTCCGACGTCTGTGTTCTTGCCGTTCAGCTCTGGTCAAAGTCCTATCACATTGCATAGGCTCAGGCCCATGTTCAGATAGTACCGCCAAATGGTGCACAGCTTTACGCTCACGCAAGCGTCGATCGATCTGAATGGCCAAGGACATAGACTCATTCAGACCAGCAAGCATGGGAAACCCCACCATGACATCCTTAAGGGCTTCAGAGAGACCCTTTCTGAAGATTGCTGCCAGGGCACATTCATTCCACTGAGTGAGCACAGACCACTTTCTAAACTTCTGACAATATATCTCCGCTTCATCCTGACACTGACACAGAGCCAGCAAGATTTTCTCTGCCTGATCCACTGAATTAGGTTCGTCATAAAGCAATCCAAGCGCCAGGAAAAACGCATCAACATCACGCAATGCCGGATCTCCTGGCGCAAGGGAAAATGCCCAGTCTTGAGGGTCCCCACGTAACAAAGAAATAATGATCTTTACTTGTTGAACAGGGTCACCTGAGGAGCGAGGTTTCAAGGCAAGAAACAATTTACAATTATTTTTGAAATTCAAGAACTTAGATCTATCACCAAAAAACAAATCAGGAATTGGAATCCTAGGCTCTAACATCGGATTTTTAACCACAAAATCTTGAATGTTTTGTATCCTTGTAGTGAGATTATCCATCCAAGAAGACAGACCTTGAATGTCCATGTTTACACCAGTGTCCTGAACCACCCAGAGGTAAAGGGGAACATTGAGACAAAACACACTGCAAAGAAAAAAAAAATGGTCTCAGAACTTCTCTTATCCCTCTATTGAGATGCATTAGTACTTTGGGCCACCTGTACTGTTATGACCTGGTGGTCAGGACAATAATGGACCTGGTGGTTAAGAGCACACGGAATGACCTGATAGTTACTGATAATAAAGGACGAGCTCTGGGACGTGGGAACTCTGCTGACCGCAATCCCTAAACCTATCAACCACACTAGAAATAGCCGTGGATTGCGCCTAACGCTCCCTATGCAACTCGGCACAGCCTAAGAAACTAGCTAGCCCTGAAGATAGAAAAATAAAGCCTACCTTGCCTCAGAGAAATTCCCCAAAGGAAAAGGCAGCCCCCCACATATAATGACTGTGAGTAAAGATGAAAATACAAACACAGAGATGAAATAGATTAAGCAAAGTGAGGCCCGACTTACTGAACAGACCGAGGATAGGAAAGGTTACTTTGCGGTCAGCACAAAAACCTACAAAAAGACCACGCAGAGGGCGCAAAAAGACCCTCCGCACCGACTCACGGTGCGGAGGCGCTCCCTCTGCGTCCCAGAGCTTCCAGCAAGCAAGACAACAAAATAAATAGCAAGCTGGACAGAAAAATAGCAAACCAAAGAAATACAAGCTGGAACTTAGCTTCTGATGGGAAGACAGGTCACAAGAACGATCCAGGAGTGAACTAGACCAATACTGGAACATTGACAGGTGGCCTGGAGCAAAGATCTAAGTGGAGTTAAATAGAGCAGCAGCTAACGAATTAACCTCGTCACCTGTGAAAGGAAACTCAGAAACACCCACCAGAGGAAGTCCATGGACAGAACCAGCCGAAGTACCATTCATGACCACAGGAGGGAGCCCGACAACAGAATTCACAACAGGTAACCCAGTAGTCAGCACTATTTCTAACTCTATGAATACGGCATCATGTTGAAGATAGTGCAACAATGAGGCACTCATGTGTCGGGCGCTTCCATGAGGTCCAAGTCCATGGTGTTTTGGTGGTGAGATAACACTACGGCTATGTGCACACGTTGCGGATTGTTTTTCCTGCATGGAATTGAACTAAATCCGCAAAGGATTGCTAAAGCAATGTTAATCAATGGGAATCCAGAATTGGTGTGAACATGCTGCATAAAATTCTGCACTGATTTGCAGCATTTTATTTTCCTCAGCATGTCAATTCTTTTTGCGAAACTGCAGCATTTCTGCATCCATTGAGTCAGTTAAATCTGCAGCCAAACCACAGGTGTAAAAGGGTTTGTGGATTTGTGTGCCAAAAACGCTACAGAAAGGAAAGAGGAAGAGTGTGTGGGCGGAGAATATGTGTGTTTGGGGGAGAATATGTGTGAGTGGAGAATATGTGTATGTCTCTCTCTGTCTGTCTGCGTGTGTGTGTGTCTTTCTGCAGGTGCCTGTGTGTGTCTGTCTACGGGTGTCTGCGGGTGTGTGTGTCTGTCTGCAGGTATCTGTGTGTGTGTACCCAGCTGTCATCTGATGGGACTACTATTCCCATCTGGCTATGTCTGCTGTCACATATAACAGTGACAGCATGAGCCGATGATGGGAGAATAGTCCCATCATCTGGCGACTGTGTTTAATTGTAAAGAAAAAATAATTGACATAATTACATAAAATGTACATACTCACCAAACACCTAATCTCCGACACCTGCGTCTACTGCAACAAAAATAAAATAATAAACCAACATATACTCCCTGTCCACCTTAGTCCATTTAATTTACGAGTGTCTCACGGAGATCTCACGTGTATAACAGTCACATTGGGAGATGTGACCGCTCTACCAGGCCTCTGGTGATACAATGACAGGAGGTAATCCCTCCTGTAGTGTATCACTGCACTGCCGTGAGAGTTCACCGGTGTTCATCAGCAGATCAGCTCCGGTTCTCACTCGCGGCACTGCTGCGTGAGAAAATTCTCACGCAGCGGTGCCGTAAGTGAGAGCACAAACTCCGGTGAACTCTCAGTGATACACTGCGGGAGGATTACCTCCTGTCAGTGTATCACTGGAGGTCGGGTAGAGCAGTCACATCTCCCAATGTGACTGTTCTACATGTGAGATCGTCATGGGACAATCGTTAATGGACTACATCAGACAGGGAGTATTATATGTTGGTTTATTATTTTATTTTTGTTGCAGGAGATCAAGGGAGTCGGGGATTAGGCGATGCAGTAAGCATGGTACATTAAGATTCAATAAAGGAGTCTGTGTGATTACTTCAATTAAATGACTTTATTCTGGTTGTGTGTTTATTTACCATATAAGTATAGGATTAGTAATGGATAGGAGTCTTATTGACGCTTCTCCATTACTAATCCGTGTGCTTGATGTCACTGGACAATACAAAGGTGACATCAACCCCACAAATATTACCCCACTTGCCACCGCTACAGGGAAAGTGGGAAAAGTGAGGCTAAGTGTCAGATATGGTGCATCTATATGGTGTGCCATTTCTGGGGCAGCTGAGAGATGATGTTTTAAGTCTGGGGGGTGTCAATATCCATGGCCCCTTCCCAGTCTATTAATATCAGCCCGCAGCTGTCTGCCTAGCCTTTGCTGGTTCGACTTTATAGGGGGACCCCATGTCAGTTTTTTTCTGGGGTTCCCTTATAAACTAGCCAGTAAAGGATAAGCAAACATTTGTGAGCTGATATAAGTAGCCTGAGAACCTTTATGGCTATTGGCTCCTTGCCAGAATATTAACATAAGCCCTCAGCCATCGGCTTTCCATCTGCTGATTAAGAAAATTACATGGGAGCCGACGCAATTCCTTAAATTTTTTTTAAAAAAATAAACAGATATTGCATTCACGCAAATTTCTGAAGGTATGTTCTCACATTCAGTAAGCACTGCGGGTTGGACACTGCATACATCCACAGCGTCCAACCCGCAGTGGCCAGTGGATGGGATTTCAAGAAATCCCATGTCCACTGTGCATGCACCGGAGCCCGCGGCTTCCCTACAGAGACGGACATGCGATGCGTCTTTTCAGCCCGCAACATGTCTATTTACCTTGCGGAGACGCTCAGTCTCCGCAAGATAAATATCACCCATCCAATGTATAGGACATGGTGATTCCGCTTGGTTCAATGAACACCTGCGTTCAAAAGCCAGCAGCACTTTGGACGGAGTGGACATGTGATGCATCCAAAGCACTGCTTAATACTGATTGTGGGGATGTAGCCTTATAACAGTTGCTGTTTTGTTACAGCATATGTAGGTTAATTATGTTAATGCTCCTACATAGGCTGGTGACAGTGTGTGTGTCTTTAATAGTGTGTATTTATTTATTTATGTGTGTGTGGGGGGGTGTATTTAATATTAATGACGGTACCTGGCTGAAGAGGTTGAACAAGGAAATGACATCACATTTATTTTATATTTTTAATAATATATCTTTATTTAGCTTACAAATCCGCATCAAAATCCACATAAAAAATGCATTAAATCCGCGTGGAATTTCAACTGCGTTTTCTGCCAAGAGAGACAGAATCTGCTCAGAATTATACACAAGCAAATCTGCAATGTGCACACATAGCCAAAAGGTTGTTTCCTTCGTCCCCTCCCAACCAACCATGGACAATAGACGGGATCATTATCCTCTTCATCTCCTGACTGTTTCCCATCCATCACCTCTTCCTCCTTGTTCTCCTCAATTTGTTCCTTGGCTCTTGCACCTTTACTAACAGTTTGTTTAGTACCATAAGCCCCCTCGATCGCTGTTATTATTCAACCTCCAATGGCACCCGCCTGTGCGAGGACAGTCCAGAGCTTAGATATATTGTTATCCCTTCCTCATCCTCCTCTGCTTCCACCTCTTCCAATGGGGCCACCACCTCCTCACGCAAACTATTCAAAGTGTGGGCAGCATGGTGGCTCAGTGGTTAGCATTGCAGCACTGGGGTCCTTGGTTCAAATCCCACCAAGGACAACATCTGCAAGGAGTTTACATGTTCTCCCTGTGTTTGCATGGGTTTCCTCCGGGTTCTCCGGTTTCCTCCCACATTTCAAAGACATACTGATAGGGAATTAAGATTGTGAGACCCATAGGGGACAGCGATGATAATGTGTGCAAAATGTAAAGCGCTGCGGAATATGTTAGCGCTATATAAAAATAAAGATTATTATTAAAGATTATAAGTGTGCTCCAGCATGTAGATGACCGGTATACCTAACTATTTTCATGAGCAAATAGGGCCTCCTGGCTGAAATATTAGGCCTAACAATTTTTAAGAGAAAAAAGGGCTTTCTGATTCCTCACTGCAACATAGTTTTTTGTCCAAATGATTTTGATTAGCAAATGGGCCTCCTGAGACTGCAACACAGTTTTAGCGCAATCTAGTTAGATGCTGGAAGATCAGTTTCACACATGACAGGATCCTAACTAGCTAACTGACAAGTTCACTTTCAGCAGCAGCAGCAGCACTAGCAGGAGCGGCTTCTCTGCACTGTGACACTGAGAAAATGGTGACAGCAAAACAAGATGTCCGCTTTTTATATGCACAGGGACATGTGATTTCGGTAGCCAATCACAGAAGACCTTGCATCATGACGTTGTTGATGGTTTCTGTGCCCTGATTGGCTGCCAGAATTTACACACATTAAATTAAGGAATAAACAGTACGACACTCCTTTAACCTCTCCACTCCCCCTCCCTTCCCCCTCCCCTCATCAAACACGTTCCCCCATTCACCCCGCTCATCATACAGCACCACTATCCCAGACAAAGTGAAAACAAAAGCATTAGTGGAAATGCAATGATTTTCCAAACTGTTACTGAATTTTGCCGACTATGAGTAAAAATGCCCTGGAAACTGAACACGAAACCGAATGTGCTACGTTCGTGCTGAATTTTAATTTTTCAAACGTTTTCCTAACAAGTTCGCTCATCTCTAGTTCTGACTTCCTACAGTAAGAATAGGCAGATGTTATATCCTTTTTGTACAGACAGTCAGGGCCGCCATCAGGGCATGACGGCCGTGACTGGCGTATGGGGCCCGGTGAGCAGAGGGGGCCCGCATCGGGCCCCCTCTTATCTGCTCACCGGGCCCCTACCGGCAGCCGCAGGCTAACCGGGCCCTTAGCGCCGACGCTGCAGCTGTTTAAAGCTATTGACGTGCGGGCGCGGGCCCGCACGTCAATAGTTAACAGCCGCGGCGCCGCCAGCCAATCTGAGGCTGGCAGGCGCTGACATCAGCCTAAGCGTGCGTGCATGTCGCCGGCGTCTGACATCATTGTCAGTCGCCGGCGAGTGCATGCACGCTGCAGCTGCGTGGAGAATTCGCCCGCCGCAGGAGCGCGGCAGGTAAGAAGAACTTCTTTTTTTTTTTTTAGAGCGGCGATCCGGGGGCCCAAGGAAGAACGCTGGACAGAGATGGGGCAGAGTGCTGGGAAGAGATGGGGCAGAGTGCTGGGAAGAGATGGGGCAGAGTGCTGGACAGAGATGGGGCAGAGTGCTGGGCAGAGTGCTGGGCAGAGTGCTGGACAGAGATGGGGCAGAGTGCTGGACAGAGATGGGGCAGAGTGCTGGACAGAGATGGGGCAGAGTGCTGGACAGAGATGGGGCAGAGTGCTGGACAGAGATGGGGCAGAGTGCTGGACAGAGATGGGGCAGAGTGCTGGACAGAGATGGGGCAGAGTGCTGGACAGAGATGGGGCAGAGTGCTGGACACGGGCAAAACGCTGGACAGAGATGGGGCAGAGTGCTGGGAAGAGATGGGGCAGAGTGCTGGGAAGAGATGGGGCAGAGTGCTGGACAGAGATGGGGCAGAGTGCTGGACAGAGATGGGGCAGAGTGCTAGACAGAGATGGGGCAGAGTGCAGGGAAGAGATGGGGCAGAGTGCTGGGAAGAAATGGGGCAAAGTGCTGGGAAGAGATGGGGCAGAGTGCTGGACAGAGATGGGGCAGAGTGCTGGACAGAGATGGGGCAGAGTGCTGGACAGAGATGGGGCAGAGTGCTGGGCAGAGTGCTGGGAAGAGATGGGGCAGAGTGCTGGGCAGAGTGCTGGACAGAGATGGGGCAGAGTGCTGGACAGAGATGGGGCAGAGTGCTGGACAGAGATGGGGCAGAGTGCTGGACAGAGATGGGGCAGAGTGCTGGGCAGAGTGCTGGGAAGAGATGGGGCAGAGTGCTGGGCAGAGTGCTGGACAGAGATGGGGCAGAGTGCTGGACAGAGATGGGGCAGAGTGCTGGACAGAGATGGGGCAGAGTGCTAGACAGAGATGGGGCAGAGTGCTGGACAGAGATGGGGCAGAGTGCTGGACAGAGATGGGGCAGAGTGCTGGACAGAGATGGGGCAGAGTGCTGGGCAGAGATGGGGCAGAGTGCTGGACAGAGATGGGGCAGAGTGCTGGGCAGAGTGCTGGGAAGAGATGGGGCAGAGTGCTGGACAGAGATGGGGCAGAGTGCTGGACAGAGATGGGGCAGAGTGCTGGACAGAGATGGGGCAGAGTGCTGGACAGAGATGGGGCAGAGTGCTGGACAGAGATGGGGCAGAGTGCTGGGCAGAGTGCTGGGAAGAGATGGGGCAGAGTGCTGGGCAGAGTGCTGGACAGAGATGGGGCAGAGTGCTGGACAGAGATGGGGCAGAGTGCTGGACAGAGATGGGGCAGAGTGCTAGACAGAGATGGGGCAGAGTGCTGGACAGAGATGGGGCAGAGTGCTGGGCAGAGTGCTGGACAGAGATGGGGCAGAGTGCTGGACAGAGATGGGGCAGAGTGCTGGACAGAGATGGGGCAGAGTGCTGGACAGAGATGGGGCAGAGTGCTGGGCAGAGTGCTGGGAAGAGATGGGGCAGAGTGCTGGGCAGAGTGCTGGACAGAGATGGGGCAGAGTGCTGGACAGAGATGGGGCAGAGTGCTGGACAGAGATGGGGCAGAGTGCTAGACAGAGATGGGGCAGAGTGCTGGACAGAGATGGGGCAGAGTGCTGGACAGAGATGGGGCAGAGTGCTGGACAGAGATGGGGCAGAGTGCTGGACAGAGATGGGGCAGAGTGCTGCACAGAGATGGGGCAGAGTGCTGGGCAGAGTGCTGGGAAGAGATGGGGCAGAGTGCTGGGCAGAGTGCTGGACAGAGATGGGGCAGAGTGCTGGACAGAGATGGGGCAGAGTGCTGGGCAGAGATGGGGCAGAGTGCTGGGAAGAGATGGGGCAGAGTGCTGGACAGAGATGGGGCAGAGTGCTGGACAGAGATGGGGCAGAGTGCTGGGCAGAGTGCTGGGAAGAGATGGGGCAGAGTGCTGGGCAGAGTGCTGGACAGAGATGGGGCAGAGTGCTGGACAGAGATGGGGCAGAGTGCTGGACAGAGATGGGGCAGAGTGCTGGACAGAGATGGGGCAGAGTGCTGGGCAGAGTGCTGGGAAGAGATGGGGCAGAGTGCTGGGCAGAGTGCTGGACAGAGATGGGGCAGAGTGCTGGACAGAGATGGGGCAGAGTGCTGGACAGAGATGGGGCAGAGTGCTAGACAGAGATGGGGCAGAGTGCTGGACAGAGATGGGGCAGAGTGCTGGACAGAGATGGGGCAGAGTGCTGGACAGAGATGGGGCAGAGTGCTGGACAGAGATGGGGCAGAGTGCTGGACAGAGATGGGGCAGAGTGCTGCACAGAGATGGGGCAGAGTGCTGGGCAGAGTGCTGGGAAGAGATGGGGCAGAGTGCTGGGCAGAGATGGGGCAGAGATGGGGCAGAGTGCTGGGAAGAGATGGGGCAGAGTGCTGGACAGAGATGGGGCAGAGTGCTGGACAGAGATGGGGCAGAGTGCTGGACAGAGATTGGGCAGAGTGCTGGGAAGAGATGGGGCAGAGTGCTGGGCAGAGATGGGGCAGAGGGCTGGACAGAGATGGGGCAGAGCGCTGGACAGAGATGGGGCAGAGCGCTGGACAGAGATGGGGCAGAGCGCTGGACAGAGATGGGGCAGAGCGCTGGACAGAGATGGGGCAGAGCGCTGGACAGAGATGGGGCAGAGCGCTGGACAGAGATGGGGCAGAGCGCTGGACAGAGATGGGGCAGAGCGCTGGACAGAGATGGGGCAGAGCGCTGGACAGAGATGGGGCAGAGCGCTGGATAGAGATGGGGCAGAGCGTTGGACAGAGATGGGGCAGAGCGCTGGGCAGAGATGGGGCAAAACGCTGGACAGAGATGGGGCAGAGTGCTAGACAGAGATGGGGCAGAGTGCTGGGAAGAGATGGGGCAGAGTGCTGGACAGAGATGGGGCAGAGTGCTGGACAGAGATGGGGCAGAGTGCTGGACAGAGATGGGGCAGAGTGCTGGACAGAGATGGGGCAGAGTGCTGGGCAGAGTGCTGGGAAGAGATGGGGCAGAGTGCTGGGCAGAGATGGGGCAGAGTGCTGGGCAGAGTGCTGGGAAGAGATAGGGCAGAGTGCTGGGCAGAGATGGGGCAGAGTGCTGGGCAGAGTGCTGGGAAGAGATGGGGCAGAGTGCTGGACAGAGATGGGGCAGAGTGCTGGACACAGATGGGGCAGGATCGGAAACAGATGGGGCAGAGTGCTGGACACAGATGGGGCAGAGTGCTGGACACAGATGGGGCAGGATTGGAAACAGATGGGGCAGAATGGAGACAGATGGGGCAGGATTGGAGACAGATGGGGCAGGATGGATACGATGGGGCAGGATGGGGAGATCATATGGGGCAGAATGGATACTCATGAGGGCAGGATGGGAGAACATATGGCTGGAGCCTGCAATGAGACACACGGGGGCTAGGATGGCGAATATTACCATAGGGGCTAATTAAGGGATATTATTATTGCAGTGATGTATTTATTTTATTTTTTGAGTATACTGTTTTAAATGGGGGGAGGTCCTGTTACTGTGCAGAGTGATACTATGTCACCTTCTTTATGTGGTGTAATGTAGAGGCTGTGAAAATTAAGTAATGTATTCTGCAAGTGGAACTCGAGATAACTGTGTTATTTCCTGCAGAGACGAGTCCTGGCTGGAAGAAATGATGGCGGTCTGTGCTGGATGAAAGATGAAGGACTTCACCTAGAGACGTCACTGGTGAGTCAGTGTTAACTATACACTGACACTATACACTGTATACTATATACAGAGCTCCTGTGTATAATGTCACCCGTGATCACTGTATTACCTGTACACAGACACTGCTTACTAATTACAGATCTCCTGTGTATAATGGCACTGATGGTGATAGTATTGTGGTTGTTTTTTTTTATTACTGATCAGTATTGTAGTATTCAGTCATTATGTGGTGGTAATATGCGGTCTGGTCATGGTGTTGTGGTATTTGTTCCTTGTATTTTATATTATTCGATCACTGTGGTGGTAATATGTCATCTGGTCATAGTGTTGTGGTATTTGTTCCTTGTATGTAGTATTATAGGTCATTTTAAAAATTGAAAAATAAATAAAAATATACCTAAATTGTATTGCATATTTTAACAAATATTTAGTAGGTTACAGTACAGTAGGGCCCGGCCAAAAGTGTCTACCGTGTTCTGGTGGCGGCTTAAAAAATCTTTTGGCCAAAACAAAAGCTGCCAGCTATATGTGTGATCTGGTGATGGGAACTGTTAATGTGTGATAGGTGAGAAGTGGAGATTTTCCAAGAGATAGCGGTGGGACTGTGGACAGTTCAAGGGGTGGAGCCTGGAGGCGGGGCTGGGGTGGAGCCTGGGCGGAGTCTCAAGGGGGCCCCGAAAATTTTGCCAGTATGGGGCCCCAAAATTTCTAGTGGCAGCCCTGCAGACAGTCATTTCGATGCAGCTTTAACTAGTCATTTTACTGAAAGTATAGTTTCCCTTACAATTATATATTTCCTTCACAGTGGTCATTTCCTATCTAATTGTTAGAATCTACTCTCTTGTTGCACTTAACCAGACAAATGTTTAAGTAGCTTGCAGTTTTTTTTGTGTATTTTATAAACTGAAATGTTACAGTTGCAATAACCATTGGGCATACTGCTAAATATGTTTCAGGTTTGTCTTCATCATTGGCACCTCCGTGGCTCTAGCTTTTAGCTCCATGCTGAAGAGAGGATTTCATCGTTCACAGCTCGTGCGTAAACTGACATGGAGAACATGTGTCCTCATAACAATAGGAGTTTTCTTCCTTAACTATGGCCCAGCTGATGGTCCTTGTGAGTAATAACTTCTGACAAATAATCGTAGAAACACAAATTTGCAACCTGTAGTGCAAAATGTACATCCCTTTCCTCTGCTTTAGATTTTTCTCTCTTGCTATTTTCTACCTGTAAAAACAACGCAACTTTTCTTCCACACTGTGATTCATTCTTTGTATTTTAAACATATTATATATATATATACACAGTACAGACCAAAAGTTTGGACACAACTTCTCATTTAAAGATTTTTCTGTATTTTCATGACTATGAAAATTGTACATTCACACTAAAGGTATCAAAACTATAAATTAACACATGTGGAATTATATACTTAACAAAAAAGTGTGAAAAAGCTGAAATTATTTCTTATATTCTAGGTTCTTCAAAGTAGCCACCTTTTGCTTTGATGACTGCTTTGCACACTCTTGGCATTCTCTTGATGAGCTTCAAGAGGTAGTCACTGGAAATGGTCTTCCAACAATCTTGAAGGAGTTCCCAAAGATGCTTAGCACTTGTTGGCCCTTTTGCCTTCACTCTGCGGTCCATCTCGATTGGGTTCAGGTCTGGTGACTGTGGAAGCCAGGTCATCTGGCGTAGCACCCCATCACTCTCCTTCTTGGTCAAATAGCCCTTACACAGCCTGGAGGTGTGGTTGGGGTCATTGTCTTGTTGAAAAATAAAATGATGGCCTAACTAAACGCAAACCAGATGAAATAGCATGCCGCTGCAAGATGCTGTGGTAGCCATGCTGGTTCAGTATGCCTTCAATTTGGAATAAATCCCCAGCAGTGTCACCAGCAAAGCACCATCACACCATCACACCTCCTCCTCCATGCTTCACGGTGGGAACCAGGCATGTAGAGTCCATCCGTTCACCTTTTCTGCGTTGCACAAAGATACGGTGTTAAGGACCGGCGGAACGCACCAAGTATAGATAATATGAAACTAGGTGCGTTCGCAGTCCGAGGTCCACCGTGCAGGTAAAAGACCCTGCTGCTAGTAAGACGGACTATATGGCGGTACTAAGTATACACACATGGGTTAAGTTCACCCTGCGTGAAGGAAGCGATCCTGTTGAGTCACAGGACCGCAGTACCACACATAGGGCGCGAGCAAGAAGTCAGCGAACTCAACCCCTACACAGGATTGAAGTCCGATTAGACACTTGCTGGCACAACAACGCAACTGGGTGTGTAAGGAAACTTATAAAATAGAATCTATAGGCACGAGAGTGCGTGCAGTGCCGCACTGATGGACGCCACTAACCACCCAGGCTTGGGTAAGGAAAGCGCAGAGGAAGCGCACGGCGCCGTACAGGCGGGCACAGCAACAGGACGCTGTGATGTGTGTTACATGCAGATGGCTAGTCGGGCGCTAGATAGCTACCATCATCCGCGAGCAGTCAACAACTCTAGGGAGGGATACTTAGTAGCTTTCATCCATCGACATACATCCATCTACACACACACATAATATCAAGACAATACTAGCGCATGGCCGTGCGGTCATGCGCAGTTTATATAGCTGCAGCACAGGAAACAGCTACAGAAGTTTTGCCCTTTCAGGACCTGCCAAAAGGACCAATGGGATGTGCTGCAGTACCTGAGCATGTGACCCTCGATCTCCAATGGGAGATCTTGCCCTGGGCATGCTCAGTGTGTGCAAATAAGGACTTAGTCCCAGAGAAGCCCGCTCGCCGCAGATCAGTGCAGGGTACAACAGGAGAGCCAGAAAAGGCAGCAGTAACCCTTTGCACAGAATGAGTCCCAGCAAGACGCTGGGAGCGACGCCTCCGCTGAGCAGAGCCCACTGCGGCTGAAGCAGAATGGGAGACCGCAGCAGACATGGATCGAGATTCCCCCTGTGCAGCAGAGGAAACTCGACTCCTAACATTACCCCCCCTCCTAGGGCCCCCCCTCCTTGGGCCTCGCTACGTTCGAAGGCAGCAATAAGCTGCGGAGCCCGAATGTGCTCAGCAGGCTCCCAGGACCTATCCTTAGGACCGTAACCCTTCCAGTCCACCCAAAAAAAAATTTTGCCACGTACCACCTTGCACCCCAAGATAGCGTTCACCTCGAAATCGTCCGTAGACGAACCCGATGTCTCAGCAGATGACTCAGAAAACCGGGACATGTATACGGGCTTAAGGAGGGACACATGAAAGGTGTCGGTGATACCAAGGCGTGGAGGAAGGGCCAGACGGTAGACCACAGGATTAACCTGTTTGAGGACGTTGAAGGGGCCCAAGTAGCGAGGAGCAAACTTAGTGGACTCAACTCGCAGCCTGATGTTACGGGCGGAGAGCCACACCAAGTCGCCAGGAGCAAAGGTCGGAGCGGGGCGCCGATGAGCATCGGCGGAGGACCTCATTCTCTCCTTAGAGGCCCGAATGGCATCCTGAGTGCGGTCCCAAATATCCCATGCCTCCACAGCCCAGTCTGCCACCCTGGAGTCTGCGGAAGACACGGGCATAGGCACAGGTACCCGTGGATGCTGACCATAGTTGAGAAGGAATGGGGTTTGTCCAGTGGAGTCGGCTACAGCGTTGTTCAGCGCAAACTCTGCCCATGATAGCAAGGATGCCCAGTCATCCTGCCTGGCTGAAACAAAATGTCGCAGGTATGTGACCAAGGTCTGGTTGGCCCTCTCTACCAACCCATTCGTCTCGGGATGATAAGCGGAAGAGAGATTCAACTCGATACTGAGAAGACGACAAAGCTCTCTCCAGAACCGAGACGCAAACTGGGGACCCCGGTCACTGACAATTTTGTCAGGCATACCATGTAGGCGGAAGATGTGTTTAATGAACAACGCTGCCAAGGCCCGTGCAGAAGGTAACCGTGGTAGCGGCACCAAATGCACCATTTTTGAGAAATGATCGGTGATGACCCAAATGATGGTACAGCCGCGAGACTTGGGTAAACCCACGACAAAGTCCATCCCGACCATCTCCCCTGGGTCTATCTGCCACCGGCAAGGGATAGAGCAACCCAGCTGGCCTTTGACGCGGAGATTTATTTTTGGCGCAGGAGACACACGCCAGAATATAATCCCTGGCCAGAATATAATCCCACCAGTACGTCCTCGCCAGTAGCTCAGATGTCCTTTTTGTCCCAAAGTGTCCACCCACCCTGGACGAATGAGCCCAAGAGAGAACCTCCGGTCGCAAATTAATGGGCACAAAAGTCTTGCCCGGAGGCACAGACTCTAGCGAAACCGGCGCGACGGTTCTCAGGCTCTCAGAAGGGACAATAAGCCGAGGCTCCTCTTCCTCCTCCTCAGTTGACATAAGGGAGCGAGAGAGAGCGTCGGCATGAATATTCTTCTCCCCGGCGAGATAATGCAGAGTAAAATGGAACCGGGAGAAAAATAAGGACCATCTGGCCTGACGAGAATTCAGCCGCTGGGCTGTGTGTAAATACACCAAATTTTTGTGGTCCGTGAAAACCTGGAAGGGAAACCGTGCACCTTCCAGAAGATGTCTCCACTCTGAAAAGGCCAACTTCATTGCTAGCAACTCCCTATCCCCGATGGAGTAATTTCTCTCCGCTGATGTGAAGGTCTTAGAGAAGAAGAAGCATGGATGCTTCCGACCTTGAGCGTCCTTTTGATAGAGGACTGCTCCAGCACCAACGGATGAGGCATCCACCTCCATTAGGAATGGCTTATCCACATTGGGGCAATGTAAGATGGGAGCGCTAGCAAAATGAGACTTAACAGAAATGAAGGCCTTGGAGACCTCTTCCGACCACAATTTGGGATTCGCTCCCTTCTTGGTGAGGGCCACCAAGGGAGCTACCAGAGTTGAGAAGTGGGGAATGAACTGGCGGTAATAATTAATGAATCCCATAAAGCGCTGCACCACCTTAAGAGAATGGGGCTCTTGCCAGTCCATCACAGCCTGTAGTTTGGCAGGATCCATAGCCAATCCCTGGGCGGAGATGATATAGCCCAGGAACGGTAAAGACTCCTGCTCAAACATACACTTCTCCAACTTTGCATAGAGAGAGTTTGCCCGTAAGAGGTCGAAGACTCTGCCAACATCTCTCCGGTGGGAGTCAATATCTGGAGAAAAGATGAGAATATCATCCAGATAGACTACAACCGAGGTGGAAAGCATATCCCGGAAGTTGTCATTGACAAAGTCTTGGAAAACGGCTGGGGCATTACAGAGCCCGAAGGGCATCACCAGATACTCATAATGCCCATCTCTGGTGTTAAACGCTGTTTTCCATTCGTCCCCCTCACAGATGTGAATCAGGTTGTAAGCACCCCGCAGATCTAATTTAGTAAACACTCTAGCTCCCCGATGTCATGATATGTATTTTTGCCCTGTCCTGTATTTGAATAATATGCCATTTGATGTATGTAACTGTTCTCTGGTTTCTATTAGCTGTAATTTATGTATTTTCTTGGCTGGGAGTTCACCTGTAATAATGTCTCCTTTCCCCAATACTTGCAGCCCTAAGCTCTAATGTAATTAAGCTTTGTCAACATCACTAGTGGAGGAATAGCCATTCTTCCTCACAGCGGGTGGCTAGTCAAATGTACACATTACATAGACTGCCTGGAGCCCACCAGTCTAGAATTTTCTGGTGGACCCAACCATTGAATAGAAGGTGTAACCCCTACCCCCTTCATGGGCGGATCCCACGAGCTCAGACAATCCATTCTTATTTTGAGATCAGATGTGAGTTGATCCTCTAAGGAGAAGGAGTGGGGATTCTTAGCTGAGGCAAGACCCCACGTCCAGCTGTGACTGCAGAAGCGAGCGGGGCGAGACTTGAGCTGAGGACATATCTCGTTGTTCGTGAGATTGTTTTGGGATCCATTGGACTAATTGTGGACTATTGCTTTGTTACCTGGCACAAGGATTATCGGGAGGTGCCCCCGAACCTGTTCCGTTGGACTAATTGTGGACTCTGTAGATCTACCTGCATGTGTTGTTCCAGCATTCTTGATAATAAATCTGTGGAATCATCCCTTGGCCTGTTGTCCCTTCTTGCTCTGCCGTACACCCCGTCACAAACTGGTGGCAAGCAGTGGGATCAGAGCAGAAGCAATGGAGGACAATGGCCCAACATCGGGAACCAACGCCGCAGAGTACAAGAACTGGACTTTGGGGAGCCTACAATCAAAGGCCCGTGAAGTAGGAGTCCGTTTTAAGGGACTCTCCAAGGAGCAGCTTATTGAGGCTTTGGAAGGAGTTCGCCTGCAAGATGACGCTGAGGAAGGACCCTCACAGCAAATGGAGGAAAGACTGCAGCCGGAGGTAAATGCCCAAAGGAGTCAGTGGGTTGTGTGGTACGAGGAGGAGTTGGCATTGCTGGGAGAAGAGGCCACCATAGACTATAAGAAAGAGGCCATTCACCGAGCTCAGGAGAGGGAGAGGGAGGCCATTCACAGAGCCGAGGAGAGAGAGAGGGAGGCCATTCACAGAGCCGAGGAGAGGGAGGCCATTCACAGAGCCGAGGAGAGGGAGGCCATTCACAGAGCCGAGGACAGAGCTCAGGAGATGGCATTGCTGGAGAGGCAGATCGCTTTGGAAGCAGCTAGAAGCTCCAGACAGACTCTAACCCCAGCACCCACCATGAGGGAACTCCCCAGAGTGTCCCGCAAAGACTTCAAGCCCTTTAATGAGGCTGCAGGCGACATTGAGGGCTTCTTCCAGGACTTTGAGCATCAGTGTCGATTAATGGAAGTCCCGGAAAGGGACCGAGTCCGACATCTGGTGGGGCTCTTAGAGGGTGGAGCTGCCGCAGCCTATAGAGCTATGGACCCTCAGGGGAACTGTGAGTATGCGGAGATTAAACAGACTATTCTAGAACATTATGCTGTTACCCCAGACACTTACAGGACTCAGTTCCGTACTTTAGCCTGTGATGAGGATGTGTCTTTCAAGATGTATGCCCACAGACTCAAACAGATATGTCATCGCTGGCTGGAGGCAGATGAGGCCTTAACCTGGGAGACCTTCTTCCAGGTTATCCTAAAAGAGCAGTTTTACTTCAAGTGCCCTGCTGAGACCCGGGAATGGGTGCGTGAGAGGAGACCAGCCACTGTGGAGGAAGCTGCAGCTCTAGCTGATGAGGCTCTCACCATCAAGCCTCAGTGGAGGGTTCTGTTGGAGGATGGAGAGAGGCCTACCAGCTCCACAACACCGGTGGCCCCCTGTTCTTCTGTCCCCATTGTTCCCCGTTCCTCTAAGCCACCACCTCATGCTGATACCCGTGTAAATGTGCCTCCAGTTGCTTCTACTGCGTTTTCTGGAATACGACGAGGAGAGGAAGTAGCAGAGCGCAGGTGTTATGGTTGTGGGCATCTGGGGCATCTGCAGGCCTCATGCCCAGCCAACTCATGGAGAAGTCATCCTCAAACCCCTACAGCACCTTCAGGTGGGAGCCGGCCTCCAGGTTCCCTTACCCCTCGCCCAAGAGGACGCCTTGGATGGAGTGAGACCCAGCACAGATGCTATCGATGTGGACAGCCGGGGCATCTGCATGCCTCCTGCCCAGCTGTTCAAATGAGGATTGATCCTGTACCCAGTCGTATTATTAATTATGTACACCCAAGTGCCATGGAGGACGACGTGTCACCACTACGTGAGGACTGGCCTAGTGCCTCACCCACCCATGTTGCACCACTAGGAGTTTATGGTGTGCGACCCGCAGCTATGACGACTTCTGCTCATCGAGGTAAGCACTTGCAGGAGGTCGTGCTGGATGGACAGAGACTTATTGGATTTTGTGACTCAGGGGCTTTCCTCACACTGGCTGATCCCCGAGTGGTTCGGCCTGAGGCAATCCATCGAGGACCTGGGATTGTCATTGAACTGGCTGGTGGACAATGGAGGACTATTGCCACAGCCACTGTGGATCTGAACTTTGGTTTTGGGGTCAGGAAATGTGTGGTTGGGGTGATGGGTGGTCTGCCTGCAGATGTTCTCCTGGGCAATGATGTGGGAGAGCTACGATGCCAATTCGTGGCTGCATGAAGCCACATGTAAGTTACGCTCTGCCTGTGTGTACTTAACCAGCGACCTGTAGAGGTCTCTGGTACGTACACAAATTGGGAGGGGAAGGGATTGTCATGATATGTACTTTTGCCCTGTCCTGTATTTGAATAATATGCCATTTGATGTATGTAACTGTTCTCTGGTTTCTATTAGCTGTAATTTATGTATTTTCTTGGCTGGGAGTTCACCTGTAACAATTAGAGTTGAGCGACCTTGACCTTTTTAGAGTCGAGCCGGGTTTTGCGAAACCCGACTATGTCCAAAGTCGGGTCGAGTGAAATCGGCCGATTATGACGTAAAGTCGGGATCGACCGAAACACGAAACCCAATGCAAGTCAATGGGGCAGCATAGTCGGCAGTGAGTGGGGGCCAGGAAAACACCTAGAGTGGCCATTTTAATGTCAAAACCATCCATTCTTCTTAATGAAGCTTGTCAAGCGTAATTTACCTTATAATAATTGGAAGGCATTTGAAATTGGGGGTCATTTGGCTAAAGTTGTGGGGGGTAGGGCTGGTTCAAGTAATTAGTGGGCCCAGGAAATCTGGACCACGTCACGGCAGTGGAGCAGGGAGAGGTAAGTATTTCAACTTTGCAAGTGCTGTGAACCTGAGCAAGCAGGGGGGGCCCACTCGTTGGCATTGGCACTGGCACAGGGCCCCTCAAAGTACAGCGGTGTGTTTGCACGGCGGGGGCGCCTCCCACCGGCAGCAACACTTTTGCGTACTATGAGAGGCCCTGTGCCAGTGACGTCGCCAACTAGTATTCCTCCCCCCACCTGATGAAGGAACCTGCACTTTCATCTGCACCTTCCTCTTTGTCCCCGTGTAAGGTGGTATGGTATGCGGGAAGAGCAACCTGACTTTCAGCAGGGTCACAATGTTGTTGTGTAGCGTGCACGGGGAATGTTGCGTTATGGGTCAATGTACCAGCAGACTCATCTATCACTGGCTGGGCAATGGGCACGATGAAGTGGAAACACAGATATAGGCCCAAAGAAGAAAGTGGGCTAAATGCAGTTCAAAATTGGTAACACAGGAATAACCAGGGGGCATTGCAGTGGAGGACAACTGGAATGAGAGGCTGACACAGAGAGTAGGGCCAAATCAGTAAGTAGTCGAAATGCAGTTCAAAATTGGCAACCGTAGTAAACAGGCGGCACAGCTTTGTTCAGTGGAGGAGAACAGCAAGGAGTGGCAGACACCGATAGTAGGCCCCAAACCAACTAGTACGCCAAATGCAGTTGTTCCATTTAACCACAATTTAATGAGAGCCTGAAGATAGAAGCTCAGGAAAGGCAACCTGGGGAACACCTTGGAGTGTAACACACCATCTCTCTCCACCCCATACCCATTTTGTATGGCCTAATGCAGTGTACTTTTCTACAACTACTAAACGAGAGTCGGAAGACCGAAGCAATGGCAAGGAAACCTGGGGAACACCTTAGAGTGTAACACACCCTCTCTCTACACCCCATACCCAATTTGAAGGCCTAATGCAGTGTAGTTTCCAAGAACTACTAAACGAGAGCCGGAAGATCGAAGCTCAGGAAAGGCAACCTGGGGAACACCTTGGAGTGTAACACACCCTCTCGCTACACCCCATACCCAATTTGAAGGCCTAATGCAGCGTAGTTTCCAACAACTACTAAACGAGAGCCGGAAGATCGAAGCTCAGGAAAGGCAACCTGGGGAACACCTTGGAGTGTAACAAACCCTCTCTCTACACCCCATACCCAATTTGTAGGCCTAATGCAGCGTAGTTTCCGACAACTACTAAACGAGAGCATGAAGATCGAAGCTCAGGAAAGGCAACCTGGGGAACACCTTGGAGTGTAACACACCCTCTCTCTACACCCCATACCCAATTTGTAGGCCTAATGCAGCGTAGTTTCCGACAACTACTAAACGAGAGCCGGAATATCGAAGCTCAGGAAAGGCAACCTGGGGAACACCTTGGAGTGTAACACACCCTCTCTCTACGCCCCATACCCAATTTGTAGGCCTAATGCAGCGTAGTTTCCGACAACTACTAAACGAGAGCCGGAATATCGAAGCTCAGGAAAGGCAACCTGGGGAACACCTTGGAGTGTAACACACCCTCTCTCTACACCCCATACCCAATTTGAAGGCCTAATGCAGTGTAGTTTCCAAGAACTACTAAACGAGAGCCGGAAGATCGAAGCTCAGGAAAGGCAACCTGGGGAACACCTTGGAGTGTAACACACCCTCTCGCTACACCCCATACCCAATTTGAAGGCCTAATGCAGCGTAGTTTCCAACAACTACTAAACGAGAGCCGGAAGATCGAAGCTCAGGAAAGGCAACCTGGGGAACACCTTGGAGTGGAACACACCATCTCTCTACACCCCATACCCAATTTGAAGGCCTAATGCAGAGTAGTTTCCAAGAACTACTAAACGAGAGCCGGAAGATCGAAGCTCAGGAAAGGCAACCTGGGGAACACCTTGGAGTGTAACACAACGTCTCTCTACACGACGGAAGGGCTGATTCTTAGGAAGGAAGGCTGTTGGAAATAAGCATTGCGCGTCCGAGGGTGATTATATTCTTATTAGGTATATACTCACCCTCGGACGCGCCCTGCTTCTTTATTTGGAATGAATGTTTATTTGCAATGTGGTGTTGACTTTCTCTATTATTTTGGTAATTAATGATTTTATTATTTTCATTATTTTGCATCTTCTCGGCAATAATATAAAGAAGACGCGACAGGACAACACTCGGTGGATGCCATATGTGTGTTTTCAATTTAAAAAAACTTTCAGTTAACTACTTGCAGGAGAAAGTAATTGTAGCTGGTGGCCATTTTTAGTACTGTACCAGATTAGAGTTGTGTGTTTGTTTTTAATGTTAAAATGTCTGCATTTGATATCTCACCAGTATTTTCTTTTTTATAAGCAAAATACTTATTTTTATATTTTCTGATGTTGGTTCCAGGGGTACACGGCCAGCAGTGCCCTGGTCAGTGTAGTAGTAGTTGAAAGAATGGACCGCAGACAGGCATCGAAGGCCTAAAATAATAACACATGGCTGTAGGCAATTTTAAATTGGTTCCAGGGGTACACGGACAGCAGTGGTGTGGTCAGTGGAGGCCTAGTGGAAGGAGTGACCGCAGACAGGCATCGAAGGCCTAAAATAATAACACATGGCTGTAGGCAATTTTAAATTGGTTCCAGGGGTACACGGGCAGCAGTGACCTGGTCAGTGTAGTAGTAGTTGAAAGAATGGACCGCAGACAGGCATCGAAGGCCTAAAATAAAAAAATTGGGCTGGCTGTAGGCAATTTTAAATTGGTTCCAGGGGTACACGGGCAGCAGTGGTGTGGTCAGTGGAGGCCTAGTGGAAGGAGTGACCGCAGACAGGCATCGAAGGCCTAAAATAATAACACATGGCTGTAGGCAATTTTAAATTGGTTCCAGGGGTACACGGGCAGCAGTGACCTGGTCAGTGTAGTAGTAGTTGAAAAAATGGACCGCAGACAGGCATCGAATGCCTAAAATAATAACACATGGCTGTAGGCAATTTTAAATTGGTTACAGGGGTACACGGACAGCAGTGACCTGGTCAGTGTAGTAGTAGTTGAAAGAATGGACCGCAGACAGGCATCGAAGGCCTAAAATAAAAAAATTGGGCTGGCTGTAGGCAATTTTAAATTGGTTCCAGGGGTACACGGACAGCAGTGGTGTGGTCAGTGGAGGCCTAGTGGAAGGAGTGACCGCAGACAGGCATCGAAGGCCTAAAATAATAACACATGGCTGTAGGCAATTTTAAATTGGTTCCAGGGGTACACGGACAGCAGTGACCTGGTCAGTGTAGTAGTAGTTGAAAGAATGGACCGCAGACAGGCATCGAAGGCCTAAAATAAAAAAATTGGGCTGGCTGTAGGCAATTTTAAATTGGTTCCAGGGGTACACGGGCAGCAGTGACCTGGTCAGTGTAGTAGTAGTTGAAAGAATGGACCGCAGACAGGCTTAGAAGGCCTAACATAACAAACTTGGGCTGGCTGTAGGCACTTTTAAATTGGTTCCAGGGGTACACGGGCAGCAGTGGTCTGGTCAGTGGAAGTCTAGTGGAAGGAGTGACCGCAGACAGGCTTCCAAGGCCTAACATAACAAACTTGGGCTGGCTGTAGGCACTTTTAAATTGGTTCCAGGGGTACACGGGCAGCAGTGGTCTGGTCAGTGGAAGTCTAGTGGAAGGAGTGACCGCAGACAGGCTTCCAAGGCCTAACATAACAAACTTGGGCTGGCTGTAGGCACTTTTAAATTGGTTCCAGGGGTACACGGGCAGCAGTGGTCTGGTCAGTGGAAGTCTAGTGGAAGGAGTGACCGCAGACAGGCTTCCAAGGCCTAACATAACAAACTTGGGCTGGCTGTAGGCACTTTTAAATTGGTTCCAGGGGTACACGGGCAGCAGTGGTCTGGTCAGTGGAAGTCTAGTGGAAGGAGTGACCGCAGACAGGCTTCGAAGGCCTAACATAACAAAATTGGGCTGGCTGTAGGCACTTTAAATTGGTTCCAGGGGTACATGGGCAGCAGTGTATGGTCAGTGGAAGTCTAGTGGAAGGAGTGACGGCAGACAGTCTTCGAAGGCCTAACATAACAAAATTGGGCTGACTGTAGGCACTTTTAAATTGGTTCCAGGGTAACACGGCCAGCAGTGGCCTGGTCAGTGTAGTAGTTGTAGAAAGAAGGGACCGCAGACAGGCTTCGAAGGCCTAACATAACAAAAATGTCAAAACAATGGTATTGTCAGTGCCAGGCATTGAAGGATGTCAGCGGCTAGACTACACATTGGTGAAGCTGTGAGAGATAATTTTGCTAGTGGTAGAGCACTGTTTGAGCTGGGGGGGGGAACTGTCTTGTGGCCGGCGGTACAGGCACAGGGCCCCTCATATTACAACGGTGTGTCTGACGTTGGGTGCGCACCACCACCGCCAGAGACACTTTATTGTACTATGAGGGACCCAGTGGCAGTGCCGTCGACCAAAAGCGGCCACACCCACCTCTTCAGACAAACAGCACTCTCAAGGGTCCAAGCGCAAAGTGGCGATAGCACGGCCCCGTGTGGGGAGTTTGGCCATTTCGTGAGGTGGAAACATGTCGTATGCTGGACAATCAGGTGAAGAAAATTACGAGATTGGAAAAGTCATTCAGAATAGTCCACAGGCAAGACCTTTTCATAGGAAAGCTAGGTGTCAGCCGGGCAGGGTGGGGCAAAAGATTTTGAAATCCAGTTGTGGTTCATTTTAATGAAGGTTAGATCATCTACATTTTGGGTAGCCAGACGAGTCCTTTTTTCTGTTAGTATTGAACCTGCAGCACTGAATACTCTTTCTGATAGGACACTAGCTGCCGGGCAAGCAAGCTCCTGCAATGCATATTCTGCCAATTCTGGCCAGGTGTCTAATTTGGATGCCCAGTAATCAAATGGGAATGACGGTTGAGGGAGAACGTCGATAAGGGATGAAAAATAGTTTGTAACCATACTGGACAAATGTTGTCTCCTGTCACTTTGAATTGATGCTGCAGTACCTGTCCTGTCTGCGGTCATAGAAAAATCACTCCACAACCTGGTCAGAAAACCCCTCTGTCCAACGCCACTTCTGATTTCTGCCCCTCTAACACCTCTGGTCTGCTGGCCCCTGGAGCTCGTGTGAGAACGATCACGGGCGCTGTGTGCAGGGAATGCCAGAAGCAAACGGTCAACAAGAGTTGATTGTTTTGTTGCTAATATTAGTTCCAAGTTCTCATGTGGCATAATATTTTGCAATTTGCCTTTATAGCGAGGATCAAGGAGGCAGGCCAACCAGTAATCGTCATCGTTCATCATTTTTGTAATGCGTGTGTCCCTTTTGAGGATACGCAAGGCATAATCCGCCATGTGGGCCAAAGTTCCCGTTGTCAAATCTGCGGTTGTGCTTGGTTGAGGGGCAGTTGCAGGCAAATCTACGTCACTTGTGTCCCTCAAAAAACCAGAACCCGGCCTTGCCACGCCACCAATTTCCCGTGCCCCCGGGAAAGCTTCCTCATTAAAAATATACTCATCCCCATCATCCTCCTCATCCTCCACCTCCTCTTCGCCCGGTACCTCGTCATGTACACTGCCCTGACCAGACAATCGCTGACTGTCATCAAGGCTTTCCTCTTCCTCTGGTGCAGACGCCTGATCCTTTATGTGCGTCAAACTTTGCATCAGCAGACGCATTAGGGGGATGCTCATGCTTATTATGGCGTTGTCTGCACTAACCAGCCGTGTGCATTCCTCAAAACACTGAAGGACTTGACACATGTCTTGAATCTTCGACCACTGCACACCTGACAACTCCATGTCTGCCATCCTACTGCCTGCCCGTGTATGTGTATCCTCCCACAAAAACATAACAGCCCGCCTCTGTTCGCACAGTCTCTGAAGCATGTGCAGTGTTGAGTTCCACCTTGTTGCAACGTCTATGATTAGGCGATGCTGGGGAAGGTTCAAAGAACGCTGATAGGTCTGCATACGGCTGGAGTGTACAGGCGAACGGCGGATATGTGCGCAAAGTCCACGCACTTTGAGGAGCAGGTCGGATAACCCCGGATAACTTTTCAGGAAGCACTGCACCACCAGGTTTAAGGTGTGAGCCAGGCAAGGAATGTGTTTCAGTTGGGAAAGGGAGATGGCAGCCATGAAATTCCTTCCGTTATCACTCACTACCTTGCCTGCCTCAAGATCTACAGTGCCCAGCCACGACTGCGTTTCTTGCTGCAAGAACTCGGACAGAACTTCCGCGGTGTGTCTATTGTCGCCCAAACACTTCATAGCCAATACAGCCTGCTGACGTATGCCAGTAGCTGCCCCATAATGGGAGACCTGGTGTGCAACAGTGGCAGGTGCGGATGGAGTGTTTGTGCGACTGCGGTCTGTGGACGAGCTCTTGCTTCTGCAGGAGGACGAGGAGGAGGAGGAGGAGGGGGTGCGAACGGCTACAGACAACTGTTTACTAGACCGTGGGCTAGGCAGAACTGTCCCAAACTTGCTGTCCCCTGTGGACCCTGAATCCACCACATTTACCCAGTGTGCCGTGATGGACACGTAACGTCCCTGGCCATGCCTACTGGTCCATGCATCTGTTGTCAGGTGCACCTTTGTGCTCACAGATTGCCTGAGTGCATGGACGATGCGCTCTTTAACATGCTGGTGGAGGGCTGGGATGGCTTTTCTGGAAAAAAAGTGTCGACTGGGTAGCTCGTAGCGTGGTACAGCGTAGTCCATCAGGTCTTTGAAAGCTTCGCTTTCAACTAACCGGTAGGGCATCATCTCTAACGAGATTAGTCTAGCTATGTGGGCGTTCAAACCCTGTGTACGCGGATGCGAGGCTAAGTATTTCCTTTTTCTAACCATAGTCTCATGTAGGGTGAGCTGGACTGGAGAGCTGGAGATCGTGGAACTAGCGGGGGTGCCGGTGGACATGGCAGACTGAGAGACGGTGGGAGATGGTATTGTTGCCGCCGGTGCCCTAGATGCAGTGTTTCCTACTACGAAACTGGTGATTCCCTGACCCTGACTGCTTTGGCCTGGCAAAGATACCTGCACAGATACAGCAGGTGGTGCGCTAAATGGTGGTCCTACACTGCCGGAAGGGATGTTGCGTTGATGACTAGCTTCATTGGCCGAGGGTGCAACAACCTTAAGGGACGTTTGGTAGTTAGTCCAAGCTTTCAAATGCATGGTGGTTAAATGTCTATGCATGCAACTAGTATTGAGACTTTTCAGATTCTGACCTCTGCTTAAGGAAGTAGAACATTTTTGACAGATGACTTTGCGCTGATCAATTGGATGTTGTTTAAAAAAATGCCAGACTGCACTCTTTCTAGCATCGGATACCTTTTCAGGCATTGCAGACTGAGCTTTAACCGGATGGCCACGCTGTCCTCCACCAGGTTTTGGCTTTGCCACGCGTTTTGGGCAAGATACGGGCCCGGCAGATGGAACCTGTGGCGATGTTGATGCCTGCTGCGGCCCCTCCTCCTCCTCTGCTTCAGAACTGCTGCCGCCTGCACCCTGTTCCCCCAATGGCTGCCAATCGGGGTCAAGAACTGGGTCATCTAATAACTCTTCTTGTACCTCCTGCGCAACTTCGTCTGTGTCACCGTGTCGTTCGGTGGTATAGCGTTCGTGATGGGGCAACATAGTCTCATCAGGGTCTGATTCTTGATCAGCACCCTGCGAGGGCAATGTTGTGGTCTGAGTCAAAGGACCAGCATAGTAGTCTGGCTGTGGCTGTGCGTCAGTGCACTCCATGTCAGATTCAATTTGTAATGGGCATGGACTGTTAACTGCTTCACTTTCTAAGCCAGGGACGGTATGTGTAAAGAGCTCCATGGAGTAACCCGTTGTGTCGCCTGCTGCATTCTTCTCTGTTGTTGTTTTTGCTGAAGAGGACAAGGAAGTGACTTGTCCCTGACCGTGAACATCCACTAACGACGCGCTGCTTTTACTTTTACCAGTTTCACGAGATGAGGCAAAAGAGCTAGAGGCTGAGTCAGCAAGATAAGCCAAAACTTGCTCTTGCTGCTCCGGCTTTAAAAGCGGTTTTCCTAATCCCAGAAAAGGGAGCGTTCGAGGCCTTGTGTAGCCGGACGACGAACCTGGCTCCACAGCTCCAGACTTAGGTGCAATATTTTTTCCCCCACGACCACCTGATGCTCCACCACTACCACTACCCTCATTACCAGCTGACAATGAACGCCCCCGGCCACGACCTCTTCCACTAGACTTCCTCATTGTTTTAAAAACGTAACCAAACTAACGTTATTTGTTGCAGTCACACAACTTACACGGTGAGCTATAACTTCAGTATGATTTAGCTACCCCTTTACAGGTTGGTGAGACCACAGCGAAAATCAGGCCCAATGTTACACACTCTTTTTTTGGTGGCTGCAAATTAGAGAGATGCCCCACACGCAGGACTGTCACTGAAGCACAAATGTTAATATTAATGTCACACTATTATTTTTTTTTTATTTTTATTTTTTTCAGGAACACTTTAGAAACCCCCCAAAAAAAAAAAAATAGATTTTTGCAGGGAGAATTTAGAAAACAAATGTAACAAACTATATGCTTTCTATGGGCCACTGAGTGAGAGATGACGCACACAGGAATCAGGAGTGGCACACAAGCCCAGAGGCCAATATTTTTCTACCAATGATTGATGGAGTTATTTTCTCTGGTAGATTTTGGAACCCAAATCAAGGAAAAAAAATGTAGGCTTTCTATGGACCACAATTGGAGAGAGAGAGAGAGAGAGATGGCACACCCAGGAGTCAAGACTGGCACACAAGCAGAAAGGCCAATATTAATCTCCCACTGTTTTTTTTTTGTTTTTTTTTTTTTTTTTTTTTTTCAGGGAGACTTTAGAAAAAAAAATAATAAAAAAAATATGATTTTATCAGGAAGAATTTAGAAACCAAATAAAATAAAATGATTTTTTCAGGGAGAATTTATAAAACAAATAAAAACAAAAATAGGCGTTCTATGGCCCACTGACTGAGAGATGACGCACACAGGAGTCAGGAGTGGCACACAAACCCAGAGGCCAATATTTTTCTACCAATGATTGATGTAGTTATTTTCTCTGGTAGATTTTAGAACCCAAATCAAGGAAAAAAAATATAGGCTTTCTATGGACCACAATTGGAGAGAGAGAGAGAGAGAGAGAGAGAGAGAGAGAGAGAGAGAGAGAGATGGCACACCCAGGAGTCAAGACTGGCACACAAGCAGAAAGGCCAATATTAATCTCCCACTGTTTTTTTTGGTTGTTTTTTTTTTTTTTTTTTTCAGGGAGACTTTAGAAAAAAAAATAATAAAAAAAATATGATTTTATCAGGAAGAATTTAGAAACCAAATAAAATAAAATGATTTTTTCAGGGAGAATTTAGAAAACAAATAAAACCAAAAATATGCGTTCTATGGCCCACTGACTGAGAGAGAGAGAGAGATGGAACGCTTAGTACTGGCACACAAGCCCAAAGGGCAATATTAATCTCCCTTTTTTTTTCCAGGGAGAATTTCTGAAACCCAAAAAAAAAATAAAATAGGCTTTCTATGGCCCACTATTTGTGAGAGAGATGGGACGCTCAGGACTGGCACAGATGGCACGCTCAGGACTGGCACAGAAGCCCAGAGGCCAATATTAATCTCCCTTTTTTTCTGGGAGAATTTATAAAACCAAAAAAATATTTAAATAGGCTTTCTATGGCCCACTATTTGTGAGAGAGATGGCACGCTCAGGACTGGCACAGATGGCACGCTCACAACTGGCACACAAGCCCAGAGGCCAATATTAATCTCCCTTTTTTCAGGGAGAATTTCTAAAACCCAAAAAAAAAATAAAATAGGCTTTCTATGGCCCACTATTTGTGAGAGAGATGGGACGCTCAGGACTGGCACAGATGGCACGCTCAGGACTGGCATAGAAGCCCAGAGGCCAATATTAATCTCCCTTTTTTTCTGGGAGAATTTATAAAACCAAAAAAATATTTAAATAGGCTTTCTATGGCCCACTATTTGTGAGAGAGATGGCACGCTCAGGACTGGCACAGATGGCACGCTCACAACTGGCACACAAGCCCAGAGGCCAATATTAATCTCCCTTTTTTCAGGGAGAATTTCTAAAACCCAAAAAAAAAATAAAATAGGCTTTCTATGGCCCACTATTTGTGAGAGAGATGGGACGCTCAGGACTGGCACAGATGGCACGCTCAGGACTGGCACAGAAGCCCAGAGGCCAATATTAATCTCCCTTTTTTTCTGGGAGAATTTATAAAACCAAAAAAATATTTAAATAGGCTTTCTATGGCCCACTATTTGTGAGAGAGATGGCACGCTCAGGACTGGCACAGATGGCACGCTCACAACTGGCACACAAGCCCAGAGGCCAATATTAATCTCCCTTTTTTCAGGGAAAATTGATAAAACAAAAAAAAAAATTAAATAGGCTTTCTATGGCCCACTATTTGTGAGAGAGATGGCACGCTCAGGGCTGGCTGGCACAGATGGCACGCTCAGGACTGGCACACAAGCCCAGAGGCCAATATTAATCTCCCTTTTTTTCTGGGAGAATTTATAAAACCAAAAAAATATTTAAATAGGCTTTCTATGGCCCACTATTTGTGAGAGAGATGGCACGCTCAGGACTGGCACAGATGGCACGCTCACAACTGGCACACAAGCCCAGAGGCCAATATTAATCTCCCTTTTTTCAGGGAAAATTTATAAAACAAAAAAAAAAATTAAATAGGCTTTCTATGGCCCACTATTTGTGAGAGAGATGGCACGCTCAGGGCTGGCACAGATGGCACGCTCAGGACTGGCACACAAGCCCAGAGGCCAATATTAATCTCCCTTTTTTTCAGGGAGAATTTATAAAACCAAAAAAAAAAATAAATAGGCTTTCTATGGCCCACTATTTGTGAGAGAGATGGCACACTCAGGACTGGCACACAAGCCCAAAGGCCAATATTAATCTCCCACTGTATTTTTATCAGGGAGAATTTATACACCCCACAAAAAAAAATACAGAAAAATGAAAAGGCTTTCTATGGCCCACTATGTGAGAGAGATGGCACACACAGGGATGGCACTCTAGCAGAAATGCCAAATTGCCAATCTTAATCTCCCACCAAAAAAAAAAAAAAAAAAAAAACAGGGAATGTCCTACAATTACTATCTCCCTGCCTGCAGTAATCTCAGCCAGGTATGGCAGGCAGCTACTATCTCCCTGCCTGCAGTAATCTCAGCCAGGTATGGCAGGCAGCAATAAGGAGTGGACTGATGCACAAATGAAATAAAAAGTGTGGACAAACAAAAAAGATAGCTGTGCAGAAAGGAAGGAACAAGAGGATTTGTGCTTTGAAAAAAGCAGTTGGTTTGCACAGCGGCGTACACACAGCAATGCAGCTATCAGGGAGCCTTCTAGGGCAGCCCAATGAGCTACAGCGCTGAGGGGAAAAAAAAAAAAAAAAAAACTTCCACTGTCCCTGCACACCGAGGGTGGTGTTGGACAGTGCAAATCGCTGCAGCACAAGCGGTTTTGTGGTTAATGGACCCTGCCTAACGCTATCCCTGCTTCTGACAAAGCGGCAGCAACCTCTCCCTAAGCTCAGATCAGCAGCAGTAAGATGGCGGTCGGCGGGAACGCCTCTTTATAGCCCCTGTGACGTCGCAGACAGCAAGCCAATCACTGCAATGCCCTTCTCTAAGATGGTGGGGACCAGGACCTATGTCATCACGCTGCCCACACTCTGCGTTTACCTTCATTGGCTGAGAAATGGCGCTTTTCGCGTCATTGAAACGCGACTTTGGCGCGAAAGTCGCGTACCGCATGGCCGACCCCGCACAGGGGTCGGATCGGGTTTCATGAAACCCCGACTTAGCCAAAAGTCGGCGACTTTTGAAAATGTTCGACCCGTTTCGCTCAACCCTAGTAACAATGTCTCCTTTCCCCAATACTTGCAGCCCTAAGCTCTAATGTAATTAAGCTTTGTCAACATCACTAGTGGAGGAATAGCCATTCTTCCTCACAGCGGGTGGCTAATCAAATGTACATATTACATAGACTGCCTGAAGCCCATGAGTCTAGAATGTTATGGTGGACCCAACCATTGAATAGAAGGTGTAACCCCTACCCCCTTCATGGGCGGATCCCAGGAGCTCAGACAATCCATTCTTATTTTGAGATCAGATGTGAGTTGATCCTGGAAGGAGAAGGAGTGGGGATTCTTAGCTGAGGCAAGACCTCACGTCCAGCTGTGACTGCGGAAGCAAACGGGGCGAGACTTGAGCTGAGGACATATCTCGTTGTTCGTGAGATTGTTTTGGGATCCATTGGACTAATTGTGGACTATTGCTTTGTTACCTGGCACAAGGATTATCGGGAGGTGCCCCCGAACCTGTTCCATTGGACTAATTGTGGACTCTGTAGATCTACCTGCATGTGTTGTTCCAGCGTTCTTGATAATAAATCTGTGGCATCATCCCTTGGCCTGTTGTCCCTTCTTGCTCTGCCGTACACCCCTTCACACCCGAAGCCTATCAAAGAGCTCGGATATCAAGGGCAAAGGATACTTGTTCTTAACGGTGATAGCGTTAAGACCCCTGTAATCTATGCATGGACGTAGTTCCCCATTCTTCTTCTGCACGAAGAAGAACCCTGCCCCAGCAGGTGACACTGACTTCCTGATGAACCCTCTTGCCAGATTCTCTTGAATGTACTGAGACATGGCCTCCGTCTCCGGGAGAGATAATGGATAAACTCGACCCCGGGGAGGCTCTGCACCAGGCAAGAGATCGATAGGACAGTCATAAGGGCGATGGGGCGGAAGGGTCTCCACTGCCTTTTTGGAGAACACGTCTGCATAAGACCAGTATTGCTTGGGGAGAGAGGAAAGATCTGCGGGTACCTCAGTAGTAGCAACCTGAACACACTCTCGGTAACACCTACCCCCACATGATTCACCCCATCCCAGAATTCTGCCTGAGGACCACTCAATGTGAGGAGAGTGGAACCGTAACCAAGGTATCCCCAACAGGACCTCATCAATCCCCTCGGGAATGATGAGCAGAGATATAATCTCCTGATGGGATGGTGACATGGACAGAGTAAAAGGGATGGTCTGATGTGTTATCTGTGCGGGGAGTGTCGACCCATTCACCACTCGTACTGTTACTGGTTGAGATAGCATAACCATATTGCGTGACGCTGGGCGAAGGCAGAAGACATGAAATTGCCTTCTGCCCCAGAATCCACGCAGAGCTCTACCAAGTGGGAGGATGAGCCAAAAGTTATTGTCCCCTTAAAGGACAATTTGGAGGCAAACGTCGCCGTGTCTAGTGCACCTCCACCTACTACCACTAGACGCTGACGTTTCCTCGACCGCTGGTGACATCTGGTGGCAAGATGTCCTGACTGTTGGCAAACATGGCAAACCTGGAGTGCACGAGCGATCCGGGACTTAGATCCCGCTCGAGACACTACCTTAGGTTCATGGGACTCAGGAGCCTGGACTGGAGATTCCAAAGGTTTGGCGAAGGTGGGACCCAGCCGAAACCTCTGCCTACACTGGGCTCGCTCTAACCTCCGCTCGTGAAAACGGAGGTCAATACGAGTAGACACTGTTATTCTTCCAGTGTGGCGGGAATCTCCCTATTGGCCAGGGCATCCTTAACGTGGTCAGCCAGCCCCCTCAAAAATATAGGAATAAGAGGTTTATCTGACCACTCCAGCTCAGATGCTAGAGTGCGGAAGCGGACGGCAAAATGGCTGACCAAGGACGAGCCCTGAGTCAATGCCAACAGTTGGAGCGCCGTATCATGGGTGACACGAGGTCCTAAAAAGACCTGTTTCAGAGTGCTCAGGAATAACGGAGCACTCTGCACCACATGATCGCCACGCTCCCACAGCGGCGTAGCCCACTGCAACGCCCTGTCCGACAGTAAAGACACGATAAAGCCTACCTTAGCCCACTCTGTAGGGAAACGAGAGGCCAGAAGCTCGAGATGTATTGAGCACTGACTCACGAAACCCCTACAGGACTTACTGTCACCAGAAAATTTCTCTGGTAGCGGGAGGCGAGATAGCGTCGGTACAGGGGCAGCAGTGGACAAGGTAGCTGCAGCCACACTTGCAGCCTGAACAGCGACAGCAGTAACATCCACAGCTGAGGTTGAACGCTCAAGATCCGCCAACCTTCCCTCCAGCTGCTGGATGTACCGCTGTAAACGCTGATCGTCCATCATTACTAGCCAGACCTTGGCGCTAGTATTATGTTAAGGACCAAGTATAGATAATATGAAACTAGGTGCGTTCGCAGTCCGAGGTCCACCGTGCAGGTAGAAGACCTTGCTGCTAGTAAGACGGACTATATGGCGGTACTAAGTATACACACATGGGTTAACTTCACCCTGCGTGAAGGAAGCGATCCTGTTGAGTCACAGGACCGCAGTACCACACATAGAGCGCGAGCAAGAAGTCAGCGAACTCAACCCCTACACAGGATTGAAGTCCGATTAGACACTTGCTGGCACAACACCGCAACTGGGTGTGTAAGGAAACTTATAAAATAGAATCTATAGGCACGAGAGTGCGTGCGGTGCCGCACTGATGGACACCACTAACCACCCAGGCTTGGGTAAGGAAAGCGCAGAGGAAGCGCACGGCGCTGTACAGGTGGGCACAGCAACAGGACGCTGTGATGTGTGTTACATGCAGATGGCTAGTCGGGCGCTAGATAGCTACCATCATCCACGAGCAGTCAACAACTCTAGGGAGGGATACTTAGGAGCTTTCATCCATCGACATACATCCATCTACACACAGACATAATATCAAGACAATACTAGCGCATGGCCGTGCGGTCATGCACAGTTTATATAGCTGCAGCACAGGAAACAGCTACAGAAGTTTTGCCCTTTCAGGACCTGCCAAAAGGACCAATGGGATGTGCTGCAGTACCTGAGCATGTGACCCTCGATCTCCAATGGGAGATCTTGCCCTGGGCATGCTCAGTGTGTGCAAATAAGGACTTAGTCCCAGAGAAGCCCGCTCGCCGCAGATCAGTGCAGGGTACAACAGGAGAGCCAGAAAAGGCAGCAGTAACCCTTTGCACAGAATCAGTCCCAGCAAGACGCTGGAAGCGACGCCTCCGCTGAGCAGAGCCCACTGTGGCTGAAGCAGAATGGGAGACCGCAGCAGACATGGATCGAGATTCCCCCTGTGCAACAGAGGAAAGTCGACTCCTAACATACGGTGGTTGGAACCAAAGATCTCAAATTTGGACTCATCACACCAAAGCACAGATTTCCACTGGTCTAATGTCCATTCCTTGTGTTCTTTAGCCCAAACAAGTCTCTTCTGCTTGTTGCCTTTCCTTACCAGTGGTTTCCTAGCAGCTATTTTTACCATGAAGGCCTGCTGCACAAAGTCTCCTCTTAACAGTTGTTGTAGAGATGTGTCTGCTGCTAGAACTCTGTGTGGCATTGACCTGGTCTCAAATCTGAGCTGCTGTTAACCTGTGATTTCTGAGCCTGGTGACTCAGATTAACTTGTCCTCAGAAGCAGAGGTGACTCTTGGTCTTCCTTTCTTGGGGCTGTCCTCATGTGAGCCAGTTTCTTTGTAGTGCTTGATGGTTTTTGCCACTGCACTTGGGGACACTTTCAAAGTTTTCCTAATTTTTCGGACTGACTGACCTTCATTTCTTAAAGTAATGATGGCCACTCGTTTTTCTTTACTAAACTGCTTTTTTCTTGCCATCTTACAAATTCTAACATTCTATTCAGTAGGACTATCAGCTGTGTATCCACCAGACTTCTGCTCAACACAACTGATGGTCCCAACCTCATTTATAAGGCAAAATCCCACTTATTAAACCTGACAGGGCACACATGTGAAGTGAAAACTATTCCTGGTGACTACCTCTTGAAGCTCATCAAGAGAATGCCAAGAGTGTGCAAAGCAGTCATCAAAGCAAAAGGTGGCTACTTTGAAGAACCTAGAATATAAGACATCATTTCAGTTGTTTCACTTTTTTGTTAAGTATATAATTCCACATGTGTTAATTCATAGTTTTGATGCCTTCAGGGTGAATGCACAATTTTCATAGTCATGAAAATACAGAAAAATCTTAAAATGAGGCGTGTCCAAACTTTTGGTCTGTACTGTATATATATATATATACTGTACGTTCTGCTTCAGTCAGTGTGCTTGACCCTTTGAGTGTGTGCCCGGTTTGCACTGTGTTTATATTGCTCTCCGTGCCTTAGGGTACCGTCACACAGTGCCATTTCGATCGCTACGACGGTACGATTCGTGACGTTCCAGCGATATCGTTACGATATCGCTGTGTCTGACACGCAGCAGCGATCAGGGATCCTGCTGAGAATCGTACGTCGTAGCAGATCGTTTGGAACTTTCTTTCATCGCTGGATCTCCCGCTGTCATCGCTAGATCGGTGTGTGTGACACCGATCTAGCGATGCGATCTAGCGATGCGTTCGCTTGTAACCAGGGTAAACATCGGGTTACTAAGCGCAGGGCCGCGCTTAGTAACCCGATGTTTACCCTGGTTACCAGCGTAAATGTAAAAAAAACAAACAGCACATACTTACATTCCGGTGTCCGTCAAGTCCCTAGCCGTCTGCTTCCCGCACTCACTGACTGCCGGCCGTAAAGTGAAAGCAGAGCACAGCGGTGACGTCACCGCTGTGCTTTCACTTTACGGCCGGCAGTCAGTGAGTGTGGGAAGCAGACGGCAAGGGACAGACACCGGAATGTAAGTATGTGCTGTTTGGTTTTTTTTACGCTGGTAACCAGGGTAAACATCGGGTTACTAAGCGCGGTCCTGCACTTAGTAACCTGATGTTTACCCTGGTTACCCGGGGACCTCGGGATCGTTGGTCGCTGGAGAGCTGTCTGTGTGACAGCTCCCCAGCGACCACACTACGATTTACCTACGATCACGGCCAGGTCGTATCGCTGGTCGTGATCGTAGGTAAATCGTATAGTGTGACGGTACCCTTACTCTGTTTCCTATTCTGCATTTTTGACCTCTGGCTTTGCTTCTGATAATCCTCTGTCTCTTCCCTTTGGTCCCTTGTGATCTCCTAGCTCTGATCTTTGCTTGATAATTCTCTAGTGTTTATTCCTTCTCTGTTTCCCGGTTTCTGGTTCCGCCCCCTGACCTCCTCCCACTCTGTCACATGTCTAAGGTCCTGGTGGTTACCAAGTTAGTAACTCAGCATTTTGCTCAGCTCCTTTGCTGCTGTGTGCATCTCTCCATGCAGCATTAATACCTGGGAGCCGTGACAAGAAATTGCATAACAAATTGTGCAATTTTTCCTGTTACCCTTGGTCTAGGTTCACATTGCGTTGGGGCAATACATTTAATGGATCCGTTAAATGGATGCGCTAAAAATGAACCCAAATTGTCTTGTATTTTTGCCATTGCATTAACACATACATTAAAGCATGTGGCTGCGCGTCTGCTGGCATTTGCAATAGAGTTCTATGCAGAACAAACTCTTCCATTCGCTGTGTATTCGCCATACCAGACCCAAAAATGCGGTAGTCCGCGTTCGTAGGTGCATTAAAAACTTTTAACTACTCAAAATTGGCATGCATTAGGATCTGTTACATTAACCCCTTAGTGACTGATCCAAATTTTAAAAATCTGACCTGGGTCACTATATGTGGTAATAACTCTGGAACGCTTCAACAAATCCCAGTGTTTTTGAGATTGTTTTTTCATGACACATTAGACTTTATGATAATGGTTAATTTAGGTACATATACTTTGTTTTTTTTTTAATTAAAAATATCAGAAATGTGAGAAAAATGTCAAAAGAAATAGCAATTTTCAAACTTTGAATGATTATTCCTTTAATCCAGATAGTCATGCCATAGCAAAACATTAATAAATACCATTTCCCACATGTCGGCTTTACATCAGCACCATTTGTAAAATGTTCTTTAATTTTGTTAGCATTTTAGAAGGTTTAAAAATGTACAGTAATTTTCAATTTTTTTTCAAAGAAATTTGCAAAACGTATTTTTTTTAGGGACCTATCCATGTTTGAAGTGACTTTAGCGGTCCCATATATTGGGAAACCCCCCAAAATTATACCATTTTAAAAACAGCACCCCCTGACATATCGATAACTGCAGTCAGGTAGTTTATTAACCCTTCAGGTGATTTTCAGGAATTAATGTAAAGAGGCATGACAGGAATGAAAATGTGTATTTTTACCACCTAAGTGCTGATAACTTCTGAACAGGTTACAACAGCCGTCAGACTCTAAGGCCGCTATTTGGCCATGAATTGCCATCGCAAACATCAGGACTACACAATCCTGATCTGAGGGCACCAATTGGGATAAACAGGAAGCCCCCACACTCTGTTAACCATTTATATGATGTAGTCACTATTGACAGCAGTATCTAAGGGGTTAAACAGATTTGGATGGTGCCGGCACTGATCGTGGCTGATGCAGCAAGTTGTGAGCTATAGTGTACAGCCGACAGCTGCTGGATCGTCACCTGTATGGGGATGTTATTTTCTTTAATCTCAGGTCAGTTAAAAGACGTATTGGCGGTCATTAAGGGGTTAATGTAAGTCTATGGATGCGTTAACATGTCTGTTACATTGCGTTAGTGCCGTCTACAAACGGATCCGGTAAATGGATTGCCCTAACGCAATGTGAACCTAGCTGTTATGAAAGGCAATTCAGAATCACAATGGACATGGAGGTCAGAGCACATACAGTGAACTGACAATAACCCAAAATAATAGAATGAGCTCTGAGACGTGGGAACTCTGCAGACCGCAATCCCTAAGCCTATCAAACCACACTAAAGGTAGCCGTGGAGCGCTCCTGACCAGAACCTAGGCGCCTCGTCACAGCCTGAGAAACTAGCTAATCCTGAAGATAGAAAAATAAGCCTACCTTGCCTCAGAGAAATTCCCCAAAGGAAAAGGCAGCCCCCCACATATAATGACTGTGAGTAAGATGAAAACACAAACATAGAGATGAAACAGATTTAGCAAAGTGAGGCCCGACTAGCTGAACAGAACGAGGATAGGGAAGATAACTTTGCGGTCAGCACAAAAACCTATAAAAAACCACGCAGAGGGGACAAAAAGACCCTCCGCACCGACTAACAGTACAGAGGTGGTCCCTCTGCGTCTCAGAGCTTCCAGCAGGCGAGAAAAACCAATAAAGCAAGCTGGACAGAAAAATAGCAACAAAATAACATAAGCAAAACTTAGCTTTGCAGAGCAGCAGGCCACAGAAATGATCCAGGGAAAAAACAAGTCCCACACTGAAACATTGACAGGAAGCATGGATCAAGGCATCAGGTGGAGTTAAGTAGAGAAGAAGCTAACGAGCTCACCAGATCACCTGAGGGAGGAAACTCAGAAGCTGCAGTACCACTTTCCTCCACAAACGGAAGATCCCAGAGAGAATCAGCCGAAGTACCACTTGTGACCACAGGAGTGAACTCTGCCACAGAATTCACAACAGTACCCCCCCCCCCTTGAGGAGGGGTCACCGAACCCTCACCAGAGCCCCCAGGCCGACCAGGATGAGCCACATGAAAGGCACGAACAAGATCGGGAGCATGGACATCAGAGGCAAAAACCCAGGAATTATCCTCCTGAGCATAACCCTTCCATTTAACCAGATACTGGAGTTTCCGTCATGAAACACGAGAATCCAAAATCTTCTCCACAATATACTCCAATTCCCCCTCCACCAAAACCGGGGCAGGAGGCTCAACAGATGGAACCATAGGTGCCACGTATCTCCGCAACAATGACCTATGGAATACGTTATGGAAAAAGAATCTGGAAGGGTCAGACGAAAAGACACAGGATTAAGAACCTCAGAAATCCTATACGGACCAATAAAACGAGGTTTAAACTTAGGAGAGGAAACCTTCATAGGAATATGACGAGAAGATAACCAAACCAGATCCCCAACACGAAGTCGGGGACCCACACGGCGTCTACGATTAGCGAAAAGTTGAGCCTTCTCCTGGGACAAGGTCAAATTGTCCACTACCTGAGTCCAAATCTGCTGCAACCTGTCCACCACAGTATCCACACCAGGACAGTCCGAAGACTCAACCTGTCCAGAAGAGAAACGAGGATGGAACCCAGAATTGCAGAAAAACGGTGAAACCAAGGTAGCCGAGCTGGCCCGATTATTAAGGGCGAACTCAGCCAAAGGCAAAAAGGACACCCAGTCATCCTGATCAGCAGAAACAAAGCACCTCAGATATGTTTCCAAGGTCTGATTGGTTCGCTCGGTCTGGCCATTAGTCTGAGGATGGAAAGCCGAGGAAAAAGAAAAGTCAATGCCCATCCTACCACAAAAGGCTCGCCAAAACCTCGAAACAAACTGGGAACCTCTGTCAGAAACAATATTCTCTGGAATGCCATGCAAACGAACCACATGCTGGAAGAACAAAGGCACCAAATCAGAGGAGGAAGGCAATTTAGACAAGGGTACCAAATGGACCATCTTAGAAAAGCGATCACAGACCACCCAAATGACTGACATCTTTTGAGAAACGGGAAGGTCAGAAATAAAATCCATAGAGATATGTGTCCAAGGCCTCTTCGGGACCGGCAAGGGCAAAAGCAACCCACTGGCATGAGAACAGCAGGGCTTAGCCCGAGCACAAATCCCACAGGACTGCACAAAAGCACGCACATCCCGCGACAGAGAGGGCCACCAAAAGGATCTAGCCACTAACTCTCTGGTACCAAAGATTCCAGGATGACCAGCCAACACCGAACAATGAAGTTCAGAGATAACTCTATTCGTCCACCTATCAGGGACAAACAGTTTCTCCGCTGGGCAACGATCAGGTTTATTAGCCTGAAATTTTTGCAGCACCCGCCGCAAATCAGGGGAGATAGCAGACACAATTACTCCTTCCTTGAGGATACCCGCCGGCTCAGATAAACCCGGAGAGTTGGGTACAAAACTCCTAGACAGGGCATCCGCCTTCACATTTTTAGAGCCCGGAAGGTACGAAACCACAAAGTCAAAACGGGCAAAAAACAACGACCAACGAGCTTGTCTAGGATTCAAGCGCTTGGCAGACTCGAGATAAGTCAAGTTCTTATGATCAGTCAATACCACCACGCGATGCTTAGCTCCTTCAAGCCAATGACGCCACTCCTCGAATGCCCACTTCATGGCCAGCAACTCTCGGTTGCCCACATCATAATTACACTCAGCAGGCGAAAACTTCCTGGAAAAGAAAGCGCATGGTTTCATCACTGAGCAACCAGAACCTCTCTGCGACAAAACAGCCCCTGCTTAAATCTCAGAAGCATCAACCTCGACCTGGAACGGAAGAGAAACATCTGGTTGACACAACACAGGGGCAGAAGAAAAACGACGCTTCAACTCTTGAAAAGCTTCCACAGCAGCAGAAGACCAATTGACCACATCAGCACCCTTCTTGGTCAAATCGGTCACTGGTTTAGCAATACTAGAAAAATTGCAGATGAAGCGACGATAAAAATTAGCAAAGCCCAGGAACTTTTGCAGACTTTTCAGAGATGTCGGCTGAGTCCAATCATGGATGGCTTGGACCTTAACAGGATCCATCTCGATAGTAGAAGGGGAAAAGATGAACCCCAAAAATGAAACCTTCTGCACACCAAAGAGACACTTTGATCCCTTCACAAACAAAGAATTAGCACGCAGGACCTGAAAAACCGTTCTGACCTGCTTCACATGAGACTCCCAATCATCCGAGAAGATCAAAATGTCATCCAAGTACACAATCAGGAATTTATCCAGGAACTCTCGGAAGATGTCATGCATAAAGGACTGAAACACTGATGGAGCATTGGCAAGTCCGAACGGCATCACGAGATACTCAAAATGACCCTCGGGCATATTAAATGCAGTTTTCCATTTATCACCTTGCTTAATTCGCACCAGATTATACGCACCACGAAGATCTATCTTTGTGAACCAACTAGCCCCCTTAATCCGAGCAAACAGATCAGATAACAATGGCAAGGGGTACTGAAATTTAACCGTGATCTTATTAAGAAGGCGGTAATCTATGCAAGGTCTCAGCGAACCATCCTTCTTGGCTACAAAAAAGAACCCTGCTCCTAATGGCGACGATGACGGGCGAATATGCCCCTTCTCCAGGGATTCCTTCACATAACTGCGCATAGCGGTGTGCTCAGGCATAGACAAATTAAACAATCGACCTTTTGGGAATTTACTACCAGGAATCAAATTGATAGCACAATCACAATCCCTATGCGGAGGTAGGGTATTGGACTTGGGCTCATCAAATACATCCCGGTAATCAGACAAGAACTCTGGGACCTCAGAAGGAGTGGATGACGAAATTGACAGAAATGGAACATCACCATGTACCCCCTGACAACCCCAGCTGGACACCGACATGGATTTCCAATCTAATACTGGATTATGGGCTTGTAGCCATGGCAACCCCAACACGACCACATCATGCAGATTATGCAACACCAGAAAGCGAATAACCTCCTGATGTGCAGGAGCCATGCACATGGTCAGCTGGGTCCAGTATTGAGGCTTATTCTTGACCAAAGGCGTAGCATCAATTCCTCTCAATGGAATAGGACACTGCAAGGGCTCCAAGAAAAACCCACAGCGCTTAGCATATTCCAAGTCCATCAAATTCAGGGCAGCGCCTGAATCCACAAATGCCATGATAGAATATGATGACAAAGAGCAGATCAAGGTAACGGACAGAAGAAATTTTGACTGTACAGTACCAATGGTGGCAGACCTAGCGAACCGCTTAGTGCGCTTAGGACAATCAGAGATAGCATGAGTGGAATCACCACAGTAGAAACACAGACCATTCAGACGTCTATGTTCTTGCCGTTCAACTCTGGTCAAGGTCCTATCACACTGCATAGGCTCAGGTTTAAGCTCAGGTAATACCGCCAAATGGTGCACAGGTTTACGCTCACGCAAGCGTCGACCGATCTGAATGGCCAAAGACTCATTCAAACCAGCAGGCATAGGAAATCCCACCATGACATCCTTAAGGGCTTCAGAGAGACCCTTTCTGAATATTGCTGCCAGCGCAGATTCATTCCATTGAGTGAGCACTGACCACTTTCTAAATTTCTGACAATATACCTCTATCTCATCCTGAGCCTGACAAAGAGCCAGCAAATTTTTTTCTGCCTGATCCACTGAATTAGGCTCATCGTACAGCAACCCAAGCGCCAGGAAAAACGCATCGATATTACTCAATGCAGGATTTCCTGACGCAAGAGAAAACGCCCAGTCCTGAGGGTCGCCGCGCAAAAAATAAATGACGATCCTAACCTGTTGAATTGGGTCACCAGAAGAGCGAGGTTTCAAAGCCAGAAATAGTTTACAATTATTTTTGAAACTCAGAAATTTAGTTCTATCTCCAAAAAACAAATCTGGAATAGGAATTCTCGGTTCAAGCAAAGAATTCTGGACCACAAAATCTTGAATATTTTGAACTCTTGCCGTGAGCTGATCCACACATGAAGACAGACCTTTAATGTCCATTGCTACACCTGTGTCCTGAACCACCCAAATGTCTAGGGGAAAAAAAAGACAAAACACAGTGCAAAGAAAAAAAAAATGGTCTCAGAACTTCTTTTTTCCCTCTATTGAGAATCATTAGCACTTTTGGCTTCCTGTACTGTTATGAAAGGCAATTCAGAATCACAATGGACATGGAGGTCAGAGCACATACAGTGAACTGACAATAACCCAAAATAATAGAACGAGCTCTGAGACGTGGAAACTCTGCAGACCGCAATCCCTAAGCCTATCAAACCACACTAAAGGTAGCCGTGGAGCGCTCCTGACCAGAACCTAGGCGCCTCGTCACAGCCTGAGAAACTAGCTAATCCTGAAGATAGAAAAATAAGCCTCAGAGAAATTCCCCAAAGGAAAAGGCAGCCCCCCACATATAATGACTGTGAGTAAGATGAAAACACAAACATAGAGATGAAACAGATTTAGCAAAGTGAGGCCCGACTAGCTGAACAGAACGAGGATAGGGAAGATAACTTTGCGGTCAGCACAAAAACCTATAAAAAACCATGCAGAGGGGACAAAAAGACCCTCCGCACCGACTAACGGTACGGAGGTGGTCCCTCTGCGTCTCAGAGTTTCCAGCAGGCGAGAAAAACCAATAAAGCAAGCTGGACAGAAAAATAGCAACAAAATAACATAAGCAAAACTTAGCTTTGCAGAGCAGCAGGCCACAGAAATGATCCAGGGAAAAAACAAGTCCCACACTGAAACATTGACAGGAAGCATGGATCAAGGCATCAGGTGGAGTTAAGTAGAGAAGAAGCTAACGAGCTCACCAGATCACCTGAGGGAGGAAACTCAGAAGCTGCAGTACCACTTTCCTCCACAAACGGAAGATCCCAGAGAGAATCAGCCGAAGTACCACTTGTGACCACAGGAGTGAACTCTGCCACAGAATTCACAACACCTAGCCATATGAAAATGCAAAATTTGGGGCTAAAGTAACATTTTTGTGGGGAAAATGTTATTCTATTATTTTCACGGCTCAATGGTATAAACTTCTACGAAGCACCAGGGAGTTCAAGATGCTCACCACACATCTAAGTACATTCCTTGAGGGGTCTAGTTTCCAAAATGGGGTCACGTGTGGGGGGTTTCAACTGTTAAGCAGATGAAGGACTCTCCAAGAGGGAGCAGAACAATATTGTATCATACAATTATTAGGTTCTGTAGAAGGACGTAGATCTGGGGATTTATTATGATGGAATATAGGCTGAACTGGATGGACAAATGTCTTTTTTCGGCCTTACTAACTATGTTACTATGTTACTATGTTACATGGTGTCCCCTAATAGTTCCAGAACATTTTACATTCAAAAAGTCAAATGATGCTCCTTCCCTTCTGAGGAAGGGAATGTGTCGTGGCAGTGTGACATTCATGAAACATGCATAGACAGCCCAACAAACAGGCTTTCCATGCATGTACTGTGATATTGACACAGCCAAGACATATGCAGCTGTGGAGCCAGACAGCTGATCAGCAGAAGCAATCTATATATCCGGGTTCCCTCTGCAGCTTTTCCGGCAAGCGCTATAGCATGCCGAAAAAGCCCTGACCTGATCACATTTGCTCAACTCTAGTTTTGAGCACCTTGAGGGTGCTGTGTTTAGAATGGTGTCACTTTTGGGTATTTTCTTTCATATTGACCCCCAAATTCACATATGTGAGGTGGTCCTTAAAATTTAGTTGGGAAAATGAGAAATTGCCAGTCAACTTTTAACCCTTACAAAAACAACAAAAAAAGTTATGTTTTTATGTTTCCAAAATTGTGCTCATATAAAGTTGACGTGTTATTTATTAAATATTTTGTGTGACACAACTTTCTGATTTAAGGGCACAAGAATTAAAATTTGAAAATTGCAAAATTTGCTAAACTTTTACCAAAGTTCTCTTTTTCTCATAAATAAACGAGTCATTTTGAAGAAATTTTACCACTAATATAAAGTTCAATATGTCACAAAAAAAAAATCTGAAAATCAGTGGAACCCATTGAATCGTTCCAACTTCATTAATTGGCAGAGATCAGAATTGTAAAAATTGGCCTGATCATTAACATGCAAACCACCTTCGAGGCTCAATGGGTTAACACACAGAGAGAGGCAATTCTTCTTTTTCAATATCACCAGCATTATTGCAGAGTCAAGTCAGCAATCAAAATGACACATTATGTACCTGACATTTGCATTGTCCTTTTCCTACTGTTGCTTACGTTGAACTAAACCTATTTTGCTGAACTGCAAGTTGCTTAGAAATATTAATCACTATGAATATTGACATCCACAATGTTATAGCTGCGGGAAGCATTTTTCCTTTAACTGCATATAAATAATTTGATGTAGTTAATCCAGTACAATAAACTGTCATGTTGCTGAAACTCTACATCAGAGGTTTAGCCTCATACAATTTCTTAATGGTAGAATATTGACCTATGCAGCCAGCAGGCAAATTATTCCCTGAGTTTCCAGGACACACTTATTGTCCCCTAGTGGGCCTCTAATACAACTAAACTGTAAAGATCCATAAGAAGGTAACTTGCAACCAGAATCTATTTTATAGTTAATTCACAAATATTCTAATTAGGTCTTATTGATATGCCTGTGTGTGCAAGAATAACCAAGTTTTGCATAGATGGAGGGTTGAATCTTAGAATAATTTCCTCTGGTCAACTTGGGTCTGACAGTAACCACAGTCGACCAGGACAGGTTCGTTTGGTGCCCAAAGCAATATAAAACATTATTAGCCACTTAGCGACAGTATCTGATTTAGCTGAAGAAAGAAATTTAATTTTTTTTTTAAATCATTTAGTTTGTCTCCACTTTCAATTGTACCCTAGGCAGCCTTATACTTAGTCTACTTATTGTCTTAGGCTTCTTTCACATTTCCATCGGTACGCGGCCGTTGCTAAAGCCTAAGGCTACTTTCACATTTCCGTCTTTTGCAAGACGTTGCAATGAGTCATTCTGTGCAAAAAACGCATCCTGGAAAGTTGCCCGCAGGATGCTTTTTTTGCACATAGACTTGTATTACCGATGCATCGCGACGTATGGACACACGTTCCATACGTCGTGCACTGGATGCGTCGGTATTTGGCGGACCGTCGTAGTGAAAAAATGTTCAAGGGAATGTTTTATCGTATGTCAGGTCCTGCAATTCCTACCGCGCATGCGCGGCCGGAACTCTGCCCCCTTCTCCTTGTGACTTTACAGTGGGCAGCGGACACGTTGAAACACTGCGTCCGCTGCCCATGTTGCACAGAATTTTCACAACGTTCATCGGTATGTCGCGCCGACGCATTAGCGACAGCCGCGTACCGACGGAAATGTGAAAGAAGCCTTAACCTACTATTCCTTAATAATACGTAGAATATAAAATAAAGGATGAAATATGAAAACTCTAGATCTCAAGGTGATATACTATTCAATGTCTTTTATTTCAGAATTCAATGGTCACTGTTCTGTGTACAGTAATCCAATACTATGAATTAAAGAGCTCACTAGAGAAATGTTTCTAATACAGTATAGATTTCCTTCGTTGAGTTGACAGTCATTATTATTTACAAGTCAGAAACAAAGCAACATTAAAATCAAATCTTTGTGACTGTATACAGAAATCTTGCTGCAAATAAATTCTGACAAGTACTCATGTTAATTGAAAACCTCTTTACTGATGAAAATGTTCCAGTGAATGATTGTGCTTTTAGGTATGAGCCCTTAGGTCCACAGCACTCCTGTGTATAATGTCACCTGTGATCACAGTATTACCTATATACTTAAACTATATAGTATATACAGAGCTCCTATGTATAGAGTAACAGGTGATAATATTAGTACTGTAGTTTTTTAATGATCAGAATGCTAGTATTATAATCATGGTGTGGTGGTATTTGTCCCTTTTATGTGGTATTATCCAGTCATAATGTGGTAGTAATATGTGGTCTGGTCATGGTGTTGCAATATTCGTCTCTTGTATGATATAGCATTTAGTCACTACGTGGTGGTAATATGTGGTATAGTCATGGTGTGGTGGCATTTGTCCTTTGTATGAGGTATTATTTGGTCACTGTGGTAGTAATATGTGGTTTGTTCATGGTGTTGTTATTTGTGCCATGTTTGTTGTATTATTTGGTCATTATGTGGTTGCAATATGTGGTCTTGTGATGGTGTGGAGGTATGTATCCCTTGTATGTGGGAATTATTTGGTCAGTATGTGATGGCTATATGTAGTGTCGTCATGATGTGACAGTATTTGTCCCTTGTATATAGTATAATGTGGTCACTATGTGGCAGTAATATGTTGTCATGTCATGAAATCACTATTTGTCACTTCCATGTGATATTATGGGTATAGTGAATTGTATTGTGTATGGAGATTACTTTCTCTCTCTGCTATCAATAAAGAGAAGATTCTTTATTTCCATAATAGATTAAATTCTTAAAAAGTTTAACCTCTCCCTGTCCTGTCACATACTGTTATACAGTAAATATGGCATTTCCTTATTCAAGAAAATAACATATTTTATTTCACATCAGCATGACTGTGCTAAAAGAGATGGGCCAACATTTCGGTCTTAGCGACTTTGGTTCCTGGCCTATATAAATTTACACATATGAGAATATATCAGAAATATATCCAAGATGTTAATTGAACAGTATTAACAGCATTATCTAAGTCTATGCAGAATAATAAAATAAAATAAAAAATATTCATTTTTATTGGGTTATGCACCCTGGTATAAATCGCCTACACTACTCTTTATTTTGCTTTTTTTTTTTTCCCAACTATACGTTTTTCCAATTCATGATGCATGGATCTGACATTGTGTCATTGTATTTAAGCTTTTTTGACACCTGTGCATTTTTTTTTTTTACTTTATTTCATTTTATTTATTTTTTTGTATGGACTTACATAATCCAGTTAATGCTGCTTATTTAACAGCTTGGGTACATTTCTGATATATACTCATATATGTAATTTATATAGGCCGTGAACAATGTTGCTAAGACCAAAACATTGGCCCATCTCTTTAGGCACAGACATGCTGATGTGAAATAAAATACATTATTTTCTTGAATACGGAAATGCCATGATACTTCTTTCTATATTTACTGGATCTATTCAACCATTGACCACTCACCTGAATTTACCGAAGAGAGTCTACCATATTTCTTCCTATGCAATTATACAGTGGCACAGTTAAAGGGAATCTATGGTGAAAACAAGTTCTTACCAATTCAAAGGATAACTGATTGATTTGTGGGGATTCGACTGCTGGAACCTGCACTTATTAACAGAATGAGGAACTGTTATCACCATTAAAATTGAACTGCATGTTCGACTGCCACTCCTTTCATTCCCTTTGTGGCTGCTGAGTGCTGCTCTCAGATTTTTTTGGCAGCCCCATAGCGGACGAATGTGGTGGTCAGACATCCAACCTGCCATTCAATTTTGAAACGGGGATATAAGTGCAGTGTCAGGATAAAAGTTCAGCACTCTTGATCAGTACAGGTATCAGTGTAGGGGCGTACATACAAATCATTGGACCCCTTTGCAGAAGTTCCATTTGACCAACCCCCCCTCAAAAAAAAAAAAAAAATCCCTTAATATTCGGCTGAGTCAGAGAAGAGCATATCTCACATTTTTGTAGCCATGACAAAGTCAATTTCCTCCTATATAGTCCTTCATTATATATAATGGGCAACACGCAGTCCTCCATACAATATTAGAAGTTCTACATAGTCCTCCATACAGCATTATAGGTACCACATAGTCCTTCATACAGTATTGTAGGTACCACATAGTCATCTATACAGTATTATGGACATCACATAGTCCTCCATACAAGATTATGAGCACCACTATGCTCAATACAGTATTATGGGTACCACACTTCACCATACAGTATTATAGGCCCCATAAAGTGCTCCATACAGTATAATAGGTGCCATAAAGTGCTCCTTACAGTATAATGGACCCTGTATAGTGCTCTATACAGTATAATGAGCCCCATAAAGTGCTCCATACAGTATAATGGACCCCCTATATTGCTCCATTCAGTATAATGGGTCCCATATAGTTCTCCATGCAGTGTAATGGGCACTCTATATTGCTCCATGCAGTATAATAGACCTCATGTAATGCTCCGTACCTAAAAAATAATAAAATACTCACCTCTCCCTGTTCTTCCGCAACTGCAGTCTCCTCAGTGTCTTCTGACCCTCAACTCTGCACGCAGTAGTGACGTCATTGCACCCTCTGCACTGAGACATCAAGGAGCTCAGACGCAGAGAGTGAACGATGGGAGAGGCAGTATCAGCAGAAAGCTCACTCTCCCGTCATTGTTTTCAACTGTATTGGCAGTTAAAAATATGATGCGGCGGGATGTGCCAGTGCTGGCACTCGGACCCCTCCTGACTCATGGGCCCCAATAATTTCTCACCTATACTGTCATTAGATGATAACTTATTTTCACAGAAGAACCCCTTTAGTGCAAGCCTTGATTTTATAGCTGACTCCACTATAATGAAGATGAAGCCTAACAGTTCTCCCGGTGCCGAGGATTGCGGGCCCTAGGTCAATCAGGGTTGCCCCCACAGTATACAGCTCCTCCACCTCATCCTCCTTCTCCCCTTCAGTCTCCATCTCCAAAATGACCACATCAGTCAGAAGCTGGAAGCACTGCAGCACTGCCTCAGCCAAGTGGCATCAGGCTGTGCTGAAGCTAACATGCTTGGGTGACAAAACGCATAATGCTGAAGAGTTCTGGACAGCTCTAAAAGAACAGGCAGATCTGTTGCTGACACTGCTGAACCTACAGCCAGGCATGGTCATGTGTGACAATGGTGGCAGCTCTGAGGCGAGGAGAGCTTACACACGTACCATGACTGGTCCAAGTGCTTAACCCGTGGTTCAGTTGTTTCTCTAAACCTACCCAGAGCTGCCGGATCTGCTTGTCAAAGTATGCCACCTGTGTGCCCATTTTAGAAAGTCAACTACAGCTTTCGCCTCCCTTACCGTGCTTCAGAAGCGTTTGTAGCTTTCGGCTCACCGACTGGTGTGTGATGTCCCCATGCGTTGGAACTCTACACTGCAGATGTTGGGAAGGATTTGTGAGAAGAAGAAGGCAGTTGTTGACTACCAGCATCAACAAGGCCATTGGCATTCAGTTCAGACTCCACACATAAGACCTCAGGAGTGGACATGGATGTCAGACATATGTACCATCCTCCAAAACTTTGAGGACTGCACCAAGGTGATGAGCGACGATGATGCCATAATTAGCGTCATCATCCCACTTCATAAGCAAAGAGGATGCATTGCAGGCAGAGCACGATGAGATGGAGCGAGGTTGAGTACAAACTGCCCAGCCTCATCTCATCCCAATGTGGATTGGGTGCAATGAGGAAGAGGAGGAGAAGGAGGAAGAACAGGAGCTAGTTTCATGTGCTATAGACGGTACTTCCTCCACAACTGTCATACCGTCTGTTCAGCGTGGATGGCCTGAGGACCGGGAGGAGGAGGAGGAGAGTATGGTTAGTTGTTCTCTTTTTGAGGACACCTAAAATCTTGCCTGTTAGCAGTCTGGCACGCATAACTGAGTTTATGTTACGCTGCCTCAACTGTGACCCTCGCTTTCTCAAAAATTTGGGCGACAGTTGGAGCACCCGCCAGGGCCTAGGTGTACTCAGCACCGGGTCCAGTTGTCATTAAAGGGCAGTTCACGGTGGCAGCAACCCGGTCCATGGTCCTGGGAGTCCAAATTAAAGAGAATGTCTTTAAAGGGGTTTTTAGAAATGAAAGTGTTTGTGACGCCACCTGTGGTAATCGGTCAGGGGTGACCGACGCTGCTTAATGGGGTCCTCTGGGGAGTGATGGCACTGCAGCAAGGATGGTATGGCTTCCCACAGGTAACGCTAGGTCCCCAGGGCTCTATTTGGCAAAGATAGTGTGATACAAGAAATAATCAAAGGACACAAAGTTGCAGTCTCTTTACCTGGTTTAAACCGCTTTCACACATCAGTTTTTTGCCATCAGTCACAATCCGTTGGCTCGACGGATCTGCCGCAGATTGTGAAAAACTGATGCGACGGATTTGTTTTTTCGACGGATCTGACTAGCAGATCTGGCTAAATAAATTGGATCATGCTCTGTTAAAAAAACAGAATCTGTCACTGGATTCCGTCATTTGAAGGATCCGGTGCCAATAGGCTTCCATTCAAGCAAACGGCGGATGGGGACGGCTCCGTTACTGTCCGTTTTTTCGATGGACACAATAAAAGTTACAATGTCCGTTGTCTCTGGCCGACAGACAAACAGTTTTCAACGGATCTGGCGAACAATGGATGAAACGTGAGGCCATCCATCGCTAATACAAGGCTATGAGAAAAAAACGGATCCGGCAGCATCAGTCGCCGAATTCGTTTTTTTTTTAATTCGATGGATTGTGAATGATGGCAAAAAACTGATGTGTGAAAGGGGCCCTACTGGTGGTTACAGCCATAGTCCAAGGTACCAGCAACAGTTGACGGTGGAGTCCAAGCAGACTGGAAACTAGTTAAATTCCCTTTGTCAGGTCAGATTGGGAGCCTTCCACTACGCACTGTATAATCCTTGCTGCCTATGGCTTCTTTCAAGGTCCTCTCCCCTCTCTGCTCTGAGACCATTCCAGCATGGTAGGCAACTTAATCCATTTTATAGGGGTCTCTATTCACAGTAACTCTGGGCTCTGTATGTTGCTGTACCTCAGGGTGTAGATGTGGGCAAGTTACTTTCAATCTCCTGACCTCCGGTTTCTGCTGTGGGGCATACTGTCCCACAAAGCCTCAGACTCCCAGTGTCCGGTTCTTGTGCTCCAACCTGGAGGGATCCCAGTCGCAGCTCTCCTCCAGCTCCTTATTTCTCCGGTGCTTCTTCCTCTTTTTCTGTCTCAGACAAACTCCAAGCTGAACTATCTAACTCCTCCTCGAAGCCAGAATACATATACAGTGGGGCAAAAAATTATTTAGTCAGTCAGCAATAGTGCAAGTTCCACCACTTAAAAAGATGAGAGGCGTCTGTAATTTACATCACAGGTAGACCTCAACTATGGGAGACAAACAGAGAAAAAAAAATCCAGAAAATCACATTGTCTGTTTGTTTAACATTTTATTTGCATATTATGGTGGAAAATAAGTATTTGGTCAGAAACAAAATTTCATCTCAATACTTTGTAATATATCCTTTGTTGGCAATGACAGACGTCAAACGTTTTCTGTAAGTCTTCACAAGGTTGCCACACACTGTTGTTGGTATGTTGGCCCATTCCTCCATGCATATCTCCTCTAGAGCAGTGATGTTTTTGGCTTTTCGCTTGGCAACACGGACTTTCAACTCCCTCCAAAGGTTTTCTATAGGGTTGAGATCTGGAGACTGGCTAGGCCACTCCAGGACCTTGAAATGCTTCTTACGAAGCCGCTCCTTCGTTGCCCTGGCGGTGTGCTTTGGATCATTGTCATGTTGAAAGACCCAGCCACGTTTCATCTTCAATGCCCTTGCTGATGGAAGGAGGTTTGCACTCAAAATCTCACGATACATGGCCCCATTCATTCTTTCATGTACACGGATCAGTCGTCCTGGCCCCTTTGCAGAGAAACAGCCCCAAAGCATGATGTTTCCACCACCATGCTTTACAGTAGGTATGGTGTTTGATGGATGCAGCTCAGTATTCTTTTTCCTCCAAACACGACAAGTTGTGTTTCTACCAAACAGTTCCAGTTTGGTTTCATCAGACCATAGGACATTCTCCCAAAACTCCTCTGGATCATCCAAATGCTCTCTAGCAAACTTCAGACGGGCCCGTACATGTACTGGCTTAAGCAGTGGGACACGTCTGGCACTGCAGGATCTGAGTCCATGGTGGCGTAGTGTGTTACTTATGGTAGGCCTTGATACATTGGTCCCAGCTCTCTGCAGTTCATTCACTAGGTCCCCCCGCGTGGTTCTGGGATTTTTGCTCACCGTTCTTGTGATCATTCTGACCCCACGGGGTGGGATTTTACGTGGAGCCCCAGATCGAGGGAGATTATCAGTGGTCTTGTATGTCTTCCATTTTCTAATTATTGCTCCCACTGTTGATTTCTTCACTCCAAGCTGGTTGGCTATTGCAGATTCAGTCTTCCCAGCCTGGTGCAGGGCTACAATTTTGTTTCTGGTGTCCTTTGACAGCTCTTTGGTCTTCACCATAGTGGAGTTTGGAGTCAGACTGTTTGAGGGTGTGCACAAGTGTCTTTTTATACTGATAACAAGTTTAAACAGGTGCCATTACTACAGGTAATGAGTGGAGGAAAGAGGAGACTCGTAAAGAAGAAGTTACAGGTCTGTGAGAGCCAGAAATCTTGATTGTTTATTTCTGACCAAATACTTATTTTCCACCATAATATGCAAATAAAATGATAAAAAAACAGACAGTGTGATTTTCTGGATTTTTTTTTCTCAGTTTGTCTCCCATAGTTGAGGTCTACCTATGATGTAAGTTACAGATGCCTCTCATCTTTTTAAGTGGTGGAACTTGCACTATTGCTGACTGACTAAATACTTTTTTGCCCCACTGTATATCTAGGGAAGCTCCCTTGAAACCGGGTTCAGAGCTCCCCCTTCTGGCCAGGAGTCAGAACATGTTGCATGTACAGACTACCTGTCAAAGGAATCCTACTTGTTTCCAGGCATTGCATCACCCTCCCCGAGAGGAAGGCAGTATCACTGTGGTACCCGAACTTCTGTGGTGCCACATTCCCTCCCCCCCCCATTAAATCTAGTACTCATGGACAAAGAAAAGAAACAAAAACAATAACAGGTTTGAAATGTGCAATATTTTATAAAGGCATTTTAACAGGTTAAACAGGTTCAAAACTTTTTCTTCCCTTTACAGGAGACACTTTTCTTTGAATGTTGCAAAACTTTATTTACAAGAGTACAACTAGTCTTATACCAGGGTTTACTTGTTCATCAACAACAATACCGGAGCCGTGGACCCATTCTAAACCTCCAACGTAGGCTTGGGCGGGCTGCAAGGCATAAGCATCCAGACCTTGTCTTTGGCCATGCCAAACGGTTTGTCTTCAGTCTTTGAAACAAACAGGGTTCTACTCACGCTACCAGGGCAAGTAAATCCAATAGATGCACCTTAGGAGGTGCCAACGATTTACAAGGGAAGTTTTTAAGTAATTCACTGTCCATTACCATTTAAAATTTTAGTAAGCAAAATCAATCATTTTTAAACAGGTAACAACAATTATTGACATTTTGTATCTTAGTCCCTGTAACAGGCTGGGATCTGACTTCTGGTACTACGGGTAGATCTACGCAGCACAGGCACTGAGAGTGATCTGACCAGATTCACTAGGTTTGCCATCATTGATGTTGTGCACTCTCTTATGGCTATGCTCCTGGTAATTCTATGTAGCACAGGTGTATCTGATCTCCTAAGAGTACTTCTGCTCACTGTGTGCATGACAGATTCACTGATAGCAGGGGGTGGATTCTCTTGCTCCACTGCTGGTGTGACATGCTGCTACTTGATCTCGCTGGTGTAGAGTCTCTTCTGATTGATTTTGAGTCACATCTCCTTGTGGTATTTCCAACTGGGGAAAGGTCAAAACAGGCATCAATATTGCTTGATTTACCTGAGTCCATGACAGGGGAAAATCTCCAAGAACGGTATGGATTCTTTTTTCTCTTCTTCTGTGGGTTGAGGGCTATCTTGGTCTTTCTCCTTGTTTTTCAGTTGGTCAGGGCATACCTTAAGATGATCTCTTGATACTGCAGTCGAGATTTCTCCTTCATCTTTGCTTAGGAGACACATCAAAGTTTAACTGTAAGATGGTGTACGGTTCTGACTCCCACTGATCATCATGTTTGTGCATTCTTCTTTTCCGCCTTAGAACTTGTTCCCCTGGTGACAAGGAAATTGCAGGGGCATGCAGGTTATAGTTTCTCTCCTGCCTCCGCGTTGCCTGGGACAGACTTCTTTCCACGCATTCTTGTACTTAGTGATATTTCTGCTACCGCTTCGTATCCCAATCTGCATCTGGTGATTTTGTTTCTGGTGTTAGGTCTCCCATATCAAGGTCAAGGTCAACATTAGGTAGGCTGGAGTGCAGTTGGTGGAATTCACCGGGATATGATTGTACAGATCTACCAAGTCCGGCAACTTCTCTGGCCACAGGTTTCTCTCTTCCAAAGGCAAGGTCTTCATTAAGTCAATTACCACCTGGTTCATCTTCTCACACATGCCATTTGTCTGTGGGTGGTACGGCTTTATTCTGATCTTCTTGCATCCATACAGGTTACAGAACTCCTGGAATATTTCTGCTTCAAAGTCTGGGCCTTTCGTCAGTGAGTACCTTTTCAGGGTAACCATGTGGTCGACAAAAGTGTTGTTGGAATGCCTTGGCTGCCATCTTTTGCTGTTTGATCCTTAACAGGCACGACTGCCAGGAATCTTGAGTAATGGTCCACTATGGACAAAGCATAGACAAAGCCTGACCGGCTTGGGATTAGCTTCACATGATCCAAAGTGACCGGTTCAAGTCGCTGTTTGGTGACTATGGGTTGTAGAGGTGCCCTCTGGCTTTTGCGGTCCTTTCTGTGCAAGTTGCATGGGCCACACTCTCGGCACCACTTTTCAATGGCTTTTCTCATGCCTATCCAGTAGAACCTCCCACAAAGTAGGACTTCCAACTTCTTCCATCCGAAGTGTCCTGCTCCATCGTGGTACACCTCCAAAATAATTGGCGCATCTTGTCTCGGGACTACCACCTGCCAGACCAGCTTGTGAGTGCGTGGGTCCATATTTCTCTGACACAGCTTACCATTGTAGATAAACAATTTGCCCTCCTCCTTCCACAACTGTTGAGTCTCTTGTGGAGCATCTGGACCAGGGTGTGAATCAGCTTGGGTCAACTGCTCTTTTACCAGACGGACTGCTGGGTCGCTGTCCTGTGTTTCTGCCCATCCATGGTGAGGCAATGGGTTCAGCATGGCTTCTCACCTGTCATTGCACTTGTTCTTCACATAATGGGAATACTGGGTCGTCTTGGGGCGGTGGAAGGCTGGTAACTCAAGTGCTTTCAGATCTTCTCCCACTTCTGGTAAATGGAGCATCTTGGACAGCGCGTCAGCATTTGCGTTCTTGTGCCCCGTACAATACTTGATGGTAAACTCGTAATTGGACAATCGGGCCATCCATCGCTGCTGCAATGCACCTAGTTTTGCTGTCTCCAGATGAGTCAGTGGATTGCTGCCCGTGAAAACGGTGAACTTTGCTGAAGCCAGGTAGTGCTTAAACCGCTCTGTTACCACCCAGACTATGGCGAGGAACTCCTGCTTGAAGGAACTGTAGTTTTTGGGGTTCCTTTCAGTGGGACAAAGCTTCCTGCTGGCGTAGCAAATTACTCTTTCTCTGCCTCTCTGTACCTGGGACAATACTGCTCCCAATCCCATGTTGCTGGCATCTGTGTAGACTACAAACGGTTGGTCATAGTCAGGGTAGGCCAGTACCTCATCTCCCGTGAGAGCCAACTTCAACCGAGTGAAGGATCCTTCCAGCCTATCGTTCCATTCAAACGGAGGACCCTTTTTCTTTGTCTTCTTGGATTGGCCCACTAACAGGTTTTGCAAGGTTGCGGCTATCTTAGTGAAATCCTTGATGAATCTTCGGTAGTACCCTACCAACCAGAGGAACTGCCGTACTTCATGAATGTTGCTGGGTTTTGGCCAGTCCCTGATCATGGTGACTTTGTCAGGGTCTAGTGCCACGCCTTCGGCGCTTACCACATGGCCAAGGTACTGCACTTTGGGCTTTAACAGGTGACACTTGGACGGCTTCACTTTAATGCCATAATTGGACAGGGCTTTAAACACATCAGCCAGGTGCTTGAAGTGGCCTTCATAGGTCTTGGAGAAGACGATGACATCATCCAGGAACAACAGAATGGTTTCAAAGTTCTTGTGCCCAAGACAGCACTCCATAATCCACTGGAACGTCACTGGTGCATTGCATAGTCCGAACGGTGTAGTTGAATTGGGAGAGGCCCATTGGCATCATGAAGGCAGTCTTCTCCTTGTCCGTCTCTGCCACGGGAACCTGAAAATACCCACTAGCGAGATCTAAGGTGAACAAATAGTAGAATAGCAGCTAATGACTCTTCAATTTTCGGCAATGGGTAGGCATCCTTGTGTGTAATGCAGTTAATCTGCCTGTAGTCAAAACACATCCTCATTATACTATCTTTCTTTCTAATGAGGACTAATAGAGCTGCCCAGGGGCTACAACTGTCTCTAATTACCCCAACCTCCTTCATCTCTCGTAACATACTCTTGGCACATTGGTAGTGAGCTGGAGGTACATGCCGGTACCTCTCTTTAATGGGCGGCTGATCTCCAGTGGGGATATAATGCTGAACCCCTTTTACCTGCCCAAAATCTAGTGGGTGTTTGCTGAATACCTGCTCATACTCATGGACCACCCGGTAAGCCCCACCTTTTTGGTGTGAAGGGGTAGAGTCAGTGCCCACATCTAACTTCTGGCACAAATCCTCCAACTGTCCTGCAGAGCCACTGTCCTTCACCTGGTCGGACGGAACTAATGGTTCTGTTGCTTGCATTGCATTATCACTAACAGTGAACAGTTTAGCAAGGGTGGCATATCTTGGTAAATGGACCTCTTGCTCCCTACAATTAAGGACGTGTATTGGTACCCTCCCCTTGCGGACATCAACCACCCATCTGGCTGTCAGGATGGTAGGCCTACTATCTGAATACACAGGTTCTACCAGGGCCTGGTACTCTTTACCTCTGAGGCCTATTGCTGCCCGACACCAGATTAACATTTCACCTGGGGGGTATTGCAATGGGGATCAGATCACTCACTGTGACACGGCCAACTTCTCCGCCAGACAGTGTTACCTGTTGTCTCTGCATCAGGGCTTTGATTTATTTTTGCAGGACACGCTGCTCACTGGAACCAGCAGTTTGGGACACCTGTTGTAACCAGACAATAACCTCAGCAAGAAAATTTTCTATGACATTAGTACCTAAGGTCATCATTGGGTTACATTCTCGCTGGTCAATATTGACAATCACCAGTCCTTGGGCCTTCAATTCTACCCACCCCACCTTAATGGTCATCTCCTTATACCCCACTTGTGGCAAAGGCTGACCATTGGTGGCCACTATTATCAGGTCATTTTCTGGGCCACGGGTAATATCAGAGTCATCCCAGTACCGTTTGTAAAGTATATATGGAATAGTCGTCACCTGAGAACCGGTGTCCAGTAAAGTGTTCATCGGGATGCCGTCAATCACAATTGGGAGGATCGGTCATCCTCCGACGTACTTGGCTCAACATCTTTGTAGGCCTGGTTGTCGTACTCCTGGGGGTTGGCCCTCTGCCCCAGGGGTCGCTCATTTAAATTGCAGGACCTCGCAATGTGTCCCGCCTGGTTGAAGCGGCGACAAATGGGTCGTCAGTCCTGATGATAGCGGTCATTTTGTCTTCCTCTGATCGGTTGGATCCTTTTCTGTCATCGCCACGGGATGTCATCTGGACTGGAAGCCAGCTGGATCTTTTACTTCGGAGACTCCTGCAGGGATTGAAAGGTTTTGGCTAGTGCAGCTATGCTATTGGTCAGTTCCTGGACCTGGAGGCGGAATTCTGCAGACGGGTCATTGTCCAGGGTCTGCGCGTCAGCCCCAGCAGGGGCCTAATGAAAAGATGCCAGTTCCAGGTGGTATGTAATTGCTGGGCGCCTAGGGGGTGCTGCGCGGCTGGGAAGTGGTTCATGTAGCACCCTGATGGCCCTATCTTTAAAGTGTTCAAAGTCCATGTCAGGGTTTTGCAAGGCCAGGATATTCAGCTGTGTCCTGTGGATGCTGGACAGGAGTCCCACTACAAACTGTTCCTTTAATGATTTGTCCCCATCCTGCACACTGTTCGGGTCAACCTGCTTAATGGCCCGCAGTGCCTCCTGGAGATTAAGGGCATAGTCCCGTATGCTATCCTGTGCCCTTTGTTTGAACCCAAAAAACCTCATCTTGATTTCTGCAGCAGTGCGGGTGTCAGAGCTCCCCCTTCTGGCCTGGAGTCAGAACATGCTGCATGTACAGATTACCTGTCAAAGGGATCCTCCTCATTTCCAGACATGGCATCAACCTCCCCGAGAGGTAGGAAGTACCACTGGGGTACCCGAACTCCTGGGGTACCACACAGTCATTACTGGTTGGTGACACTTCTAGACCCACTCTACAAGGAGATCTTTCTATCTCTTATTCCCGAGGCAGACAGGTCCACTAAAATTGGGCAGTACTAGAAGGCCCTTGTTGCAGAATTATTATAAAAATTCCCATCTGAGAATGCTGGCGGCAGAGGTCACAGTTCATTGACCAAACAAGAAGCACAGGCGAGAGAGACACAACTCCAATCCAGCAGAGGCAGGGGAACACTGGCAAAGTTCTGGGAGAGTTTTCTCAGACCCTCCCATCGCACAGAGTGTAAAGTTTGGGAAGATGCTGAGGGAGTATCTTGCTGACCGTACCAACGTCCTCTGTGATTCCTCTGTGCCTTATATTTATTGGGTATCCAAGCTGGATACGTGGCTTTCTACACCTTGGAGGTCCTGCAACCAAAACAATTCTTCCAACAATAAATAAACTATGATCCTCTTCAAATCCAATAACTAAACACCAATAGAGCAAATGAAGTAGCAACACGATCAAAAATTATATAAAAAATATAATTTTTTATTATAAATAGCAAAAAGTAGAATACATTTCTCACAAGAATAATATCATATACAATAAATGACACGGGGTACCTTTCCCCAATAATTATGGACAATCAAGAGACAGAACATATAGAGATCTATGCCCCATAAGACCTGCTAGCGACACATATCATAATACTAGTATGAATATTCATGCTGGTAATCAATGTAAATTCTGTACGTTTAAATGACACACAGTGCCAGCATGCCTATCCATATATACAGTATATGTCTCTAATGAAACCGCAGTAGATGTAACAACTACCTATTATTTATTGCCTAAATATAGGGCTGTAAGGAAATAACATAGCCACTGTGGCTCTATAGGTAGCTATACAGGATTGCAGAGTAAATTCAACAATTACCTGCGGCCATATCTATAGCAGGGTAATGGTCTGTGGCTACACCTCGACGTGCGTTTCACCGCCTTTGCAGTTTCGTCAGGAGGTCTTGGTGGTCCTGGCCTGCCCTGCCGCTAGCATTTTGCCAGATAGGGTTTTTAGAGCCGCTGGTGGAATTATAACAGATGAGCGCATCCGCCTGTCAACTGAAAATCTGACAGGTTGACTCTTATAAAAATGAACAAGGGCTGGATTCGGTCAGACTTCTCAATACCACAAAACGATAGCAGCATAACATAAACTCAAATCCAGTGTATTTTTTTGGGACGTCTATTCCCATGCAACTACCACCCCTGTCAAAACTTATGTAATCACCGACCTTGGAGGATGTTCATTCAATTGTTTAATTTTGTAGAAAAAAAGCAGATCACAGACATGGCACAATACTAAAGTCATTTCAAATGGCCATTTTCTGGCTTTATGAAACACTAAAAGAAATCAAGAACAAAAAATGTGGTAGTCAGTAATGGTTACTTTTTTTAAACCAAGCCTAGGGGAAAAATTCTGGAGTCACTCAATTCTTAGGGAAAAAATTATTTCACCCTGTATATTTTCATTCCCAAAGCTAACACCTGCATCAAATTAGATCTTCTCATTAGTCTGCATCTAAAAAGAAGTGATCACACCTTGGAGAGCTGTTGCACCAGGTGGACTGACATGAATCATGGCTCCAACAAGAGAGATGTCAATTGAAACAAAGGAGAGGATTATAAAACTCTTAAAAGAGGGTAAATCATCACGCAATGTTGCAAAAGATGTTGGTTGTTCACAGTCAGCTGTGTCTAAAATCTGGACCAAATACAAACAACATGGGAAGGTTGGTAAAAGCAAACATACTGGTAGACCAAGGACGGCATCAAAGCGTCAAGACCGGAAACTTAAAGCAATATGTCTCCAAACAGGAAATGCACAACAAAACAAATGGGGAACGGATGGGTGGAAACTGGAGTCAACGTCTGTGACCGAACTGTAAGAAAACGCCTAAAGGAAATGGGATTTACATTTAGAAAATCTAAACGAAAGCCATCATTAACACCTAAACATAAAAAAACAAGGTTACATTGGGCTAAGGAAAAGCAATTGTGGACTGTGGATGACTGGATGAAAATCATATTCAGTGATGAATTGCGAATCTGCATTGGGCAAGGTGATGATGCTGGAACTTTTATTTGGTGCCGTCCCAATGAGATTTATAAAGATGACTGCCTAAAAAGAACATGCAAATTTTCACAGTCATTGATGATATGGGGCTGCATATCAGCTAAAGGCACTGGGGAGATGGCTGTCATTACATCTTCAATAAATGCACAAGTTTATGTTGATATTTTGGACACTTTTCTTATCCCATCAATTGAAAGGATGTTTGGGGATGATGAAATTAGGGGGAAGATTAAATTATTTTTCAAGATGATAATGCATCCTGCCATAGAGCAAACACTGTGAAAACTTTCCTTGAAAAAAGACACATAAGTAAACTTTGCCAGGTGCCTCCCCCCTGGAAAGGGATGTGCCCATGCTGCAGTATCAAATCATGCTGGAAGATAATCTTGACAGTGGTTTTCCCCAAGACAGCAGTGAGGCACACAGTTTGCATCACAGTGATAGCCTTCTAACCACAAAAACATTCATTTGTCAACGCAACATATTAGCAGCCTTGCAGCACTGTACCTGTGTTCCAACCCCACCAAGGACAGTATCTGCAAAGAGTTTGTATATTGTACCCATGTTTGTAATTATTTTTCTGGCCACACTAGAAAGACATGCAGATAGTAAATTTAGTTTATGAGTCTCAATGGTGACAGTGCCAGTAATGTCTGTAAATGTCTGTAAAGTGAAAGTTGAATTATTGGCGCTATGTAAGTGATAAAAACAAAAAAAAATTGATGCTCAGCCACACTCAAGTGGCCCACATATCAGTTTTATAGATTAATATTGTCAGGAAAATGTAAGGATAGTAACATGGGTTGTTGACTCAAAGAAAGGGGAGGACTGCCGGTATCGAAGTCCTACTGCTACAGGCAACACACATGAAGAAGACACAACCAGGAGTCTACACATTTACAAAAGTTTATTGGCAGACACCAACAAAGTGACATCAATTTCACCACAGTTGAAATAGTCTAATAGGGACTGACATGACTTCGACTACACCCAACCCAGCAGACAGACACCCAACCAGGAGCGTTCACATTTCCACAAATTAGTGTTAACATCTCCAGCAGCAGCAGGCACGTAAGCCCCACTAAAGACATCAGAGATTGCAATTAAGCGAGAATAATGTAGCACACTAAAAACTACAACATCCAGTAACAGAAGTTGTCAGTTGTTGTTTCACTAGTGCTTTCAGAAACATTAACACCTACCCTGCATACACCTCGAACACCAAAGCTAATCCCCTTCCACCACGAACTTGCTTTTTTCCAGTCATGTTGCTCAGATAGTGTGCTAGAAGCAACCCAGTAGTCAATTCTATTTTGAATCATAACTATATGAGTAACAATTATTTTGCACATAGTGATGCAAGAAGGCGCTCATGGGTCGGTCTCCTTCATGAGGTCCAGCTCCACAGTTTATTGGTAGCGGGATAAAATTCAAGCTTTCTTCCTCAATCCCCTCCTTACAAACACAGACAACATAGAGGGAATCATTAATGTATTCATCTCCTTCCTTCTCATCCTTTTCATGGCTCTTCTCCATTTGTTCCTCCCATGGCAGCTGCCTGTGAAATGACAGACCTGAACTTATAAATATTGTTAACCCTAAAGGTATCCTCCTCTGCTTTCTCCTCGCCCGGGACCACCACCACCACCTCCTCACCCAGACTATTTAAAGTGTGCTCCAGCATGTAGATGACAGTAATAGTAATAGTAATGCTGAAGACTGCAACCATCTTAGTAGTCATTATGAAAACGTGCAGAAGGGTGAAGAGGTCCTTCATCTGTGTCCACTACGCAAGTGTGAATTGCACCATGTCCATACTGCATTGTGCCAGGCTGTGAAAAATGTCATACTGCACCTGGTCTCGGCGCTAATGCCAGAGTCGCTAAAACATGTGCAGAGTTTAATTCCATGGTGTGATCACATCACATATCAACCAGTTAGCCGGTAGTCTGAAAGATCTCTATACCAACTAAAGTGTAATGGTGGAAGTGAGCTCACAATGACAGTGGTTTCTACAGCAGCACATCCAGGGTGAGATGGTGATGGAGGAATTGCTGTACCATCATTTTGAGGATGCGAGCCACGCAAGGCACATGTGTAAGGTTGGCCTGCCGTAGGACAGCCACCAGGTTTGCACTGTTATTGCACATGGCCTTCCCTGGCTGCAGGTTGAGTGTAGACAGCCATTGCTCAAACTAAGCATAGATAGCTGTCCACAACTGTTGATCTGTATAAATGCAATCTCCAAGGCATATTAATGTAAACACTGACTGATTGTGGTGAGCCCTCACTGTGCAGTACGGATGTGGGAAGGGATTCTCTGCAGTGTTGGAACATGTGTTTCATTAAGGCAGAGGTCAAGAGCACAGGATAAGGCCCTAGCGGAGGTGGAAAAGGCAGAAGCAGTGGAGGAACTTTTACATACAGACGTTTGTTCCGCAAGCCCTGGGGATTCCAAGACTTGGTGACTAGTGACCCCTTGATGTCTACTGCTTTAATTCTCCATCTCCTGTTGTGTCCTAGTTTAGTTCTCCAACCCAAGCTGTTCAGTAGTTTAGTTCTCCAACCCCTGTTGTCTATTACTTTAGTTATCCATGTTCTGGTGCTAATTTGTTTTGTTCTGCAATCATAGCTGTTTAGTTCTCCAACCTCTCTTGCCAATTAGTTTAGTTATCCATCTTATTGTGTGTACTGGTTTATTTCTCCATCTTCAAGCACCCTGCTGTCACGATCGTCGATACTTACCTGTCCGGCCGGCGCGCTCCCAACGTCCCTCCTTCTTCTTTTCGGCCCGGCTTCTTTGCTTCTTGGCGCGTCGGCGGTCCGCGCATGCGCCGTAGGGTCTCCTCCGCCGCTCAGATTTTTGGGAGGTTGTGACCCGGTGGCTCTGTCTCTAATATGGTGGCGCCCATCGGATATTTCTGTTCGGCGCTTCCTCAGGTAAGCGCCTGTGTATCTTCGTTGTAGCAGTTCTGCTTGTTCCAGCGTTGTATTCGGGCCAATCCTTTGGATAGTTCCCTGTGCTCCGTTCCTTCCGTGCTTTCTGGTTCCTCCAGTTTCCTTTGTTCCCCCGCTTCCTTCTGACTCCTGGTTCAGCCTTCTCCTAATATTTGTATCTTTCTTTTCAGCTCTCAGCCTCATCATCCTCAAAGTTCCTGTTCTGCTGCTTCACCCAGTCGTCCCTTTGGCTCCGGCAGTTGCGGTTCCATCCTCCTTGGGCCTGCTCCTAACACTCCCTGTATAGGGAGTTCATCCATCAGGTTTGCTCGCCCTTGGGGGCTCTGGGACCGTGACCCAGAGGGTCCAATTTTGGGTTCACCTCGTGTCTCTGTCTCACCCCCGTGTAGCGTGATAGTATACACAGGCCATGGATCCTGCTGGAGCCTCTGCTGCTCAGAAAGAATTGCTCTTTCTTCGCGAAAATCAGTCCCGTATGATGGCCTTTATGAAGTCTATGGACTTTCGTCTGTCCTCACTTCAGTCCTCTGATTCCGGGAATGCTTCTTTGTTGGTTAATTTGCAGTAAGAGCTGGCGCAACAGTGCGACACCCAAACTCAAATTTTGACTTATATGGCCGCTGTAGATTCTCGGCTTCTCTCTCTGCAGACTTCTGCGTCTACTGCCGCACCGGTCCCCGCTTCTCACGCATCTCCTCATCTGGCCAAATCCCCATGCTATAACGGAGATTCCAAATTATGTCGGGGATTCTTAAATCAGTGTCGTCTCCATTTTGAGCTTTTGCCATTAAGGCCCCTTCACATTTAGCGACGCTGCAGCGATACCGACAACGATCCGAATCGCTGCAGCGTCGCTGTTTGGTCGCTGGAGAGCTGTCACACAGACCGCTCTCCAGCGACCAACGATGCCGGTAACCAGGGTAAACATCGGGTAACTAAGCGCAGGGCCGCGCTTAGTAACCCGATGTTTACCCTGGTTACCATGCTAAAAGTAAAAAAAAACAAACAGTACATACTTACCTAACGCTGTCTGTCCTCCAGCGCTGCGCTCTGCTTCTCTGCTCTCCTCCTGTACTGTCTGGGAGCCGGAAAGCAGAGCGGTGACGTCACCGCTCTGCTTTCCGGCTCACAGCCAGTACAGGAGGAGAGCAGAGCACAGCGCTGGAGGACAGACAGCGGTAGGTAAGTATGTACTGTTTGTTTTTTTTTACTTTTAGCATGGTAACCAGGGTAAACATCGGGTTACTAAGCGCGGCCCTGCGCTTAGTTACCCGATGTTTACCCTGGTTACCAGTGAAGACATCGCTGGATCGGTGTCACACACGCCGATCCAGCGATGTCTCCAGGGAGTCCAGCGACGAAATAAAGTTCTGGACTTTCTTCAGCGACCAACGATCTCCCAGCAGGGGCCTGATCGTTGGTCGCTGTCACACATAACGATTTCATTAACGATATCGTTGCTACGTCACAAATAGCAACGATATCGTTAACAATATCGTTATGTGTGAAGGTACCTTTACAATACCCCACCGATCGGGCTAAGATAGCTTTCATAATTTCTCACCTTGAGGGGGATGCGTTGGCGTGGGTAAATACTCTCTGGGAGCGTGACGATCCACTGATGTCAAACTTAGAAGATTTCCTTGAAACGTTCCGTCGAGTTTTCGATGAACCAGGTCGCCTGGCCTCTACTACAGAGTCTCTATTCAATTTACAACAGGGGACCCTATCTGTTGGTCAGTATGCCATTCAGTTCCGCACGTTATCTTCCGACCTAGGGTGGAATAATGAGGCTTTGGTAGGGGCATTTTGGCGTGGACTATCCGGGCGCATTAACGATGAGTTGGCGGGTCGAGATACTCCTACCAATTTGGAGGATCTGATATCCTTGGCTACCCGTATTGACCTCCGATTTCAAGAGCGTGCGCGTGAGAGAAGGATTCGTCGTCCTTCCCTGCCATTACGTAGACCAGGGGTGTCAAACTGCATTTCTCGAGGGCTGCAAACAGGTCATGTTTTCAGGATTTCCTTGTACTGCACAGGTGATAATTTAATCACCTACACAAATAATGAGTTGGTGATTAAATTATCACCTGTGCAGTACAAGGAAATCCTGAAAACATGACCTGTATGCAGCCCTCGAGGAATGCAGTTTGACACCCCTGACGTAGACCACCTAGTTCTAGACCCAGAGTATCTACCACCGTACCGGCGCCTGAGCTGATGCAAGTTGACCGGCTCAAGATGTCTGAGCAATGGCGCCAGGAGAGATGCACCCAAGGTCTTTGTTTCTACTGTGGCAGTGCTTCCCATCTCCTCCGTGCTTGTCCTGATCGTCCGGAAAACTCCTCCGCCTAGGTCAGGTAAGAGAGGCCTCCCTAGGTGCATGTGATACCTCTCTACCCCTTACACTTTCTGTCCTACTTCATGTCTCTGGTAAATGCTATTCTTTGCTTGCTTATATTGACTCGGGTGCAGCTGGGAATTTTATCAGACTAGAGGAGGTTGTTAGATTTTCTGTCCCATTAGGACCTTAGAAAATCCTCTTTTTCTTGCTTCGGTGGACGGCAAGCCCTTGCAAGAGACTGTAACCCAGGTCACACAGGTAGTAGAACTTCAAGTAGGGGTTTTACACAAGGAGAAAATTGCGTTTTACGTTTTAGCCAATATTTCACATCCTGTGCTTTTAGACTTACCATGGATGCGGACACACGAGCCCGCGTTAGATTGGCATAATGGCAATATTCTTCATTGGGGGGATTTTTGTCGGGCTTGGTGTCTGTTGTCGGTACGTCCTGTGGGTGACTCTTGCTCTTCCCTTGCTCTTCCTGGTCTGCCTTCTGCCTACTCTTCCTTTTCTGATGTCTTCAATAAAAAAGAAGCGGAGAATCTTCCTCCACATCGGTCCTATGACTGTCCAATAAACCTGGTTCCTGGTACCATGCCTCCACGAGGAAGAATCTACCCCCTCTCATCTGCAGAGACTCAAGCCATGTCGGAGTACGTTCAGGAGAACCTTGCCAAAGGTTTCATTCGGAAATCCTCTTCTCCAGCAGGAGCCGGTTTCTTTTTTGTCAAGAAAAAAGACGGCTCTCTTCCTCCATGTATAGACTATAGAGGTTTGAACAACATAACGGTGAAGAACAAATATCCATTACCATTAATCTCAGAGCTCTTTGACCGTTTAAGAGGAGCACGAGTGTTCACTAAGCTGATCTCCGTGGTACTTACAACTTGGTTCGAATTCGTGCAGGAGATGAATGGAAGACCGCATTTAACACCCGTGACGGCCATTATGAGTACTTGGTTATGCCTTTCGGTCTCTGTAACGGTCCTGCTGTATTCCAAGAATTCGTAAATGACGTCTTCAGAGATTGCCTATATGTTAGTGTCGTAGTTTATCTAGACGACATACTCATCTTCTCTCCGAATCTCTCCACCCATTGACGTGACGTCCATCTTGTTTTACAGCGCCTCCGTGAGAATCATCTTTTTGCCAAGATTGAAAAATGTGTTTTCGAACAGTCAAGTGTACCTTTCCTGGGATATATTGTTTCTGATGCCGGTCTAAAGATGGATCCAGCCAAGGTGTCTGCAGTTCTGGATTGGCCACAGCCTGTAGGAGTTAAAGCCATTCAATGTTTCCTCGACTTCGCCAATTACTATAGGCAATTCATTCCACATTTTTCTTCATTAACCAAGCCCATCTCAGCTCTCACTCGCAAAGGAGTTGATTCCAACAACTGGTCCTCGGAGGCACAAAATGCATTTCTAACATTGAAACAGAGCTTTGCTGTAGCCCCGGTGCTTCATCGTCCAGATGCCAACAGACCCTTTGTTCTTGAAGTGGTTGCATCATCCATGGGAGTCGGAGCAGTCCTCTTACAAAGGTCAGCTTCTGGACGTATCGTCACGTGTGGTTTCTTCTCCAAGTCATTCTCCTCTTCGGAACGTAATTACTCCATCGGAGACAAGGAACTGTTAGCCATTAAGTTGGCCTTAGAGGAGTGGCGTTCTCTCCTCGAGGGGGCTGTTCATCCCTTCACTATCTTTACGGACCATAAGAACCTAGCCTATGTGCAATCTGCCCAAAGACTAAATCCTTGTCAAGCCAGATGGTCCCTGTTTTTTGGACGTTTTGATTTTGAACTCCATTTCTGTTATGGTGACAAAAATGTCAGAGCTGATGCTCTCTCACGGTCCTTTCAACCTTTGGATGAAGTGGAGAGTCCTGAACATATTATTGATCCTGCTAGGATCATTCCATTGCTCCTTTGGATGTAATTTCTCCGCCTCCTGGGAAGACCTTTGTGGCAAGCGAGGACAGAAGGAGAGTTCTGCTGTGGGGTCACTCCTCCAAATTTGCCGGACACGCGGGAGCTAAGAAGACACTTTCTCTTGTAGCACATCACTATTGGTGGCCGTCCTTTCGTCAAGATGTCTTGGATTTCATTGCTTCGTGTTCCTCTTGTGCTAAGAACAAGGTTCCTCGGCAATTACCTTTCGGACTCTTACATCCGCTTCCAGTACCTTCTAGTCCTTGGAGTCATATTGCCATGGACTTTATCACGGATCTCCCTCGCTTCTCTAATTGCTCCATTATTCTGGTGGTAGTAGATCGATTTTCCAAAATGGCCCACTTCATACCCTTATCTGGATTGCCATCTGCTCCCGAGTTGGCGAAGATCTTCATCTTTCATATCTTCCGCCTTCACGGCTTCCCTCTTCATATCGTTTCGGATCGAGGAGTCCAGTTCACCACTCGGTTTTGGAGAGCTCTGTGTGGTTTAATGAAGGTGACTCTAGATTTCTCCTCCGCTTATCATCCTCAGTCTAATGGCCAAGTGGAGCATGTCAATCAAATTCTCACGTCGTATTTACGACATTTCTCCAATGCTCATCAAGATGATTGGGTTCCCTTGCTTCCATGGGCTGAATTTGCCTATAATAATCATCCTAGTGAATCTTCTTCTAAGTCTCCATTCTTTGTGGTCTTTGGGCAACACCCTGGCATTCCTTTTCCCATTTCCTGCACTTCAGGCGTACCGGCGGCTGATTCTCTGTCCCTGGAGTTCTCCAAAATTTGGCAAGAGACTAAGGAGTCGCTTTTAAAGGCTAGTGATCGTATGAAAAGGTATGCAGATAAGAGATGTCTTGATGCCCCTCCATATCAACCGGGGGATAAAGTTTGGCTCTCCTCTCGGTGCATTAGGCTAAAAATCCCTTCTCATAAACTAGGTCCTCGCTACATTGGTCCTTTTGAAATTTCTAACCGAATCAATGATGTGGCATATAAGTTAAAATTACCTGCTTCTTTGCGTGTTCCTAATGCCTTTCATGTCTCGCTTCTTAAACCTGCAGTATTTAATCGTTTTCACTCATCTTCATCTTTTGTTCCATCTTTCTCCTCTTCCGACGATCAATTCGAAGTGAGGGATACTTTAGCCCAAAAGATGGTTAAGGATCGAACGTTATTTCTAATTGACTGGAAGGGATTTGGTCCTGAGGAGAGATCATGGGAACCTCGAGAAAACATCAATGCACCCCATATTTTGAAGAGGTTTCTTTCCAGCTCTAAAAAGAGGGGGAGTAAGAAAGGGGGTACTGTCACGATCGTCGATACTCACCTGTCCGGCCGGCGCCCTCCCAACGTCCCTCCTTCTTCTTTTCGGCCCGGCTTCTCTGCTTCTCGGCGCGTCGGCGGTCTGCGCATGCGCCGTAGGGTCTCCTCCGCCGCTCAGCTTTTTGGGAGGTTGTGACCCGGTGGCTCCGCCTCCAATATGGCGGCACCCACTGGGTATTTCTGTTCGGTGCTTCCTCAGGTAAGCGCCTGTGTATCTTCGTTGTAGCGGTTCTGCTTGTTCCAGCATTGTATTCGGGCCAATCCTTTGGATAGTTCCCTGTGCTCCGTTCCTTCCGTGCTTTCTGGTTCCTCTGGTTTCCTTTGTTCCCCCGCTTCCTTCTGACTCCTGGTTCAGCCTTCTCCTAATATTTGTATTTTTTCTTTTCAGCTCTCAGCCTCGTCATCCTTAATGTTCCTGTTCTGCTGCTTCACCCAGTCGTCCCTTTGGCTCTGGCAGTTGTGGTTCCATCCTCCTTGGGCCTGCTTCTAACACTCCCTGTATAGGGGGTGCATCCATCAGGTTTGCTCGCCCTTGGGGACTCTGGGAACCACGACCCAGAGGGTCCACTTTTGGGTTCACCTCGTCTCTCTGTCTCACCCCCATGTAGCGTGATACCTGCAAGACATATGTAGCATCCCCGACTGTCTCCACAGCCACCAGAGTCACCCAGTGCCCAGTCATCGAGATGTAACTCCCCTGTCCATGATCACTCATCCAGGTGTCAGTGTTGAAATGCACCCTGGCAGACATAGAATTTTTCAGGGAACAGGTGATGTCCCCGACTAGCTGATGTAGCTAGTCTGACTAACACCCGGTCCAGCCCACACCTGCCAGTGCTTTTCCGTTCCTCAGCCAGTTCCATCTGCACCAGTGGTTCCAGTGCCCCTATTGTGCCTACCTGCATTCTTCATCCCTCCTTCGGGCCGTAGCAGCAAACCCAGTGTAGGGGGTTAACTGCCACCTTCTGTAGGTCAGCCCTGGAGTAGCACCTGGTGCTACCTCCTTGTCAACCTTTGGGTTGCAGTTTTTGCCTGCTGCCACTTATCCAAATTGGGATTTGGTAGTCCACCTAGTTATGCCACTGCAGACTTTCTAAGGGATACGGCACAGTGGTTCCACCACTTTGCCTGTTACAGTCTCCTTCTGCTGAGCTGGCTGAACTGGAAGAGGTGTCAGTCCCCACTATACTAGTTCTACTCTACTGCAATTAATGCCACTTTGTTGATGTCTGCCACTAATTTTTGTAAATGTGTTTACTGCTGGTAGGGTTGCCTTCATGTGTGTTGCCTGTAGCAGTAGGCCCTTCGAGTTCGACAGGCCTCCTCTGTCTTTGAGTCAACTACCCGTGTTACTATCCTTAGATTTTTCTGACAATAGTAGTCTATGAAGCTTATATTCATGCCACCTCAATGTGGCTGAGCATGAAAGCAGGTTGAGCTGTTGAATGTGGTATCAGGGCTCCCAGCACAGCAGGCCTACACCTATCTCTCACCCACTTCGTCTTAACCTGTTGTTCAATTCAAAGCTGTAAATGCTGGCCCAGACCCCAATACCTCATACATGGCTGATTGCTGTAGTGCCATGCTGCAATTTGTACTGTGGGTGAATTGAGGCCACTTTCCTGGTGTGTGCCCCTCATTTGATGTGTTTTAGCAGCTTTTGGACCCGTTTTAAAGTGTTGTGTATGCCTTTGTTTTTGCCTCCCATTGATTGTAATGGCGTTTGGTTATGTTGGGTGAATATTCAACTAATAAATCAGCAAATATTCAATGAATAAATCAGCACAAATTCGTCGATCATAATTTGAACCAAACATTGAAATATTGGCTTATCTCTAATTCTGACCACTGCCAATTTATGAGATAATAAATCTGGAGTGCTTCAATGGATCCCACTGATTCTGAAAGAGTTTTCTAGTGACATATTGCACTTCATTATAGTGGTAAAATTTGTTTGATAATACTTGTGTGCTCGGGTTTTCAAGAGCACGCTCGTGTGGTCTCCGAGTATTTATGACTACTCGGAGATTAAGTTTTCATCGCCTCAGCTCAGCAGCATGATTTACAGCTATTAGCCAGCTTGATTACATGTTGGGATTACCTAGCAACCAGGCAACCCCCACATGTACTCAGCCTGGCTAATAGCTGTAAATCATTAAGCTGCCTTGATGAACTAAATCTCTGAACACTAACAAATACTCGGCGGTCACCCGAGCATGCTCGGAAAAACCCGAGCAATGAGCACACGCGCTCATCACTATTTATTTGTGAAAAAAGCTGAAATTTGGCAAAAACTTTGAAAATTGTGCAATTTTCAAACTTAATTTTTATGCCCTTAAATCAGAGAGTTATGTTACATAGTTACATGGATACATAGGCTGTAAAAATCATAGGTCCATCAAGTTCAACCTTTCTCCACCAATTGTTCATTTTGTAACTAAATTGACTGTAACCCGCAATGTTATATGTATTGAGGGAATCATACAGCCCTTTTTTTAACCCCTTAACCCCCAGAGCTTTTTTTGGTTTTGCGTTTTCCTCTCCCCTTTTTCCCAGAGCCATAACTTTTTTTTATTTTTCAGTCAATATGGCCATGTGAGGGCTTGTTTTTTGCAGGGCGAGTTGTACTTTCGAACGACTTATTGGTTTTACCATGTACTGTACTAGAAAACAGAAATAAAAATCCAAGTGCGGTGAAATTGAAAAAAAAAGTGCAATCTCACACTTGCTTTTTGTTTGGCTTTTTTACTAGGTTCACTAAATACTAAAACTGACCTTCCATTATGATTCTCCAGGTCATTACAAGTTCAGAAACACCAAACATGTCTAGGTTCTTTTTTATCTAAGTTGTGAAAAAAAAAATTGTGCCAGTTCCCGATAGCCGTAGCACCTCCATTTTTTGTGATCTTGGTTTAGGTGAGGGCTTATTTTTTGAGTGCCGGGCTGACATTTTTAATGATACTATTTTGGTGCAGATACAATCTTTTGATTGCCCGTTATTGCATTTTAATGCAATGTTACGGCGACCAAAAAAAGTAATTTAGCAATCAGGTTAATCCTTTTTTTATTGATAGAGCGGGCGATTCTGAACAAGGCGATACAAAACATGTGTAGGTTTGATTTTATTTTTATGTTTTTATTTTGAATGGGGTGAAAGGGGGGTGATTTGAACTTTTTTTTAATATTTTTAAAAAAACTTAAAAAAAAAAAGTAGCCGATCGGTTCTGCTACACAGTGGCGATGGTCAGATCGCCTCTATGTAGTAGAATTTCTGACTTGCTATGAGCACCGACCACTGGGTGTTGCTCACAGCAATCTGGCACTGACAACCATAAAGGTCTCCAGGAGACCTCAGGTTGTCATGCCAACACACCGGTGACCCACGATCACGTGACGTAGGTCACCGGTGTGCGTATTTCAGGCGCAATTGCCGGAAGCACCAGTTAAATGCCGCGGTCAGCGGTATTTAATTAGTTAATAGCCGCGGGTGGATCGCGTTTCCACTCGTGGCTATTGTGGGCACATTTCAGCTGTTCAAAACAGCTGACATGTCCTGGGAAAAATATCAAAGGGAGGGATACTGACATCGGCCTACTATTACGCCAGATGTTGGTAAGGGGTTAAAAGCTGTCAGGCCATGTGCTCATGCTGCGGATTTTGCTGCGGATCCACAGCATTTCCGCAACTGCGGGTACGCAGTGGTTTATAATGAGTTTACAGTACAATGTAAACCTATGGGAAATGAAAACCGCAGTGCACGTGCTGCAGAAAAAAATGCGCGGAAGCATGTCAATTCTTTCTGCGGATTCCGCTGTGGGTTTACACCTGCTCCAATAGAAAACTGCAGGTGTAAACCCACAGTAGAAACCGCAGTAGAAACCGCGATAAATCCACAGTAAAAACCGTGGTTTTTCAAAATCAGCTGCGGAAAAATCCGCAGTCCTCCGGGATACGTGTGCACATACCCTCATAGTGTCAGCCATTACTACCTCTTGTTGTAGAGTATTCCACAGTCTGACTGCTCTAACTGTAAGGGCTCGTTTCCGTTTGCAAGAAACACGTCCGTGTCTCTCATTTGAAAACCAAGCTCTGGCGCCGGCACTCCAGAGCAGAGCGTGCAGCCGCACAGCAACACATGGAGCTGCACGCTCCGCTCCCAAGTGCCGGCGCCAGAGCTTGGTTTTCACATGCGAGACACGGACGTGTTTCTCGCAAGTGGAAAGGAGCCCTTAGAACCCTTTCCTATTTAGTTGCTGGAATCACAATGTGACATTGAATGTCTGGATAGTTAACCCCTTAAATCCCAAGGGTGGTTTGCACATTAATGACCGGGCCAATTTTTACAATTCTGACCCCTATCCCTTTATGAGGTTACAACTCTAGAACGCTTCAACGGATCCTGATGATTCTGACATTGTTTTCTCGTGACATATTGTACTTCGTGATAGTGGTAAAGTTTCTTTGATATTACCTGCGTTTATTTGTGAAAAAAATGGAAATTTATCAAAAATTTTGAAAATTTTTATGCCCTTAAATCACAGAGATATGTCACACAAATTACTTAATAAGTAACATTTCCCACATGTCTACTTTACATCAGCACAATTTTGGAACCAAAATGTTTTTTTATTCGGGAGTTATAAGGGTTAAAAGTTGACCAGCAATTTCTCATTTTTACAAAACCATTTTTTGGGGAACCACATTACATTTGAAGTCACTTTGAGGGGTCTACATGATAGAAAATACCCAAGTGTGACACCATTCTAAAAATTGCACATCTCAAGGTGCTCAAAACCACATTCAAGAAGTTTATTAATCCTTCAGGTGTTTCACAGGAATTTTTGAAATGTTTAAAAACTAATGAACATTTAACTTTTTTTTTTCACAAAAAATTTACTTCAGCTACAATTTGTTTTATTTTACCACTGTTTGGGCGCATGGCAGAGCTCGAAAGGGAAGGAGCGCCGTTTGACTTTTCAATGCAAAATTGACTGGAATTGAGATGGGACGCCATGTCGCGTTTGGAGAGCCCCTGATGTGCCTAAACATTGAAATCCCCCACAAGTGACACCATTTTGGAAAGAACACCCCCTAAGGAACTTAGCTAGATGTGCTGCGAAAGCTTTGAACCTCCAAGTGTTTCACTACAGTTTATAACGCAGAGCCGTGAAAATAAAAAATCTTTTTTTTTTCCACAAAAATTATATTTTAGCCCCCAGTTTTGTATTTTCCCAAGAGTAAGAGGAGAAATTGGACCCCAAAAGTTGTTTTCCAATTTGTCCTGAGTACTCTGATACCCCATATGTGGGGGGGAACCACCGTTTGGGCACATGGCAGAGCTCGGAAGGGGAAGAGCTCCGTTTGGAATGCAGACTTAGATGGAATGGTCTGCAGGCGTCGCATTGTGCTTGCATAGCCCCTGATGTACCTAAACAGTAGAAACTCCCCACAAGTGACCCCATATTGGAAACTAGACCCCCCCAAGGAACTTATCTAGATGTGTTGTAAGCACTTTGAACCCCCAAGTTTTCCACTACAGTTTATAACGCAGAGCGGTGAAAATAAAATCATTTTTTTTCCACAAATATTATTTTTTAGCCCCCAGTTTTATATTTTCCCAAGGGTAACAGGAGAAATTGTTGTCCAATTTGTCCTGAGTGCGCTGATATCCCATATGTTGAGGTAAACCCCTGTTTGGGCACACGGGAGAGCTCGGAAAGGAAGGAGCACTGTTTTACTTTTTTAACGCAGAATTGGCTGGAATTGAGATCGGACACCATGTCGCGTTTGGAGAGCCCCTGATGTGACTAATCATTGGAAACCCCCCAATTCTAACTGAAACCCTAACCCAAACACACCCCTAACCCTAATCCCAACCGTAAATGTAATCCAAACCCTAACTTTAGCCCCAACCCTAACTTTATCCCCAACCCTAACTTTAGCCCCAACCCTAACCCCAACCCCAACCCTAACCCTAAACCCAACTCTAACACCAACCCTAACTGTAGCCCTAACCCTAGCTTAAGCCCCAACCCTAACCCTAACTTTAGCCCCAACCATAACCCTAATGGGAAAATGGAAAGAAGTACATTTTTTAAATTGTATTTTTTTTTCCTTACTAAGGGAGTGATGAAGGGGGGTTTTATTTACTTTTAGAGCAGGTTTTTTAGGGGATTTTTATGATTGGCAACCGTCACACACTTTGATGGCTATAATTTTTCTATATTTTGGTCCACAGAGTCATGTTAGGTCTTGTTTTTTGCTGGACGAGTTTACATTTATATTGGTACCATTTTCGGGCATGTGACATTTTTTGATCGCTTTTTATTCCAATTTTTGTGAGGTAGAATGAACAAAAAACAGCTATTAATGAATTCCTTTTGGGGGGGCGCTTATACTGTTCTACGTTTGGTAAAGCTGATGATAAAGCAGTTTTATTCTTCGGGTCAGAGCGATTACAGTGATACCTCATTTATATCTTTTTTTTTATGTTTTAGCGCTTTTATACGATAAAAACTATTTTATATAAAAAATATTTTTTTGCATCGCTTTATTCTGAGGACTATAACTTTTTAATTTTTTCGTTGATGATGCTGTATGTCGGCTCATTTTTTGCGGGACAAGATGAAGTTTTCAGCAGTACCCATGTTTATTTTTTCTGTCCTTTTGATCGCGTGTTATTCCTCTTTTTGTTTGGAGGAATGATAATAAAGGGTCGTTTTTTGCCTCGTTTTTTTTTTACGCTGTTCACTCAAGGGGCTAACTAGTGGGACAGTTTTATAGGTCGGGTCATTACGGACACGGCGATACTAAATATGTGTATTTTATTGTTTTTTTTATTTAGATAAAGAAATGTATTTATTGGAACAATATTTTTTTTTCTTTATTTAGGAATTTTTTTTTTTTACACATGTAAATGTTATTTGTTTTACTTTTTTACATTGCCCCAGGGGGGACATCACATTATAGTGACAGATCACTGATCTGACACCTTGCAGTGCACTGTGTCAGATCAGCTATCACACAGGCACTGCAGGGAGGCTTCCCAGTGCCTGCTCTGGATCCGGGCCTGGATGAAGGGGGAGGTAGGACACCCTCGGAGCAACACGATCACATCGCGTTGCTCCGAGCGTCTCAGGGAAGCACGCAGGGAGCCCCCTCCCTGTGCGATGCTTTTCTATGCCGCTGGAATGCTGCGATCATGCCACAAACAAGCAAGACCTGAAGGTTGCGGCTGTAAAGGCCTGGCAAATCATTAAGAAGGAGGAAACCCAGCGTTTGGTGATGTCCATGGGTTCCAGACTTAAGGCAGTGATTGCCTCCAAAGGATTTGCAACAAAATATTGAAAATAAAAATATTTTGTTTGGGTTATGTTTATTTGTCCAATTACTTTTGACCTCCTAAAATGTGGAGTGTTTGTAAAGAAATGTGTACAATTCCTACATTTTCTATCAGATATTTTTGTTCAACCCTTCAAATTAAACGTTACAATCTGCACTTGAATTCTGTTGTAGAGGTTTCATTTCAAATCCAATGTGGTGGCATGCAGAGCCCAACTCGCGAAAATTGTGTCACTGTCCAAATATTTCTGGCCCTAACTGTATATATGTCAGTGAGACACACATATATATATAATGTCATTTCTTAAAGTAATGATGGCCACTCGTTTTTCTTTACTTAGCTGATTTTTTCTTGCCATAAAACAAATTCTAACAGTCTATTCAGTAGGACTATCAGCTGTGTATCCACCAGACTTCTGCACAACACAACTGATGGTCCCAAACCCATTTATAGGCAAGAAATCCCACTTATTAAACCTGACAGGGCACACCTGTGAAGTGAAAACCATTCCCGGTGACTACCTCTTGAAGCTCATCAAGAGAATGCCAAGAGTGTGCAAAGCAGTCATCAAAGCAAAAGGTGGCTACTTTGAAGAACCTGGAATACAGGTCCTTCTCAAAAAATTAGCATATAGTGTTAAATTTCATTATTTACCATAATGTAATGATTACAATTAAACTTTCATATATTATAGATTCATTATCCACCAACTGAAATTTGTCAGGTCTTTTATTGTTTTAATACTGATGATTTTGGCATACAACTCCTGATAACCCAAAAAACCTGTCTCAATAAATTAGCATATTTCACCCATCCAATCAAATAAAAGTGTTTTTTAATAACAAACAAAAAAAACAACAAATAATAATGTTCAGTTATGCACTCAATACTTGGTCGGGAATCCTTTGGCAGAAATGACTGCTTCAATGCGGCGTGGCATGGAGGCAATCAGCCTGTGACACTGCTGAGATGTTATGGAGGCCCAGGATGCTTCAATAGCGGCCTTAAGCTCATCCAGAGTGTTGGGTCTTGCGTCTCTCAACTTTCTCTTCACAATATCCCACAGATTCTCTATGGGGTTCAGGTCAGGAGAGTTGGCAGGCCAGTTGAGCACAGTAATACCATGGTCAGTAAACCATTTACCAGTGGTTTTGGCACTGTGAGCAGGTGCCAGGTCGTGCTGAAAAATGAAATCTTCATCTCCATAAAGCATTTCAGCCGATGGAAACATGAAGTGCTCCAAAATCTCCTGATAGCTAGCTGCATTGACCCTGCCCTTGATGAAACACAGTGGACCAACACCAGCAGCTGACATGGCACCCCACACCATCACTGACTGTGGGTACTTGACACTGGACTTCAGGCATTTTGGCATTTCCTTCTCCCCAGTCTTCCTCCAGACTCTGGCACCTTGATTTCCGAATGACATGCAAAATTTGCTTTCATCAGAAAAAAGTACTTGGGACCACTTAGCAACAGTCCAGTGCTGCTTCTCTGTAGCCCAGGTCAGGCGCCTCTGCCGCTGTTTATGGTTCAAAAGTGGCTTTACCTGGGGAATGCGGCACCTGTAGCCCATTTCCTGCACACGCCTGTGCACGGTGGCTCTGGATGTTTCCACACCAGACTCAGTCCACTGCTTCCTCAGGTTCCCCAAGGTCTGGAATCGGTCCTTCTCCACAATCTTCCTCAGGGTCCGGTCTCCTCTTCTCGTTGTACAGCGTTTTCTGCCACATTGTTTCCTTCCAACAGACTTACCATTGAGGTGCCTTGATACAGCACTCTGGGAACAGCCTATTTGTTGAGAAATTTCTTTCTGGGTCTTACCCTCTTGCTTGAGGGTGTCAATGATGGCCTTCTTGACATCTGTCAGGTCGCTAGTCTTACCCATGATGGGGGTTTTGAGTAATGAACCAGGCAGGGAGTTTATAAAAGCCTCAGGTATCTTTTGCATGTGTTTAGAGTTAATTAGTTGATTCAGAAGATAAGGGTAATAGGTCGTTTAGAGAACCTTTTCTTGATATGCTAATTTATTGAGACAGGTTTTTTGGGTTATCAGGAGTTGTATGCCAAAATCATCAGTATTAAAACAATAAAAGACCTGACAAATTTCAGTTGGTGGATAATGAATCTATAATATATGAAAGTTTAATTGTAATCATTACATTATGGTAAATAATGAAATTTAACACTATATGCTAATTTTTTGAGATGGACCTGTATAAGACATATTTTCAGTTGTTTCACACTTTTTTGTTAAGTATATAATTCCACATTTGTTAATTCATAGTTTTGATGCCTTCAGTGTGAATTTACAATTTTCATAGTCATGAAAATATAGAAAAATCTTTAAATGAGAAGGTGTGTCCAAACTTTTGGTCTGTACTATATATATATATATATATATATATATATATATATATATATATATATATACCCCTATTCTATGACATTTATCTTAGCTATTCTATTCTAACCTGTCAGTGTGATTTTACTGTACACCGCGCTGAATTACCGGCGTTTCTATAGAACACCGCTGCGTATTTCTCGCAAGTCACACTGCTGGTCCATGTGTAATCCATAATTTTCTGGCCCCCATAGACTTTCATTGGCGTATTTTTTGTGCAATACGCTGACAAACGCAGCATGCTGCGATTTTCTACGGCCGTAGAAGACCGTATAATACGGATCAGTAAAATACGGCAGATAGGAGCAGGGCCATAGAGAATCATTGTAACGTGTGCAATCCGTATTTTCTGCACCTCTCATACGTCCGCAAAACTCGCTAGTGTGACACCGGCCTAATTTAGGACAATTAGCTCTCCCAGCTGGTAGATGAACCGACCAGGAGAGGTAATCTGCTGGATCTGGTTCTGTCAAATGAACCAGATACAATTTCATCGCTAGAGGTCATAAATTGCAAAGTGGCTTTGTTATATTGAGAAAAAACCCTTTTTCATAGTAAAGTACATGTAAAACATGTGAGCACAAAGAAGAATAAGCATTTGTGATCCCATAGTAAAGGAAGCCAAATATATCTGTTACTTTTACACTTACTAGGGAAAGATTTCTCCTGATATGTTTGCCTGTCACCTTCCATTGATTAATTGAATGTGCAGCTCCCTGAAGATTGTTACATGAGGCAATAGCTTGCACGAGGCAATGTATAGGCCATAGACATAAAGAGGATCCTGGAACATGAAAGGAATGAATTAAAAGAGAGCACAGTAATCCATTAATGGCAGCACTAAAGGGAATACTCTCACTGTTATTAAACAGCAAGGTGCTAGAGAGCACTTTGATTAATCTAGAATCCTCTCTGCCCGTAATGATGACCATTGCTCTTTAATGTAATGTACAGTATCTTAAAAGCATGACACAAATCCTATACTGTGGGTCTGGGATTACGTAAGAATACCAGTAACAGACAGATTAACCCATTTTGTAACAAGAGTGACGTAGAGAGGTTTTTAGTATTCTGTAAATGCATATTATTCTTCAGGTCATGCTACAAATATCTTATACTGTATATGTTAATATTAGTGTTGAGCATTCCGATACTGCAAATATTGGGTATCGGACGATATTCACTGTATCGGAATTCCGATACCGAGTTCCGATACTTTTGCGATATCGGATACCGGAATCGGAAGTTCCTATAGTGCAATGATGCACTATAATGGAGTGTGGGCGGTGCGTGGGCAGAGACTGCGTGTGTGTGTGGACAGGGTCTGTGCGTGACCGTGGGGGGTCTGTGCGTGTCTTCTGCTCTATGCGGGCTGCTGGGGGCTGTATGTGGGCCTGCCGGGGCTCTATGCGGGCATGCGGGGGCTGTATGCGGCCTGCCGGGGCTCTATGCGGGGCTGTATGCGGGCCTGCCGGGGCTGTATGCGGGCCTGCCGGGGCTGTATGTGGGCTGCTGGGGCACTATGCGGGCTGCCCAGACTCTATGCGGCCAGCTATGCGGCCAGCTGGGGCTCTGTGTGTGTGTGCAGGCATCGTCCGATGGGACCACAAGTCCCATCGGACGATGCCTGCTACACTGCCTGCTACACTGATAGTGATTGACACATTAGCCAATGATGGGACAGTAGTAGTCCCATCATCCGGCTAATGTGTTGAATGAAAAAACAAACAAACCACATACATACTCCATGCATACTCCATACATACTCCATACAGTACATTCATACATTACATACAATACATACATATAGATATACAGTACATTAAACATAGATTACATACTCACCATTACTTGTCATTTTGATCCCCGAAGCCAGTGTCATCTGTAAAAAAGATTAAAATAACAAACAACCAATCTACTCCCTGTCCGCAGAAATCCACGAGTGTCCCACAACGATCTCCCGTGGAGAACGGCAGCATCAGCTGTTGCGACCGCTCTCTAGGGGCTCCAGGAACACAATGACGGGAGGAAGGTATTCCTCCGCCGCTGTAAAAAAAAATAGTCCCTAGTCTCACTTTTGGCATTGCTGGATGAGAAATTTTCCCACGCAGCAATTGCAATAAAGTGAGATTTTGTCCTAAGGTCCTAAGCCATTGTCTCCTGTCAGTGTGTCACTGAGGGTCCTATAGAGCAGTGACATCACCCGATGTCACTGTTCTATAGGGGAGATCGTCATGGGACACTCGTTATTAATTGGAATACGGCGGACAGGTAGTACACGTTTTATTATTTTACGTTTTTTGCAGGCGCTGAAGTATGGTAAGTATGGTTAAATGAAGAATATTAAAATACTTTTTTCCTAATGTGTGTGTGTTTTATTAACCCTTTATTACTATTGGATTAATAATGGATAGGCGTCTTATTGACGCCTCTCCGTTATTAACCCGGCTTAATGCCACCTTACAATAGCAAGGTGACATTAACCCCTTATTCCCCATATCCCACCGCTACACGGGAGTGGGAAGAGAGGGGCTAAGTGCCGGAATTGGCGCATCTTACAGATGCGCCATTTCTGGGCGGCTGCGGACTGGAATTTCAAAGGCCCCTCTCTAAACCATGAATATCAGCCCGCAGCTGTCTGCGTAGTCTTTCTGGCTATAGTATATAGGGGGACCCCACGTCATTTTAATAGCCAGTAAAGGCTGCGCAGACAACTGCGGGCTGATATTCATAGCAGGCTACAAATATTGGCCCCCGGCCGTCGGCTTTCCCCCTCTGGCGCAGAAAATTGCGTGGCAGCCCACGCCGTTTTTTTTTTTTTCAAATTAAACCCTCATTAAGGCCGCTTTCACTCTTGCGTCGGTACGGGTCCGTCGCTATGCGTCAGGCCGACGTACCAACGCACTATGTGAAATTTGTGCACGAAGTGGGCAACGGATGCAGTTTTTCAACGCATCCGCTGCAAATTCTGAAGTCCGGGGGGAGGAGGCGGAGTTTCATCCGCGCATGCTCGGTAGAAAATGGCGGGCGTGACGGCCAAAAAAAAGGTTCACTTGAACGTTTTTTCGTGCCGACGGTCCGCCAAAACACGACGGATCCGTTGCATGATGGACGCGACGTGTCGTTGCAGGGTCGTTTTTTTTTCCGCCGGAACTGTTTTTTTCTCATAGAGTTGTATTAGTGCCGGATTGCGCCTGATGGCCATATGTTTCATCCGTTTTTTGCAGGATCAGTCAAAAAAGCTGTTTCCGCCGGACGGAAAACACATACAGAGGAACGGTTTTCTGTCCTGCGAAAAAACGCACATTGATGGATCCAGCAAGAAACGGATGAAACTGAGATGTGAAATGATGAATCTGGCCTCCGAATCCGTTTTTTCATGCATGTTTCCATTCAAATCATGCACATTTTCCGTTTATTTATTTATTTACAAAAACTGCATCAAAACTGCACTAAAAACCTGCATCAAAAACTGCACTAAAAACAGCATAAAAAAACGCACCAAAAATCAGCATCAAAACCTGCACCAAAAACTGCATGGAGTATGTATGTGTTTTTTTTTGTTGTTTTTTTTTTCATTCAACACATTATCCGGATGATGGGACTACTACTGTCCCATCATTGGCTAATGTGTCAATCACTGTCAGTGTAGCAGGCACGCACAGAGCCCAAGCTGGCCGCATAGAGCCCGGGCAGCCCGCATAGAGCCCCAGCAGGTTGCATACAGCCCTGGCAGGCCCGCCTACAGCCCCGGCAGCCCGCAGAGCCCCGGTAGGCCCGCACAGAGCCCCGGCAGGCACATACAGATCCCTGAAAGGCCCGCACAGACCCCGCCCGCCCACACAGGCACACACAGTATCCGCCCATGCATCACCCACACTCTTCCCCCCTCCGGAACAGGATATACTGTAGAAGGACAGAAAGGGTTTTTTTACGTTCCGATATTTGTGTCCCATTGACTTGCATTGGTATCGGGTATCGGTATCGGCGATATCCGATATTTTTTGGATATCGGCCGATCCAATCCGATACCGATACTTCTGGATTCGGAAGGTATCGCTCAACACTAGTTAATATGCTTTATTACTATAATGAAATGCCACAGTAATGTACTGTATGTTAAGCACATGATCTAGCTCTTTAATGATTCTGTGGAGTTGCAATATGAATAAACTTCTCTGGTTACCTTAAGAATGACAATAGTCCTGTAGTTCAGCTCTACACTTTATTGTTCCTGCAGTGTCTTGGAGTTGGGCACGAATACCAGGGGTTCTCCAACGATTAGGATTCACATATTGTGTTTTGGCATTGATGCACGTGTATTTCAGCAAACCGAACCTGGATCCTACCGAGGTAAATTGCTAACATTTTGTCCATTAAATACTAGGGGGAATTTAGACCAGACTGTTTTTTTAAACTTTGTGTTCTGCTGTTCCTCTCTTGTTTTTCAAAGATTTGTATGGATACGTTGACAATTGTATGTGAGTTACAGTTCCCCTGGTCAATGAGGTGCGCATCTACAAAATCTGACGCTCTCTAATCAGCACTCATAATGTCGGTTTGTGTAGAAACACCCAACTCGACACACAAAAAGTTGCTACACGCATGTCGCCACACAAAACTCATCTCACAAAAGTCGCTACATGCATGTCGCCACACTCAACTCAACACACACAACTTGACACACGAAACTCGCCCTAAAACACACACAAGTCTGGTATTATCCTTCAAAAATAAAAATCTGATTAATAAGCAGACAAACTACAAGAGCAACAAATGTACCATATAGGAAATCCGGCAGCTGTCAGTCATGTGTGAGCTAATATATACTGCCAGGGAGGAGGGCTTCCTGTTGGCTGGGGATTTATCAGGCTGCCAATTTAGCTTACAAATACTGAGGTAAAAATATTGACCAAATAACGTGTGAACGAGTTCTAATACAGGAGGAAATGACATACAGATATATGCTATGTACAGGGGAGATAACACACAGGTATATACTATATACAGGAGAGATGACACACAGGTATATACTATATACAGGAGCAGATGACCTACAGGTATATACTATATACAGGAGGAGATGACATATAGGTATATACTATATACAGGAGGAGATGACACACAGATATATACTATATACAGGGGAGATGACACAGGTATATACTATATACAGGAGGAGATAACATACAGGTATATACTATATATAGGAGGAGATGACATACAGGTATATATATATATACAGGGGAGATGACACACAGCAGGTATATACTATATACAGGGGAGATGACATACAGGTATATACTATATACAGGAGATGACATACAGGTGTATACTATATACAAGGGAGATGACAAACATGTATATACTGATGTGAAAATGAGAGGTGTGAGTGCAAAATGAGAGGAGTGAGGGAAAATAGTGGAGTGATCGGAAAATGACAGATGTGAGGTCGAAATGACAAGTGTTAGGGGGAATGAGAGGAGTAAGGGGGAAAATAAGAGGAGTGTGGGGGAAAATGAGAGGTGTGAGGGAGAAAATGAGAGATGTGAGAGGGAAAATGAAAGATGTGATGGGGAAAATGAGAGGCGTGATGGGAAAATAAGAGAAGTGAGGTGCTATAACTAACCACAGATATTTACTATGCCCAGGCAACGCTAGTATATCTATATAATACAGGTTTTGTCCAGATGAAGAGGTCCTGTGCTAACTTCGAAACGCGTTGACATGAAACCTGTTCAATAAAGCTTTTAAAAGTTTACCGACTATCCGTCAATATTCATCACCTGCGCATCCATTAACACTCTACCTGTATTTCATGCTACTCTATCCTTATGGACCCATGTCTTGCAGCAGCTGATATTTGCTAAACTTGTTGCTTAGGTGACACTTTATCAGTTGAGCGGATTGATTTTTCCTGCACCTTGTTTTGTTAACAGTTAAGACCCTATTGCACTATTTTTGTTCCTAGTTTCTCATACTATGGGGCAGTGCAGATCTGCGATTATTTTCTCTTGCCGATTCGGCATGTGTGCGTATGTGGGGGAAGGGGTGAAAAGGGTGGTTGACTCAAGGTTTAGATACTAGGGGGGTGTGAAATTTTGCCCCCGCCCCCTATGCCACATTTTGTTGCAGGCATGTGCAGCGCCCCAGGGTCCTGGTTGTTGCAGTAATGTCATTCTTCCACCAGGGGGAGTGATGTTACGTCTGATGACAATAAAGGAGATCACTTTACCATGTATCACAAACCACACAACACACTTCTCACTCCAGTCCACCAGGGGCAGCTATGCTCCTATCTAGTAGGGCACTCCTCACAATTAGATAAAACTGGTGGCTTGGATAGGAAGTTAGTGAGAAGACAACTGGGCATCGACCGAGTCAGAAGCTGACTGGGCTTCACCCAGGCAGCACCTCTCACGCAGACAGGGAAAAGGAGGAACATCAAACAGCTGCAGACAGAGAGGTCCCTGACAGGGGTGGGATCCTGTCAGAGGCCTAGCCAGAAGGTTACAGAGCTGCGCCTGCCCCACGTGCGGCAGCATCCTAAGAAAGGACACAAAGGGAATTGCGTTGCTGAGAGTGAGAAACAAAGTCATAGCGAAACGAGAGGAAACCAGAGGGAGTTCTGCACTGTAAAAGGCTGCCTCCTTCTGAGGAGCAGAAGCTGGTAGCGAGAACACCGAGGGAGCAATCGTCTCCAAGCCTTGCTTCAGAGACTGGCAGGACAGCTAGTTCCATATTAGTTGCCCGACCCATACCCAGGAGGCACGGTGGCAACTTGTGGGGGCTGGGGCGTGCTAGAGTCCCTGTAAAAAGCCTCAGGCCATCAGTCATATGGGTTTGTCCTATCCTTACCATCAGGGGGACAGAGAGAAAAAGACATAACATCTAGAACACCAACATCAGTTGTGAGGACGTCACCGAGAAGCTCAGCAGGGAGGGACTACAACACTCAGGCGCTAGAGGAAGGTTACTGATTTCCACCTGGATAAGGGGGACTCTGGATTTGCCTTCAGACCAGCTGGACTCTGCCTACCCTGTGATCTGGTGCTCTGGACTGTGGACGCTGAAGCCTTCAGTAAAGGTAAAGAGACTGCAACCTTGTGTCCTCGTTATTCCTTCGCCTTACATCATTCACCATCTACGCCTCTGGGAAGCCCTGGGAATATACTTTACCTGTCGGAAGGTATACCATCCAGCTGCCATAACATCACCCCAGCGGACCCCTAAGCAACGTCGGTCACCGTGCCCGAATACCACAGGTGGCGTCACGAACATTATCCCTTTACAGACCTTTCCCCCCAATTTTTCAACGGACGCCCCTAGGGCCACGGACCGGGTCAGCCACCGTGACATCCTCCTTGAGAACCGAAGGGTCCGGCTCCGAGTACCCCACTGCCCTACTGGGGGCACTCCACATGCACTGTGTATTCACTTGTGAAGAAAAAGGAAAGTCATTAGTAGTCACCATCACCCTTTCTTGAACTAGTCCAATATGTCCTAGCAGCATTTTGTTTTACACATGGAATACAAATAAAGTTTTTCTTTGATTTTACTGGATGAAGCTAGATTTCCTTTTTCTTCACAAGTGATTACTTCGACGTCAGGCAGAGACGTGTTTCCGTGCTTCTCCTCAAGTCCATCGAGAGCTAATCAAGGGTGAGCTGAGAAAAACTTTTTGTTTTTATATGCAGTGAGTGTGTGCCTATGTTTAGCCACTCTGGATGACTACAACAGCCAGGGGCTGTTTTGCATCTATGTCGGTGCCACATTTCCCTTTCAAAGCACAGAAGTTGAAATGAGTTTTAATTGGTGCTGCACTCTGCATAGGCAGCAATCAAGATTACAAAGCGCTCATTATGATGAAGTAAGTTTTTTTCATTAAGGTCTCTGCTATGCAATGCTCTACATCTGATGACTAATTCATCTTGACTGCTTCATTTGCAATGGAAGCAACTGAGATAACAAAGGCTGCATAGTGCTCTCAAATAGCTCCTCTCCTCTAAAGGTACCTTCACACTAAACGACGCTGCAGCGATCCAGACAACGATCCGGATCGCTGCAGCGTCGCTGTTTGGTCGCTGGAGAGCTGTCACACAGACAGCTCTCCAGCGACCAACGATGCCGGTAACCAGGGTAAACATCGGGTTACTAAGCGCAGGGCCGCGCTTTGTAACCCGATGTTTACCCTGGTTACCATCCTAAAAGTAAAAAAAACAAACGCTTCATACTTACCTTCCGCTGTCTGTCCCCGGCGCTCTGCTTCTCTGTACTGGCTGTGAGCACAGCGGCCGGAAAGCAGAGCGGTGACGTCACCGCTGTGCTTTCCGGCCACTGTGCTCGCAGTGAGTGCAGGAAAGCAGAGCGCCGGGGACAGACAGCGGAAGTTAAGTATGAAGCGTTTGTTTTTTCTACTTTTAGGATGGTAACCAGGGTAAACATCGGGTTACTAAGCGCGGCCCTGCGCTTAGTAACCCGATGTTTACCCTGGTTACCAGCGAAGACTTCGCTGAATCGGTGTCACACACGCCGATTCAGCGATGTCAGCGGGAGAGCCAGCGACCAAATAAAGTTCTGGCCTTCTAGCCCCGACCAACGACATCACAGCAGGATTCTGACCGCTCTGTGTGTCAAACTGAACGATATCGCTAGCGAGGACGCTGCAACGTCACGGATCGCTAGCGATATCGTTTAGTGTGAAGGTACCTTAACTTGTAATTTTGTTTAGTCGCTTGAAAACAATACTTACAATCTCTCTAGCAGAGAGCTTGTAATCACTGTGCTCCTTGCCTAGAAGATCAGCTGATTTGCAGAGGTGGAAAATAACCTAATGGTAAGGAAAAAAAGAAAGAAAAAAATCTCTGCATTCTTGAGCAGAGAGTATTTTGAAAAACAAGTAAATTGCAAAGTGGTATGGTTTTTTATATTGAGAAAAGGAGAAATGGAGAGATACTGGGGGAGCTTTCCAGAAATTAAATAAGTGTCCACTGAAAAAAAAACAATAATGCAACAAACTATATTTTTTATATATACTACACGCAAAAAGTTAGGGGATATTTGGCTTTCAGGACAAATTTCAGGATCATTCTAAAATGCACTCTAACCTTTTCAGGTGAATTTGAAGTGACTGTCTCTAAACTTTTGAAAACACATGTCCAACTGTTAAATGTTTTGTAAAGTGACAGTGGGCGGTAGGTGTGGACGAGCTGCTGTCCCATAACGCCCTGGCACTTTACAAGACATTGTGTCTCAGTCCCAATGTGCTACCAGGTGTGGGGTGCATCACACTCACTTGTAGGCCGCAGGCCTCTGCTTTCTTCAGGCCTCCATCTTCCAGAGCCGCCACACCTAACTCAGGGGACACACAGTTCATTTTAACAAGCAAAAGTTTACTGGATAGTTCAAGTTCAGGACTGAATAAAATCTATTACTTTATTTTTAAGTTTCATCACCAATAGTTCACAGGTAAACAAGCGGAAAACAAGGCTTTGACCCAGACATTTGCAGACTATGCTATGCCGCTAGTCTGGAAAGATGACAAATTCTATTTTTGGGGACAAGTACAGAAAAAAGAAATGTGGAATTCATTAGATACGTCTTCACTAGTGTTGAGCGATACCGTCCGATACTTGAAAGTATCGGTATCGGATAGTATCGGCTGATACCCGAAAAATATTGGATATCGCCGATACCGATATCCGATACCAATACAAGTCAATGGGACACCAAGTATCGGAATGTATCCTGATGGTTCCCAGGGTCTGAAGGAGAGGAAACTCTCCTTCAGGCCCTGGGATCCATATTAATGTGTAAAATAAAGAATTAAAATAAAAAATATTGATATATTCACCTCTCCGGCGGCCCCTGGACATCACGCTGGTCACCGGCAGGCTTCTTTGTTTAAAATGCGCGCGTTTAGGACCTGCGAATGACGTCCCGGCTTCTGATTGGTCGCGTGCCGCCCATGTGACCGCCACGCGACCAATCAGAAGCCGTGACGTCATTCGCAGGTCCTAAATTCCTAGAAATAGGAGTTTAGTGAATGAGAATGACGTCGCGGCTTCTGATTGGTCGCGTGGCGGTCACATGAGCGGCACGCGACCAATCAGAAGCCGTGACGTCATTCTCATTCACTAAACTCCTAATTCTAGGAATTTAGGACCTGCGAATGACGTCACGGCTTCTGATTGGTCGCGTGGCGGTCACATGGGCGGCACGCGACCAATCAGAAGCCGGGACGTCATTCGCAGGTCCTAAACGTGCGCATTTTAAACAAAGAAGCCTGCCGGTGACCAGCGTGATGTCCAGGGGCCGCCGGAGAGGTGAATATATCAATATTTTTTATTTTAATTCTTTATTTTACACATCCCTATGGATCCGATACCAATACCCAATACCACAAAAGTATCAGATCTCAGTATCGGAATTCCGATACCGCAAGTATCGGCCGATACCCGATACTTGCGGTATCGGAATGCTCAACACTAGTCTTCACACTTGATAAAAGACATTGCATAAAAATAAACACAGCATTTGGTAGGGAAAAGGATGTTGATGAAGCTTGAGCACACTACATTTCTGGAGACAAGGGTTGTCACCTGTCTTTTTAAGTATCTTAGGAAGCAGGTCACTAGCTTTCATGGGTTTGTCCACATTTAGAACAACGGATTCCAAACTCTGTAAAATTCCTAAGATAACAATCTCAGCAGGGAATTACCCTGCCTGGGTCCAGCGCCAGTGTAGGATGCTAGCAGGTGCATAGGATGCAGTGACACACAGGAGGCAGAACAATGGTTAACAGGTTCTTTAGGTATAAGAACAGTAATGGTACAAGCAGGGGGTAAGGAATGTGATTGGAGGATAGGGGGATAATCAAATGCAATAGAATGTAACAGGTTAACTTATCAGTCTCTGTGCGCTGGGGGTAGGCGGTTGGAAGGACCCACGTCGGCGCCTCGTCAGCGCGAGATGTCTCCGGTCTGGTTCCGCAAATGAGCGATGCACTTTCTCCTTGCAACGATGAATTCTCTGGTTCTTCGGCATGCGACCTCCAGATCCATGCACATGGTGAGGCAGAGGTGATGGTCGGCGGCACAGAAGAGGAAGCAGAGAGTTCAGCGAGCAAGGCTGGTAGGAGCACACAGTCCAGCTGACATAGCCACAGGCAAGGGCCGTTTCTCAGCAGGCACCGCAAGGATGGGACTAAGCGGTGAGCAGAGCAAAGGTCTGTACTTTATCCTGGTCCCTACCCGGTGAGGAAATCTTTCTAGGCTGAGGGTAGGAAGCGTTGGCAGTCTGGCTAGCCGGGGTATAGGCACAGCTAGCGGGCGTGGGTCGATGAAGAGGGAGTTAACCGTCTTACTACTCACAAGCTCAGTTCCCGCTAAGTGTCCTGTCTTCCCATTCAAACTGCTATTTAAGTCAGACTCACCCCCATCAGTGAGGTGCCCTGTACTGCTGCAGTCAGTAATCTCTTCCCCCTGCAACACTGGTGACAGGCCCGATGGTTCTGGCCCAGATACGCAGGAGAGACAATTAACTTGGTTCTCCTCCCTACACTCCCCCGCTCCATTTCCTCACCATTCCACGGGCGATACTCTTCGAGAAGTTTATGGCCGTCTTCTCTTCCTCTATGCCAATTGTTGCCAGACAAAATTCTCTTGGTCTTAGCGTTCGGTGGACTTGCCAGCTGTTGTTCGCTCGAAGCATCTCAGTTTAGAAGAAGTAGTGGAGCCCTCTTGTGAGGCCGAATCCAGCTGTGGGGGAAGAGCCATGGGGGAGCTTGCATCCTCTGGTTCTAACCTCTCGGAGCTTAATCCTTCACCCCTTCTTCATCCTCTACATCTACTGGCATATTTACCATTTCAGGAGCCTCAGGCTTTTCCTCTACTCGAACAGGGATCTTAGACAAGCAGGGTTGGAGCATGTTCCGATGAAGAATTCGAGTTAAGGCATCTTCTCTTCCCTCAGGTTGAACTTCGCAAACAGGTCCCTCTGGACTAACTCGTCTCTTCACCCAATATGGGTCTTACTGCCAACGATTTTCCAGCTTGTCTCGAGGGCGTTTCTCCCGTACTAAGACACGGTCTCCAACTTAAAACTCTGGCTCCAGAAGAGGTCCTCTCTGCATGTTCTAGTTCCTGTAAACTGGTCTGGACCAACCGATGTAAGGTCTGCAGGCGGTGTCAATGTTCTCAAACCCAAGAGGATACACCCATCCATGTATAGTCCTCTTCTGGGTCCAATGCCAACTCGGTGATTCCTTTTCTGTCTTGACTGAACAGAAGGGAATAAAGTGTATACCCTGTGGTTCAGTGTATTCAATTATTGTACACCCACAACAGTTCCGAGACGTTTTCTGGCCATCTGGCCTTCCAATCTTCCTCTAGAGTCCTTAACATCTGGATCAGTGTACGGTTGAATCGTTCACATGCACCATTACCTTGAGGGTGGTATGGTGTGGTGTGGGAATTGTCAAACCGGTACAGACAGTGCAATTCATCCATTACTAATCCCAAGAAACAAGCTCCCTGATCGAAGTGAATTCTCTTCGGACACCCATAGGGTTGAATGAAGTTCTTACATATTGCGTATGCAGCGGACTCTGCAGTCTGATCCTGTGTCAGTCACCATGGCGAACCTTGTAAAATGATCCACCATTACCAGGCAATGTTCGTAGCCCTGATGAGGCGGGCCGATGGTCAGATATTCTATTGTCAGGAGTTCCAGAGGAGTGGCGGTTAGAATGGACTGAATGGGAGCCCTCTGTTCTGGCAGCTTAGCCAGCTCACATGTTCAGCACTTTCTACAGGTCTCGTCCACTTTCACCTTGAACTGAGGATGGAAGATAAAACATTGTAGCCATTGGAAGGTCTTCTCTGGACCGAAGTGGGCTCCTTGGTCGTGTGCAGCAACAGCAATTTCAGATAGTGATGCTGTTGGAACGAGGACTTGCCAGGTCACATTCGGCTTGGTCCGCAGTTGAGCTTTTCGATATAGTAGGCCGTTCTTTATTCGTAGTTGTTCCCACTGTCGTAAGATCCACAACACCTCCGGGGACAATGTCCCCCTTTCTGACCAGCTCAGTAGTCCCACATCGCCTTAGTAATGCCAGTTCGCCATCTTCCTGTTGGAGCTGAACCCACTCATCTCGAGTTCGTCGCAGTATGTCATCTTGGGCTGGGGTATGTATCTGTCCCTGCATTGCCAACACCGTCCTGGTGGACCTCCAAAATCTTGGGACCTCTTCATCCTCTAGCTCTTCGTCTCTGTTCCACTAAGGTCTTGTACTCTTCCTCCAGGACAGGGCATCGGCATGAGTATTTTCTGCCCCCCTCCTGTAGGCGATTTTATAATGTAATTTCACCATCCTGGCTACCCACCGCTGTTCCAAGGCCCTCAGTTTCACATTTTGCAGGTGCGCAAGCTGGATGTTATCGATCTGCAACAGCAATTCAGAGCCAGACAGATATTCCGCAAATCTCTACATCATAGCCCACACCAACACTAACAGCTCCAACTTGAAAGAACTGTAATTGTCCAGATTGCGTTCGGAATCATGAAGAAACCGACTGGTATAAGCGATTACCCTCTCTCTTCCGTCCTGCATCTGTGACAACACAGCCCCAAGTCCCAGCAGACTCCTGTCAGTGTGGAGAATGAGTGATTGAGAGAAATCTGTGTAGGCCAGGATGGGAGCTTCGGTGAGTGTCCTTTTGAGATCTTGAAAGGCTTCTTCTTGAGGCTCCTGACAACAAATTTTCCAGTTTTTGCCACCGGGGGGTACCTTTTTCAACAGTTCATATAAGGGCCTAGCATGTTGAGCGAAATTCTTCACAAACCACCTGTAATAACCAGTCAGTCCCAGGAACGCCTGCACATCTTTCACGGTCTCTGGAGTGGGCCAGTCTTGAATCACAGCGACCTTCTCTCTGGAGGGCTCCACCCCTTCGGCAGAAATGACATGACCCAGGTTTTCAATCTGTGTGCAAAACAAATGAAACTTCTGGGGCTTCACCTTTAGTCCATGCTTCTGAAGGCGGGCCAACACTTGTTCCAGGCATTGCAGATGTTCCTCAAATGAAGCTGCAAAGACTACAATGTTGTCCGGATAGATGAGTGTCGACTCAAAGTTCAAGTCCCCCAGGCACCTCTACATGAGACGTTGCAAAGTTCTGTGAGCATTTGCTAAGCCAAATGGCATGTGGTTGAACTCGTATAGACCTATGGGAAGAATGAAGGCAGTCTTTGCTCGATCTTGTTCAGACATGGGGACTTGCCAGTAGCCGCTGGTGAGGTCCAGTGTAGAGAAGAACCTGGCTTTTCCCAGAGCAGACAGGGACTTTTCAATTTGGGGCAGTGGGTACAAGTCCCTCACCATACAGGTGTTAAGTTTTCGGTAGTCCACACAAAACCACGAGGTGCTATCTTTCTTTTGCACCAACACAATTGGTGCAGCCCACAGACCCTGGCTCCCTCGGATCACACCGGCCTGCAACATCTGTTTCAGCATGTTTTTCACTTCCTGGTACAATGGTGGGGAAATTTGTCGGTAACGCTCTCGTATGGGCGTGCAATGGCCATAGTGCAGCCAAAATCATCTTCGTGGAGGGCGAGACTTCTTTATATTTCCCCAGCAGACCTTCTACCTGTCGTACCTGAGCAGGTTCGAACTTGGCCAGTTCAGCCCACATTTGTTCCAATATGAGCCGGCCTTGCTTGATGTAACAAGGCTCTGACACTGAGATGGAGTTCACTGACATAGTCAAGGGGTCTTCAGGTTGTACCTCCAATTTCACTGTTTCAGAGGATATTACTTCTTCCGGTACTTCACCACACTTATGGGAATACAGTAATATCCTGATCTTCTAAGTTAATGCACCGCACCGGAACAGTTCCTTCCCTTGCAATGGCCAACATATACGCCACCAAGAGTCCCATGGGTAGTTGTTCAGAAGAGGATAGTTCAATTTGGACCCCAACCTGTTATGAAAGGTAATTCAGTACCACAATGAACATAGAGGTCATGTAAACACAAAAGTTTGAGCGGGCACCATCTAAATATTCCAAAGAGGTGGGATCACCACATGCATACCAACAAACAGTAGCAACAAACAAGAGCAGGAGTATGCATAGGAACAGGGATCACCACAATGTATATAAATGGAAAAAAATCTTTATTCACAGGACAACGTGTACAAAAAACATTTAAAAACATCTAAAAACAAAGATACAGCAATAATGGGTCCATCAAAATAACAATATAGATGTTGACAAAAACATGCCACCCACACAGCAAGTACAAATAATCACTCAGTATATATTATAAGGTGCAACTGATACCGACCGTACACACAAAACCCGTGTGCACATCCTAAAAATGTAGGTATTACAAATCACTGGGCAAACAAATGATTACTCATCGGCCACAAACGGCCAAGGTACACTACCAGCACCTCAAACTAGTGGGGATCTAAATCCAGAGGGGTTTACTATAATAAGATGACCAATGCATGATAGTTACCCCACTATGTCCGCCTCAGTGGTCCAGAAACAGATCCTGCCCAGTCCTCCTGCCAATGCCACTATAGACAGTCTTAAGCCAGCAGGCCTAAAGTATCGGATCAGTCAAGCTGTGTGGGTACCAAGACCCACGCGTATCGACGCTCAGGGCATCTTCCTCAAGGTCAGTGTATTGTCATCCACGCCGTTACCTGATCTATATAACTGGTCCAAAATCAAACTCAGAGCCACAGCCGCTGTGCGCGAACATGGCGGTGCCGGGAAATCCACTCGGCGTCTCAGAAACTGCACTGCACAGGTGCTGTGACGCCGAAGTCCCAGAAGGCTGTGCGCGGGCATCAGGCATGCGCAAAGCGGTCAGCGTCCGAATTCGGTCCCCGTGGGAACCTCAAGCGAACACTCCATATAAAGCGTCCGCCCAACGTGAAAGTGAATAGGTCTCCCAGCGTCACAAATCACATGTCACAGGGGCACTATGCTACCGAGTAAAATAGGACTATGCGCCTACAACTCGCCACCCTGCACCACGCAAACCATCAGTAGGGGGACAGAAATAATAAAATCCCCCCACAGGTCGGGCATCACCTGATGCGGCGGTGCACCACACAATGTGGGGATGGCAAAGCCCCCGCCAATCACGTGTGAGGAGACCATAATGACCCCCAGTGCCAGCCCGATATAGGCTACAAATAACCGTCCAACCCGCTGTGCAAAAGCACAGCAAGATAGTCACGGTCCCACCGGAAACAGGGGGTTAGAGTTACCCATAACCTTAATAACCCCGGCAAAGAAACGGATCCCACAAACTCAAATGACGCATGCATCCGATCACACATTAACCCCGGCCAGGGTACAAGCACCCACACATCCAGAACCTCGCATCGGCCGCCAGATAACCCAATGCGGTCAGACAGGATACCTCCACTACCACATGAAGCACTTATATGGTTTCAAAGTGTGTCCTGCTGGAGTGAAAAGCAACAGCAAATTTTAACAGCAGGGAACCTCCCATAATAAAACCCTGACGCCAAACAAATAATGTACAGATGTTGATTTCATTTTTTAGATATTTGGTTATTTCGTTATATAACAAAAAATGAAAAATGAAGTATGAAAAATGAAGTATGAGGTCACCCCATAGGGCAAGAATCAAGCAGTATGAAGAAGGTCTCTTACATATCAATGGGTTCGACTCAAAAAGGCGCTATCATATAAGTGTATACAAATAGCACAAATGTAGTAAGCAGGGAGATGCACAATGATGTATTCCTCATGTCCAATCATTCTTTGCTCCAGTTCTTCCAAATTCTGCATCCACCCAAAGGATAACCATTCTGACGTGCCCCATAAAGGTCGGGGGCCAAGGTCCATGTCGCCTACATGAGCTGCCAACCACCGGTAGGAACATCCATGTCACCTGCAAAGAAGACCAGGAATAAGATCAACAAAGACCAAGATCCGCCCCTCCTGGTGAACCAAAGTACACGGTAAACATTAAAAGTCACAGATCAAAAAGGAACTAGAGCTTTCTATAGAAACCCGTGTACAATAGCTCCTCATTCAAGCCATCCGGGGCCAAGCTCTTAAGTTCAAAAATTAGACGGGATTCCTTCCTCAGCAATTCATCCGTAAGCCCCCCACCTCTAATGCTAGGGATCACCCCCTCAAGACCCATAACCCGAAGAGTCCTGTAGCTGCCATTGTGATGTTCTAGAAAGTGGGTAGCTACGGAGGTGATCTGTTTCCCTCTTGCCCTATCACCATTGGCCGTATTGATATTCGAGATGTGCTGTTGCACCCTTCGGCGCAACTCTTGGGTGGTCTGCCCCACGTAAATTTTCTGGCAGCCACAAATCAGGGCATATACCAGATTCTTAGTTCGACAATTGAAATAGGATCTGGACTTGATCCGAAAAGGTAGGGAGGGGATACACGTTCCCTCCTCAGCCAGCATAAGGGGGCAGATCGAACATCTGCCACAAGGGTATGAGCCGATAATCTTATTACCTGTGCCCATTCTTGACGTTGACCGCTTGTAGTGGCTCCTCGTGAGGCAGTCCTTTAGGTTAGGTGCTCTCCTTGCCACTACCCTTGGTCTATCCGGGATAATGGTCTTCAACCTCCCGTCGCTTCGTAATATCCCCCAATTGGACTCCATTATGCGGTACAAGTCTCTCCACTGATTGTTGAACCTTGTAATCAAACTTAGTTGGCTCCTGTTGTTCCTCTGTTGTGTCCTAAGGACCTCCTCCCTTGGTTTCTGCCGAGAAAACTCGTAAGCTCTTGAGACCACTCTCCGTGGATAACCCCGTTCATGGAAGCGTTTGGTAAGTAGTTTCGATTGTTCTTGAAAACATGCCATGGTACTGCAGTTCTGTTATGGCTGGCAATCAGGCAACACAGCGTGCAGTAATCAGCGCACATACAGAGATCTGGCAATAACCAAAAAACAATAGGACGAGCTCTGAGACGTGGAATCTCTGTAGACTGCAGTACCTGAACTATCCTCACACAACTATAAGCAGCAGTGGATTGCGCCTATCACTACCTATGCAACTCGGCACTGCCTGAGGAGCTGACTAGCCTGAAGATAGAAATACAAGCCTGACTTACCTCAGAGAAATACCCCAAAGGAATAGGCAGCCCCCCACATATAATGACTGTTAGCAAGATGAAAAGACAAACGTAGGAATGAAATAGATTCAGCAAAGTGAGGCCCGATATTCTAGACAGAGCGAGGATAGCAAAGAGAACTATGCAGTCTACAAAAAACCCTAAAACGAAAACCACGCAAAGGGGCAAAAAGACCCACCGTGCCGAACTAACAGCACGGCGGTGCACCCCTTTGCTTCTCAGAGCTTCCAGCAAAAGTTAATAGCAAGCTGGACAGAAAAAACAGAAAACAAACTAGAAGCACTTATCTAGCAGAGCAGCAGGCCCAAGGAAAGATGCAGTAGCTCAGATCCAACACTGGAACATTGACAAGGAGCAAGGAAGACAGACTCAGGTGGAGCTAAATAGCAAGGCAGCCAACGAGCTCACCAAAACACCTGAGGGAGGAAGCCCAGAGACTGCAATACCACTTGTGACCACAGAAGTGAATTCAGCCACAGAATTCACAACAGTACCCCCCCCTTGAGGAGGGGTCACCGAACCCTCACCAGAACCCCCAGGCCGACCAGGATGAGCCACATGAAAGGCACGAACAAGATCTGGGGCATGGACATCAGAGGCAAAAACCCAGGAATTATCTTCCTGAGCATAACCCTTCCATTTGACCAGATACTGGAGTTTCCGTCTAGAGACACGAGAATCCAAAATCTTCTCCACAATATACTCCAATTCCCCCTCCACCAAAACAGGGGCAGGAGGCTCCACAGATGGAACCATAGGTGCCACGTATCTCCTCAACAACGACCTATGGAATACATTATGTATGGAAAAGGAGTCTGGGAGGGTCAGACGAAAAGACACCGGATTGAGAATCTCAGAAATCCTATACGGACCAATAAAACGAGGTTTAAATTTAGGAGAGGAAACCTTCATAGGAATATGACGAGAAGATAACCAAACCAGATCCCCAACACGAAGTCGGGGTCCCACACGGCGTCTGCGATTAGCGAAAAGCTGAGCCTTCTCCTGGGACAAGGTCAAATTGTCCACTACCTGAGTCCAGATCTGCTGCAACCTGTCCACCACAGAATCCACACCAGGACAGTCCGAAGACTCAACCTGTCCTGAAGAGAAACGAGGATGGAACCCAGAATTGCAGAAAAATGGAGAGACCAAGGTAGCCGAGCTGGCCCGATTATTAAGGGCGAACTCAGCCAACGGCAAAAATGACACCCAATCATCCTGGTCAGCGGAAACAAAACATCTCAGATATGTTTCCAAGGTCTGATTGGTTCGTTCGGTCTGGCCATTAGTCTGAGGATGGAAGGCCGAGGAGAAAGATAGGTCAATGCCCATCCTACCACAAAAGGCTCGCCAGAACCTCGAGACAAACTGGGAACCTCTGTCAGAAACAATATTCTCAGGAATGCCATGTAAACGAACCACATGTTGGAAGAACAAAGGCACCAAATCAGAGGAGGAAGGCAATTTAACCAAGGGCACCAGATGGACCATTTTAGAAAAGCGATCACAGACCACCCAAATGACCGACATTTTTTGAGAAACGGGAAGGTCAGAAATGAAATCCATCGAAATATGTGTCCAAGGCCTCTTCGGGACCGGCAAGGGCAAAAGCAACCCACTGGCACGTGAACAGCAGGGCTTAGCCCTAGCACAAATTCCACAGGACTGCACAAAAGCACGCACATCCCGTGACAGAGACGGCCACCAGAAGGATCTAGCAACCAACTCCCTAGTACCAAAGATTCCTGGATGACCGGCCAGCACCGAACAATGAAGTTCAGAGATAACTTTACTAGTCCACCTATCAGGGACGAACAGTTTCTCGGCCGGACAACGATCAGGTTTATTAGCCTGAAATTTCTGCAACACTCTCCGCAAATCAGGGGAGATGGCAGACACAATGACTCCTTCCTTGAGGATACTCGCCGGCTCAGATAACCCCGGAGAGTCGGGCACAAAACTCCTAGACAGAGCATCCGCCTTCACATTTTTAGAGCCCGGAAGGTATGAAATCACAAAATCAAAACGAGCAAAAAATAACGACCAACGGGCCTGTCTAGGATTCAAGCGCTTGGCAGACTCAAGATAAGTAAGGTTCTTATGATCAGTCAAAACCACCACGCGATACTTAGCACCCTCAAGCCAATGACGCCACTCCTCGAATGCCCACTTCATGGCCAGCAACTCTCGGTTGCCCACATCATAATTACGCTCAGCAGCAGAAAATTTCCTGGAAAAGAAAGCACATGGTTTGAACACTGAGCAACCAGAACCTCTCTGTGACAAAACGCCCCTGCACCAATCTCAGAAGCATCAACCTCGACCTGGAACGGAAGAGAAACATCAGGTTGACACAACACAGGGGCACAGCAAAAACGACGCTTCAACTCCTGAAAAGCTTCCACGGCAGCAGAAGACCAATTAACCAAATCAGCACCCTTCTTGGTCAAATCGGTCAATGGTCTGGCAATGCTAGAAAAATTACAGATGAAGCGACGATAAAAATTAGCAAAGCCCAGGAATTTCTGCAGACTTTTTAGAGATGTCGGCTGAGTCCAATCCTGGATGGCCTGAACCTTAACCGGATCCATCTCGATAGTAGAAGGGGAAAAGATGAACCCCAAAAATGAAACTTTCTGCACACCGAAGAGACACTTTGATCCCTTCACGAACAAGGAATTAGCACGCAGTACCTGGAAAACCATTCTGACTTGCTTCACATGAGACTCCCAATCATCAGAGAAGATCAAAATGTCATCCAAGTAAACAATCAAGAATTTATCCAGATACTCACGGAAAATGTCATGCATAAAAGACTGAAAAACAGATGGAGCATTGGCAAGTCCGAACGGCATCACCAGATACTCAAAATGACCCTCGGGCGTATTAAATGCCGTTTTCCATTCATCTCCCTGCCTGATTCTCACCAGATTATACGCACCACGAAGATCAATCTTAGTAAACCAACTAGCCCCCTTAATCCGAGCAAACAAGTCAGAAATCAATGGCAAGGGATACTGAAACTTAACAGTGATCTTATTAAGAAGGCGGTAATCAATACACGGTCTTAGCGAACCATCCTTCTTGGCTACAAAAAAGAACCCTGCTCCCAATGGTGACGACGATGGGCGAATATGTCCCTTCTCCAGGGACTCCTTCACATAACTGCGCATAGCGGTGTGTTCAGGTATGGACAAATTAAATAAACGACCCTTAGGGAATTTACTACCAGGAATCAAATCGATAGCACAATCACAATTCCTATGCGGAGGTAGGGCATCAGACTTGGACTCTTCAAATACATCCTGAAAGTCCGACAAGAACTCTGGGATGTCAGAAGGAATGGATGACGAAATAGACAAAAATGGAACATCACCATGTACTCCCTGACAACCCCAGCTGGTTACCGACATAGAGTTCCAATCCAATACTGGATTATGGGTTTGTAGCCATGGCAACCCCAACACGACCACATCATGCAAATTATGCAGTACCAGAAAGCGAATAACTTCCTGATGTGCAGGAGCCATGCACATGGTCAGCTGGGCCCAGTACTGAGGCTTATTCTTGGCCAAAGGTGTAGCATCAATTCCTCTCAACGGAATAGGACACCGCAAAGGCTCCAAGAAAAATCCACAACGTTTAGCATAATCCAAATCCATCAGATTCAGGGCAGCGCCTGAATCCACAAACGCCATGACAGAATACGATGACAAAGAGCACATTAAGGTAATGGACAAAAGGAATTTGGACTGTACAGTACCAATAACGGCAGAGCTATCGAACCGCCTAGTGCGTTTAGGACAATTAGAAATAGCATGAGTAGAATCACCACAATAGAAACACAGTCTGTTCAGACGTCTGTGTTCTTGCCGTTCTACTTTAGTCATAGTCCTGTCGCACTGCATAGGCTCAGGTTTACTCTCAGACAATACCGCCAGATGGTGCACAGATTTACGCTCGCGCAAGCGACGACCGATCTGAATGGCCAAGGACATAGACTCATTCAAACCAGCAGGCATAGGAAATCCCACCATTACATCCTTAAGAGCTTCAGAGAGACCCTTTCTGAACAAAGCCGCTAGTGCAGATTCATTCCACAGAGTGAGTACTGACCACTTCCTAAATTTCTGACAATATACTTCTACATCATCCTGACCCTGGCATAAAGCCAGCAGATTTTCCTCAGCCTGATCCACTGAATTAGGCTCATCGTAAAGCAATCCCAGCGCCTGGAAAAATGCATCAACATTACTCAATGCAGAATCTCCTGGTGCAAGAGAAAACGCCCAGTCCTGTGGGTCGCCGCGCAAAAAAGAAATAATAATCAAAACCTGTTGAATAGGATTACCAGAAGAATGAGGTTTCAAGGCCAAAAATAGCTTACAATTATTTCTGAAGCTCAGGAACTTAGTTCTGTCACCAAAAAACAAATCAGGAATCGGAATTCTTGGTTCTAGCATCGATTTCTGATCAATAGTATCTTGAATCTTTTGTACATTTACAACGAGATTATCCATTGAGGAGCACAGAGCCTGAATATCCATGTCCACAGCTGTGTCCTGAAGCACTCTAATGTCTAGGGGAAAAAAAAGACTGAAGACAGAGCTAAGAAAAAAAAATGATGTCAGGATTTCTTTTTTCCCTCTATTGGGAATCATTGGTTTGGCTCCTTGTACTGTTATGGCTGGCAATCAGGCAACACAGCGTGCAGTAATCAGCGCACATACAGAGATCTGGTAATAACCAAAAAACAATAGGACGAGCTCTGAGACGTGGAATCTCTGTAGACTGCAGTACCTGAACTATCCTCACACAACTATAAGCAGCAGTGGATTGCGCCTATCACTACCTATGCAACTCGGCACTGCCTGAGGAGCTGACTAGCCTGAAGATAGAAATACAAGCCTGACTTACCTCAGAGAAATACCCCAAAGGAATAGGCAGCCCCCCACATATAATGACTGTTAGCAAGATGAAAAGACAAACGTAGGAATGAAATAGATTCAGCAAAGTGAGGCCCGATATTCTAGACAGAGCGAGGATAGCAAAGAGAACTATGCAGTCTACAAAAAACCCTAAAACGAAAACCACGCAAAGGGGCAAAAAGACCCACCGTGCCGAACTAACAGCACGGCGGTGCACCCCTTTGCTTCTCAGAGCTTCCAGCAAAAGTTAATAGCAAGCTGGACAGAAAAAACAGAAAACAAACTAGAAGCACTTATCTAGCAGAGCAGCAGGCCCAAGGAAAGTAGCTCAGATCCAACACTGGAACATTGACAAGGAGCAAGGAAGACAGACTCAGGTGGAGCTAAATAGCAAGGCAGCCAACGAGCTCACCAAAACACCTGAGGGAGGAAGCCCAGAGACTGCAATACCACTTGTGACCACAGAAGTGAATTCAGCCACAGAATTCACAACACAGTTCCTCCTAACACGTAGGAATTGGCCCTTGGGGATACTGTTACGTAGATGGTATGGATGAAATCTGGAGTAATGTAGGATGTTGTTTGTGGCCGTCTTTTTACGGAAGAGGGTAGTTTTGATCCCATGGTCCTCAATCATAATCCTTAGGTCCAGGAAGTCCACCGTCCTATTCGAGGTACAAGATGTCAACCGGATGCCACATTGATTGGTATTTAATTCCTTGATGAAATCCTCCAGGGCTTCCGCTGTACCTGTCCATAAGACAACGATGTCGTCAATAAAAGATACCATTTTAATACATGTTCTTGATAATCACGGTTCCTATACACCTGGGTCTCCTCCCACCATCCCATAAAAAGGTTTGCATAGGGGGGCGCACACCTCGCCCCCATAGCTGTCCCGGACACCTGTTTGTAATAGACCCTATCAAAAATAAAATAATTCTTCTCTAGGATGATTTTGAGAAGGTCTAGAACAAAAGAGTCATGGCCTCTACTACCAGTTGTATATTTATCCAAAAAGTATCCCACGGCCGCAATACCTAAGTCATGGTTAATGTTGGTGTACAACGCCTCAACATCGAGTGTGGCCAAGATGGTGTCATCAGGTAATACCAAGGGATCCAGCTGCTGAATAAGGAATGACGAGTCCCGTATATAGGAGTCCAATTTCAATACAACGGGCTGCAAGAAGAAGTCCAAGTAAATACAAGACTTTTCATAAAGTCCCCCTATCCCTGAGACGATGGGCCTCCCCTGTGGCTCCGATAACGATTTATGTACCTTAGGTAACATATAGAACGTTGGAACCACCGGGTGTCCCACCGTTAGGAAATCCAGTTCCTTTTTGCTTATAATGCCCTGATCATAGGCACAGTTAAGTAATCCATCCAGGTTGGCCTTAAAGACTGGGGTTGGGTCTGAGGGTAGGGCAACATAGTGCTGAGGATTACCCAGTTGTCTCCTGGCCTCTCTACAATACATGTCCTTCGGCCACAGCACTATGTTGCCCCCTTTATCCGCTTCCTTAATCTCGAAAGCCTCATTGGACTTCAGTGCCCTGAGTGCCCGTTTTTCCTCCCCTGAGAGGTTGCCCTGACCAAATCCATCCACCCGTAAATCATGGATGTCTCTACTGGCCTTATCAAAGAAAATTTGAATAGCGGGGAACACAGAAAAAGATGGGGTAGCCTGAGACGGCAGCCTACCATCAAACCTCCGCCTACCTGGGTAGTTTTCATTTTCCTCTAGTAGATCCGTAAGGTCACGTAGTAGTTGCCGATCCGTATCCGATAACCCGTCCAATACTGCAGGGTTCTGGTAGAGTATCCTGAAAGTCAGTTGTCTGCAGAACATATATAGGTCCTTAGTTAGCTCAAATTTGTTCAGGACATTCATGGGGGAGAAGGATAAACCTCTGGCCAACAATTTCTTTTCAACAGTGGTCAGTGTATAGGAAGATACGTTAATGACATTCAACTCACCCACATCACCCTCTGGAGCCGAGTCGATATCTAACGCTTGCGATTGTTGTACCGAGTGACCCTCTTGAAACTCGGCGACCAGTCTCTGTTCCTGCCACTCCATTTTTTCCGACCTACAGTGCTTCCTTCTCCCCCGTCTGTGCCGCTTTCGCGGTCGCTGGTGTCGGTGGACAAAAAATCACTCGAGACTGATTCCTGAGTTGCATTGCCCATATTTACATCCTGGGCCCCACGTCGCCTGTTGGTAATTCTCTTATTGCCCTGATGTGTCCATTTGAAGGCTTTACCCTCTGCGTAATCAGTTCTATCCCTGTGAAATTTATCTCTTTTGCCCCTGACAATGTCCTTCTCAAATTTTTCAATGACCACCTTAAGATTCTCTTGGAATGGGATAACCTTATCCTTCTTGTCAAATCCCTCCAACTTGCCCTCCTTACTCCTAATCTCATCCTTCAATCGGGCCAATAGTTTGTAATCATGTGCAATAAGTAAGTCAATAAGAATCTGTGAGCAACTTTGTAACCCCTTTTCCCATAGGTCTTTGAAATCCATATCCACTTCCAATGCCGGGAAAATTTGCACCCTCAAACCTCTGGGTGTGATGTTCTGTTTTTTGTAGCTCTCTAGCGTTTTAACATTCCACCAGGTTTTGGTTAAACTTCTATGCAAGCGTGTAATCTCCATTGTTAGGCCCTCAAAGCCCTCATCCCTTGGTACATCAGCCCCAGTACCAATAGCCCCTTGGCCAAAAATATCAACCTCCTGGCTGCGCCAAGTCGCCTCTCTGGCGCTCAAATCCATAACCTTGGACCAATATATTTAATATCCACAAAATGTATAAATATATATATAAACCCCGATGTGCCTCCACTCAGGAAAAAACCAGCTACAGAGCCAGTCCAAAAAACTAACATGTAAACACAAAAGTTTGAGCGGGCACCATCTAAATATTCCAAAGAGGTGGGATCACCACATGCATACCAACAAACAGTAGCAACAAACAAGAGCAGGAGTATGCATAGGAACAGGGATCACCACAATGTATATAAATGGAAAAAAATCTTTATTCACAGGACAACGTGTACAAAAAACATTTAAAAACATCTAAAAACAAAGATACAGCAATAATGGGTCCATCAAAATAACAATATAGATGTTGACAAAAACATGCCACCCACACAGCAAGTACAAATAATCACTCAGTATATATTATAAGGTGCAAGTGATACCGACCGTACACACAAAACCCGTGTGCACATCCTAAAAATGTAGGTATTACAAATCACTGGGCAAACAAATGATTACTCATCGGCCAGAAACGGCCAAGGTACACTACCAGCACCTCAAACTAGTGGGGATCTAAATCCAGAGGGGTTTACTATAATAAGATGACCAATGCATGATAGTTACCCCACTATGTCCGCCTCAGTGGTCCAGAAACAGAGCCTGCCCAGTCCTCTTGCCAATGCCACTATAGACAGTCTTAAGCCAGCAGGCCTAAAGTATCGGATCAGTCAAGCTGTGTGGGTACCAAGACCCACGCGTATCGACGCTCAGGGCGTCTTCCTCAAGGTCAGTGTGGTGTCATCCACGCCGTTACCTGATCTATATAACTGGTCCAAAATCAAACTCAGAGCCACAGTCGCTGTGCGCGAACATGGCGGCGCCGGGAAATCCACTCGGCGTCTCAGAAACTGCACTGCGCAGGTGCCGTGACGCCGAAGTCCCAGAAGGCTGTGCGCGGGAATCAGGCATGCGCAAAGCGGTCAGCGTCCGAATTCGGTCCCCATGGGAACCTCAAGCGAACACTCCATGTAAAGCGTCCGCCCAACGTGAAAGTGCATAGGTCTCCCAGCGTCACAAATCACATGTCACAGGGGCACTATGCTACCGAGTAAAATAGGACTATGCGCCTACAACTCGCCACCCTGCACCACGCAAACCATCAGTAGGGGGACAGAAATAATAAAATCCCCCCACAGGTCGGGCATCACCTGATGCGGCGGTGCACCACACAATATGGGGATGGCAAAGCCCCCGCCAATCAGGTGTGAGGAGACCATAATGACCCCCAGTGCCAGCCCGATATAGGCTACAAATAACCGTCCAACCTGCTGTGCAAAAGCACAGCAAGATAGTCACGGTCCCACCGGAAACAGGAGGTTAGAGTTACCCATAACCTTAATAACCCCCGGCAAAGAAACGGATCCCACAAACTCAAATGACGCATGCATCCGATCACACATTAACCCCGGCCAGGGTACAAGCACCCACACATCCAGAACCTCGCATCGGCCGCCAGATAACCCAATGCGGTCAGACAGGATACCTCCACTACCACATGAAGCACTTATATGGTTTCAAAGTGTGTCCTGCTGGAGTGAAAAGCAACAGCAAATTTTAACAGCAGGGAACCTCCCATAATAAAACCCTGACACCAAACAAATAATGTATAGATGTCGATTTCATTTTTTAGATATTTGGTTATTTCGTTATATAACAAAAAATGAAAAATGAAGTATGAAAAATGAAGTATGAGGTCACCCCATAGGGCAAGAATCAAGCAGTATGAAGAAGGTCTCCTACATATCAATGGGTTCGACTCAAAAAGGCGCTATCATATAAGTGTATACAAATAGCACAAATGTAGTAAGCAGGGAGATGCACAATGATGTATTCCTCATGTCCAATCATTCTTTGCTCCAGTTCTTCCAAATTCTGCATCCACCCAAAGGATAACCATTCCGACGTGCCCCATAAAGGTCGGGGGCCAAGGTCCATGTCGCCTACATGAGCTGCCAACCACCGGTAGGAACATCCATGTCACCTGCAAAGAAGACCAGGAATAAGATCAACAAAGACCAAGATCCGCCCCTCCTGGTGAACCAAAGTACACGGTAAACATTAAAAAGTCACAGATCAAAAAGGAACTAGAGCTTTCTATAGAAACCCGTGTACAATAGCTCCTCATTCAAGCAATCCGGGGCCAAGCTGTTAAGTTCAAAAATTAGACGGGATTCCTTCCTCAGCAATTCATCCGTAAGCCCCCCACCTCTAATGCTAGGGATCACCCCCTCAAGACCCATAACCCGAAGAGTCCTGTAGCTGCCATTGTGATGTTCTAGAAAGTGGGTAGCTACGGAGGTGATCTGTTTCCCTCTTGCCCTATCACCTTTGGCCGTATTGATATTCGAGATGTGCTGTTGCACCCTTCGGCGCAACTCTTGGGTGGTCTGCCCCACGTAAATTTTCTGGCAGCCACAAATCAGGGCATATACCAGATTCTTAGTTTGGCAATTGAAATAGGATCTGGACTTGATCCGAAAAGGTAGGGAGGGGATACACGTTCCCTCCTCAGCCAGCATAAGGGGGCAGATCGAACATCTGCCACAAGGGTACGAGCCAATAATCTTATTACCTGTGCCCATTCTTGACGTTGGCCGCTTGTAGTGGCTCCTCGTGAGGCAGTCCTTTATGTTAGGTGCTCTCCTTGCCACTACCCTTGGTCTATCCGGGATAATGGTCTTCAACCTCCCGTCGCTTCGTAATATCCCCTAGAGAAGAATTATTTTATTTTTGATAGGGTCTATTACAAACAGGTGTCCGGGACAGCTATGGGGGCGAGGTGTGCGCCCCCCTATGCAAACCTTTTTATGGGATGGTGGGAGGAGACCCAGGTGTATAGGAACCGTGATTATCAAGAACATGTATTAAAATGGTATCGTTTTATTGATGACATCGTTGTCTTATGGACAGGTACAGCGGAAGCCCTGGAGGATTTCATCAAGGAATTAAATACCAATCAATGTGGCATCCGGTTGACATCTTGTACCTCGAATAGGACGGTGGACTTCCTGGACCTAAGGATTATGATTGAGGACCATGGGATCAAAACTACCCTCTTCCGTAAAAAGACGGCCACAAACAACATCCTACATTACTCCAGTTTTCATCCATACCATCTACGTAACAGTATCCCCAAGGGCCAATTCCTACGTGTTAGGAGGAACTGCAGTACCATGGCATGTTTTCAAGAACAATCGAAACTACTTACCAAACGCTTCCATGAACGGGGTTAACAAAGGAGAGTGGTCTCAAGAGCTTACGAGTTTTCTCGGCAGAAACCAAGGGAGGAGGTCCTTAGGACACAACAGAGGAACAACAGGAGCCAACTAAGTTTGATCACAAGGTTCCTCAATCAGTGGAGAGACGTGTACCGCATAATGGAGTCCAAGTGGGGGATATTACGAAGCGACGGGAGGTTGAAGACCATTATCCCAGATAGACCAAGGGTAGTGGCAAGGAGAGCACCTAACCTAAAGGACTGCCTCACGAGGAGCCACTACAAGCGGCCAACGTCAAGAATGGGCACAGGTAATAAGATTATTGGCTCGTACCCTTGTGGCAGATGTTCGATCTGCCCCCTTATGCTGGCTGAGGAGGGAACGTGTATCCCCTCCCTACCTTTTCGGATCAAGTCCAGATCCTATTTCAATTGCCGAACTAAGAATCTGGTATATGCCCTGATTTGTGGCTGCCAGAAAATTTACGTGGGGCAGACCACCCAAGAGTTGCGCCGAAGGGTGCAACAGCACATCTCGAATATCAATACGGCCAAAGGTGATAGGGCAAGAGGGAAACAGATCACCTCCGTAGCTACCCACTTTCTAGAACATCACAATGGCAGCTACAGGACTCTTCGGGTTATGGGTCTTGAGGGGGTGATCCCTAGCATTAGAGGTGGGGGGCTTACGGATGAATTGCTGAGGAAGGAATCCCGTCTAATTTTTGAACTTAAGAGCTTGGCCCCGGATGGCTTGAATGAGGAGCTATTGTACACGGGTTTCTATAGAAAGCTCTAGTTCCTTTTTGATCTGTGACTTTTTAATGTTTACCGTGTACTTTGGTTCACCAGGAGGGGCGGATCTTGGTCTTTGTTGATCTTATTCCTGGTCTTCTTTGCAGGTGACATGGATGTTCCTGCCGGTGGTTGGCAGCTCATGTAGGCGACATGGACCTTGGCCCCCGACCTTTATGGGGCACGTCGGAATGGTTATCCTTTGGGTGGATGCAGAATTTGGAAGAACTGGAGCAAAGAATGATTGGACATGAGGAATACATCATTGTGCATCTCCCTGCTTACTACATTTGTGCTATTTGTATACACTTATATGATAGCGCCTTTTTGAGTCGAACCTATTGATATGTAAGAGACCTTCTTCATACTGCTTCATTCTTGCCCTATGGGGTGACCTCATACTTCATTTTTCATACTTCATTTTTCATTTTTTGTTATATAACGAAATAACCAAATATCTAAAAAATGAAATCGACATCTATACATTATTTGTTTGGTGTCAGGGTTTTATTATGGGAGGTTCCCTGCTGTTAAAATTTGCTGTTGCTTTTCACTCCAGCAGGACACACTTTGAAACCATATAAGTGCTTCATGTGGTAGTGGAGGTATCCTGTCTGACCGCATTGGGTTATCTGGCAGCCGATGCGAGGTTCTGGATGTGTGGGTGCGTGTACCCTGGCCAGGGTTAATGTGTGATCGGATGCATGCGTCATTTGAGTTTGTGGGATCCGTTTCTTTGCCGGGGTTATTAAGGTTATGGGTAACTCTAACCCCCTGTTTCCGGTGGGACCGTGACTATCTTGCTGTGCTTTTGCACAGCGGGTTGGACGGTTATTTGTAGCCTATATCGGGCTGGCACTGGGGGTCATTATGGTCTCCTCACACCTGATTGGCGGGGGCTTTGCCATCCCCATATTGCGTGGTGCACCGCCGCATCAGGTGATGCCCGACCTGTGGGGGGATTTTATTATTTCTGTCCCCCTACTGATGGTTTGCGTGGTGCAGGGTGGCGAGTTGTAGGCGCATAGTCCTATTTTACTCGGTAGCATAGTGCCCCTGTGACATGTGATTTGTGACGCTGGGAGACCTATGAACTTTCACGTTGGGCGGATGCTTTACATGGAGTGTTCGCTTGAGGTTCCCACGGGGACAGAATTCGGACGCTGACCGCTTTGCGCATGCCTGATGCCTGCGCACAGCCTTCTGGGACTTCGGCGTCACGGCACCTGCGCAGTGCAGTTTCTGAGACGCCGAGTGGATTTCCCGGCGCCGCCATGTTCGCGCACAGCGGCTGTGGCTCTGAGTTTAATTTTGGACCAGTTATATAGATCAGGTAACGGCGTGGATGACACCACACTGGAAAAAACAAAATCCAGCTCACCATACCGACATTCCCAAGAGCTCGGAGCATGGAACCGCTGTGTCAGGGCGTAAACGAACAGGAAAGAGAAGGAGATCCAGCTCAACGAAATAGTGAAAAATCCATAGTTTATTTCACTTAAAATATAGTGAAAGGACAAAACATCAGCATACAAAAAAATATTTTAAAACCAAGGTCAACGCGTTTCCGGTGACTAAGCACCCTTAATCATGACACCACACTGACCTTGAGGAAGACGCCCTGAGCGTCGATACGCGTGGGTCTTGGTACCCACACAGCTTGACTGATCCGATACTTTAGGCCTGCTGGCTTAAGACTGTCTATAGTGGCATTGGCAGGAGGACTGGGCAGGATCTGTTTCTGGACCACTGAGGCGGACATAGTGGGGTAACTATCATGCATTGGTCATCTTATTATAGTAAACCCCTCTGGATTTAGATCCCCACTAGTTTGAGGTGCTGGTAGTGTACCTTGGCCGTTTGTGGCCGATGAGTAATCATTTGTTTGGCCAGTGATTTGTAATACCTACATTTTTAGGATGTGCACACGGGTTTTGTGTGTACGGTTGGTATCAGTTGCACCTTATAATATATACTGAGTGATTATTTGTACTTGCTGTGTGGGTGGCATGTTTTTGTCAACATCTATATTGTTATTTTGATGGACCCATTATTGCTGTATCTTTGTTTTTAGATGTTTTTAAATGTTTTTTGTACACGTTGTCCTGTGAATAAAGATTTTTTTCCATTTATATACATTGTGGTGATCCCTGTTCCTATGCATACTCCTGCTCTTGTTTGTTGGTACATGAACATAGAGGTCAGCGCACATACAGTGACCTGGCAATAACCCAAAAAACAAGAACGAGCTCTGAGACGTGGGAACTCTGTTGACCGCAATCCCTAATCCTCTCCAAACCACACTAAAGGCAGCCGTGGATTGCGCCTAACGCTCCCTATGCAACTCGGCACGGCCTGAGAAACTAGCTAGCCTGAAGATAGAAAATAAGCCTACCTTGCCTCAGAGAAATACCCCAAAGGAAAAGGCAGCCCCCACATATAATGACTGTGAGTTAAGATGAAAAGACAAACGTAGAGATGAAATAGATTTAGCAAAGTGAGGCCCAACTTTCTGAACAGAGCGAGGATAGGAAAGGTAACTTTGCGGTCAACACAAAACCCTACAAAAACCACGCAAAGGGGGCAAAAAGACACTCCGTACCGAACTAACGGCACGGAGGTACACCCTCTGCATCCCAGAGCTTCCAGCAAGCAGAAAAAAACAAATTGACAAGCTGGACAGAAAAAACAGCAACAAAATAGCAAAGAGGAACTTAGCTATGCAGAGCAGCAGGCCACAGGAACGATCCAGGAGGAAACAGGTCCAATACTAGAACATTGACTGGAGGCCAGGATCAAAGCACTAGGTGGAGTTAAATAGAGCAGCACCTAACGACTTCACCACATCACCTGAGGAAGGAAACTCAGAAGCCGCAGTACCACTTTCCTCCACCAACGGAAGCTCACAGAGAGAACCAGCCGAAGTACCACTTGTGACCACAGGAGGGAGCTCTGCCACAGAATTCACAACAGTACCCCCCCCTTGAGGAGGGGTCACCGAACCCTCACCTGAGCTCCCAGGACGACCAGGATGAGCCATATGAAAGGCACGAACAAGATCGGGAGCATGGACATCAGAGGCAAAGACCCAGGAATTATCTTCCTGAGCATAACCCTTCCACTTAACCAGATACTGGAGTTTCCGCCTTGAAACACGAGAATCCAAAATCTTCTCCACAATATACTCCAACTCCCCCTCCACCAAAACCGGGGCAGGAGGATCAACAGATGGAACCATAGGTGCCACGTATCTCCGCAACAATGACCTATGGAATACGTTATGTATGGAAAAAGAATCTGGAAGGGTCAGACGAAAAGACACAGGATTAAGAACCTCAGAAATCCTATACGGACCAATAAAACGAGGTTTAAACTTAGGAGAGGAAACCTTCATAGGAATATGACGAGAAGATAACCAAACCAAGTCCCCAACCCGAAGTCGGGGACCCACACAGCGTCTGCGATTAGCGAAACGTTGAGCCTTCTCCTGGGACAAAGTCAAATTGTCCACTACATGAGTCCAAATCTGCTGCAACCTGTCCACCACAGTATCCACACCAGGACAGTCCGAACACTCAACCTGCCCTGAAGAGAAACGAGGATGGAACCCAGAGTTGCAGAAAAACGGTGAAACCAAGGTAGCCGAGCTGGCCCGATTATTAAGGGCGAACTCAGCCAAAGGCAAAAAGGACACCCAGTCATCCTGATCAGCAGAAACAAAGCATCTCAGATATGTTTCCCAGGTCTGATTGGTTCGTTCGGTCTGGCCATTAGTCTGAGGATGGAAAGCCGAGGAAAAAGACAAGTCAATGCCCATCCTACCACAAAAGGCTCGCCAAAACCTCGAAACAAACTGGGAACCTCTGTCAGAAACGATATTCTCTGGAATGCCATGTAAACGAACCACATGCTGGAAAAACAATGGCACCAAATCAGAGGAGGAAGGCAATTTAGACAAGGGTACCAAATGGACCATCTTAGAGAAGCGATCACAGACTGACATCTTTTGAGAGACGGGAAGATCTGAAATAAAATCCATAGAGATATGTGTCCAAGGCCTCTTCGGGACCGGCAAGGGCAAAAGCAACCCACTGGCACGAGAACAGCAGGGCTTAGCCCAAGCACAAATCCCACAGGACTGCACAAAAGTACGCACATCCCGCGACAGAGATGGCCACCAAAAGGATCTAGCCACTAACTCTCTGGTACCAAAGATTCCAGGATGACCAGCCAACACCGAACAATGAACCTCAGAGATAACTTTATTCGTCCACCTATCAGGGACAAACAGTTTCTCTGCTGGGCAACGATCAGGTTTATAAGCCTGAAATTTTTGCAGCACCCGCCGCAAATCAGGGGAGATGGCAGACACAATTACTCCCTCTTTGAGGATACCCGCTGGCTCAGATACACCCGGAGAGTCGGGCACAAAACTCCTACACACAGCATCCGCCTTCACATTTTTAGAGCCCGGAAGGTATGAAATCATAAAGTCAAAACGGGCAAAAAACAACGACCAACGAGCTTGTCTAGGATTCAACCGCTTGGCGGACTCGAAATAAGTCAAGTTCTTATGATCAGTCAAGACCACCACGCGATGCTTAGCTCCTTCAAGCCAATGACGCCACTCCTCGAATGCCCACTTCATGGCCAGCAACTCTCGATTGCCCACATCATAATTTCGCTCAGCAGGCGAAAACTTCCTGGAAAAGAAGGCGCATGGTTTCATCACCGAGCAATCAGAACTTCTCTGTGACAAAACAGCCCCTGCTCCAATCTCAGAAGCATCAACCTCGACCTGGAACGGAAGCGAAACATCTGGTTGACACAACACAGGGGCAGAAGAAAAACGACTCTTCAACTCTTGAAAAGCTTCCACCGCAGCAGAAGACCAATTGACCAAATCAGCACCTTTCTTGGTCAAATCGGTCAATGGTTTAGCAATACTAGAAAAATTGCAGATGAAGCGACGATAAAAATTAGCAAAGCCCAGGAACTTTTGCAGACTTTTCAGAGATGTCGGCTGAGTCCAATTATGGATGGCTTGGACCTTAACAGGATCCATCTCGATAGTAGAAGGGGAAAAGATGAACGCCAAAAATGAAACCTTCTGAACACCAAAGAGACACTTTGATCCCTTCACAAACAAAGAATTAGCACGCAGGACCTGAAACACCGTTCTGACCATCTTCACATGAGACTCCCAATCATCCGAGAAGATCAAAATGTCATCTAAGTACACAATCAGGAATTTATCCAAGTACTCTCGGAAGATGTCATGCATAAAGGACTGAAACACTGATGGAGCATTGGCAAGTCCGAATGGCATTACTAGATACTCAAAATGGCCCTCGGGCGTATTAAATGCAGTTTTCCACTCATCGCCTCGCTTAATACGCACAAGATTATACGCACCACGAAGATCTATCTTGGTGAACCAACTAGCCCCCTTAATCCGAGCAAACAAATCAGATAACAATGGCAAGGGGTACTGAAATTTAACCATGATCTTATTTAGAAGGCGGTAATCTATACAAGGTCTCAGTGAACCATCCTTCTTGGCTACAAAAAAGAACCCTGCTCCTAATGGCGACGATGACGGGCGAATATGCCCCTTCTCCAAAGACTCCTTCACATAACTCCGCATAGCGGCGTGCTCAGGCACAGATAAATTAAACAGTCGACCATTTGGGAATTTACTACCAGGAATCAAATCGATAGCACAATCACAATCCCTATGCGGAGGTAGGGTATCGGACTTGGGCTCATCAAATAAATCCCGGTAATCAGACAAGAACTCAGGAACCTCAGAAGGGGTGGATAACGAAATAGTCAGAAATGGGACATCACCATGTACCCCCTGACAACCCCAGCTGGACACAGACATGGATTTCCAATCTAATACTGGATTATGGACTTGTAGCCATGGCAACCCCAAAACGACCACATCATGCAGATTATGCAACACCAGAAAGCGAATAACCTCCTGATGTGCAGGAGCCATGCACATGGTCAGCTGGGTCCAGTGCTGAGGCTTATTCTTGGCCAAAGGCGTAGCATCAATTCCTCTCAATGGAATAGGACACTGCAAGGGCTCCAAGAAAAACCCACAACGCCTAGCATACTCCAAGTCCATCAAATTCAGAGCAGCGCCTGAGTCCACAAATGCCATGACAGAATATGATGACAAAGAGCAGATTAAGGTAACAGACAGAAGAAATTTTGACTGTACCATACCAATGGTAGCAGACCTAGCGAACCGCTTAGTGTGCTTAGGACAATCAGAGATAGCATGAGTGGAATCACCACAGTAGAAACACAGCCCATTCAGACGTCTGTGTTCTTGCCGTTCAACTCTGGTCAGAGTCCTATCGCACTGCATAGGCTCAGGTTTAAGCTCAGGTAATACCGCCAAATGGTGCACAGATTTACGCTCGCGCAAGCGTCGACCGATCTGAATGGCCAAAGACATAGACTCATTCAGACCAGCAGGCATAGGAAATCCCACCATGACATCCTTAAGGGCTTCAGAGAGACCTTTTCTGAAAATAGCTGCGAGCGCACCTGCATTCCACTGAGTGAGTACGGACCGCTTTCTAAATTTCTGACAATATACCTCTATTTCATCCTGACCCTGACACAGAGCCAGCAAATTTTTCTCTGCCTGATCCACAGAATTAGGCTCATCATACAGCAATCCGAGCGCCAGGAAAAATGCATCGATATTACTTAATGCAGGATCCCCTGGCGCAAGGGAAAATGCCCAGTCCTGAGGATCGCCACGCAAAAAAGAAATAACGATCCTAACTTGTTGAACTGGGTCACCAGAGGAGAGAGGTTTCAAAGCCAGAAATAGTTTACAATTATTTTTGAAACTCAGAAATTTAGTTCTATCTCCAAAAAACAAATCAGGAATAGGGATTCTCGGTTCTAACATAGAATTCTGAACCACAAAGTCTAGAATACTTTGTACTCTTGCCGTGAGCTGATCCACACATGAAGACAGACCTTTAATGTCCATTGCTACACCTGTGTCCTGAACCACCCAAATGTCTAGGGAAAAAAAAAGGCAAAACACAGTGCAAAGAAAAAAAAATGGTCTCAGAACTTCTTTTTTCCCTCTATTGAGAATCATTAGTACTTTGGGCCTCCAGTACTGTTATGAAAGGTAATTCAGTACCAAAATGAACATAGAGGTCAGCGCACATACAGTGACCTGGCAATAACCCAAAAAACAAGAACGAGCTCTGAGACGTGGGAACTCTGTTGACCGCAATCCCTAATCCTCTCCAAACCACACTAAAGGCAGCCGTGGATTGCGCCTAACGCTCCCTATGCAACTCGGCACGGCCTGAGAAACTAGCTAGCCTGAAGATAGAAAATAAGCCTACCTTGCCTCAGAGAAATACCCCAAAGGAAAAGGCAGCCCCCACATATAATGACTGTGGGTTAAGATGAAAAGACAAACGTAGAGATGAAATAGATTTAGCAAAGTGAGGCCCAACTTTCTGAACAGAGCGAGGATAGGAAAGGTAACTTTGCGGTCAACACAAAACCCTACAAAAACCACGCAAAGCGGGCAAAAAGACCCTCCGTACCGAACTAACGGCACGGAGGTACACCCTCTGCGTCCCAGAGCTTCCAGCAAGCAGAAAAAAACAAATTGACAAGCTGGACAGAAAAAAACAGCAACAAAATAGCAAAGAGGAACTTAGCTATGCAGAGCAGCAGGCCACAGGAACGATCCAGGAGGAAACAGGTCCAATACTAGAACATTGACTGGAGGCCAGGATCAAAGCACTAGGTGGAGTTAAATAGAGCAGCACCTAACGACTTCACCACATCACCTGAGGAAGGAAACTCAGAAGCCGCAGTACCACTTTCCTCCACCAACGGAAGCTCACAGAGAGAACCAGCCGAAGTACCACTTGTGACCACAGGAGGGAGCTCTGCCACAGAATTCACAACACCAACCCTCTCCAGGGATACACAAGCATGAAAGGGCAGGGACAGCACTGTTTGTCCTGGTGGAAGTACAATCTTGGTGGAGGCCAGAACAATTAATTTCCCTAACACTCCCTCCTAGCAGTTAGACTCCTGTGCTTGTGCCACTCGTGTCAGTTGCTGGAAAATCTGTGGTGTTTGTGGATCCCACTGTTTCAAAGTCTCGTTAGAGGGATCTCTGAGAAGAAGGCTTCAAAACTCCTTCAGCACATTCATCCCTAAGGTGACGATGGGTCCATAGTTCACCTCTCACTGTGTCAGTACCACGCCTTTCCATCCCAGGTCTTTTCCACAGATGGATACTTGCATCTATACCACCCCTGCGACTGGGATGGGTAGTTGGTTGGCCACCATTAACTTTATCTGAGAGCCCCATTCGGGTCGGTTTGCCCAGGGAAAATGTTTCCAGTAATAAGCCTCTGGTATCGTTGTCACCTATGTGCCCGTGTCCACCAGTCATCGCACTGCACATCCGTCCATTTCTGCCCATATCAGGGGGCATGTTGACACTAAACTTGTGGGAGTTCCACTACTCTTCCTTACTTGCTCTGGCTCCGGGCGGCATCCCTCCGGCTCAGAGCCTTCCAGTTTAATGGGTGACAAGATGTCACTGTTCTGTAGCGAGTGCACTCCCGTGCAATGTGTCCACTCTCTCCGCAGTTGTAACACGTAACATGCCTTGGCCGGTGAAGTATTCTGGAGTCATGGTGGGGCTCTGGGCCCTTCCTGCCCTCTGAAGGGTTACTGGTAGCCTCCGCTGTTCTCTTGATGTCAGCCAGTTCTACATTCACACTCAGAAGTTCTCTTCTCAGTTCTTCTACCCACTGGGGTTCAGCAATAGCATTTACAGATCCCCCCACGCTTTGGACCTTCCCCTCCGGGACTGTCACTCCCTGCTCTTGTTCACGCATGCGTGCCTTACTCCCTACTTCAGGGAAAGTCATTTGGGGGTTCACCCATACACATTCTCGCAGGGCTTGTTTTGTCAGCACGTCTCTCAAGCCTGTCACTAGGAGGTCTCGTAGCATTATGTCTGTGGGTCCTGCTCGCCTACTTTCTTTCCTAAGAATTGTGGTGTGTAACTCCAACTAGGCATTCATATATTAGGTCACTGTCTCCCCCTCCTTCTGCATCCTACTAAAAAGTTGTAGTCTCAGTTCCCCTACATTTGTGGGTTCCTCGTGTGTCTCCTCCAAGATCTGTAGCACCTTATTAAAGGTATCCTATCTTGTGGGGTCTGTAACATTACTGAATCCCTGGCCTCTCCATCCAGGGCCATAATGGCCTCCTCAGCCTTCAGCGCGGGGGTCATGGGGTGCATTCTCATCATGCCTCTAAGACGCTCAGTCCAGCTATGAAGCATAGTGTTGCTCCCCATGAACTTGGGCAAATTACTCAGCATGGCCCCCAAGGAAAGGCTAGTCCTGGGGCCACTCCCTGGTCTGCCGCCTGCATGCTATTGGACTGCATCCTCCCGACTACACCACTTGTAGGATGCTAGCAAGTGCATAGCATGCAGTGACACACAGGAAGCAGAACAAGGGTTAACAGGTTCTTTATGTATAAGAAAAGTAATGGTACAAGCAGGGGGTACAGAATGTTATTGGAGGATAGGAGGAAAGTCAAATGCGCTGTGCGCTGTATGAAGGCGGCTGGAAGTTCCCACATCAGGTTCCGCAGATGATTGATGCAATTTCTCCTTGCGACGATGAATCCTGCGGGTTCTTCGGCATGCATTCTCCTCATCCGTGCACACGGTGAGGCAGAGGTGATGGTCGGCAGCACAGAAGAGAAAGCAGAGAATTCAGTGAGCATGGCTGCAGTAGGAGCACACAGTCCAGCGGACACTGCCACAGCCACGGGCTGGTCCTCAGCAGGCACCGCAAGGATGGGATTAAACGGTGTCTCCGTGGTGGTGAGCAGAGCGAAGGTCTGTACTTTATCCTGGTCACTACCTGGTCAGGAAGTCTCTCTGAGCTGAGGGTAGGAAGCTTCGGCTGTCTGGCTAGCTGGGTGTATAGGCACAGCTAGCGGACGTGGGTTTGTGAAGAAGGAGTTAACCGTCTCACTACTCACAAACTCGGTCCCTGCCAAGTGTCCTGTCTTCCTGCTCAAACTGCTATTTAAGTCCGACCTGCCCCCATCAGTCAGGTGCCCTGTCCTGCTCGGTTCTGTATTGTCTTTCCCCTGCAACACTGTTGACAGCCCCGACGGTTCCGGCCCAGATATGAAGGAGAGTCCATCAACTTGGTTCTCCTCCCTACACTGGGTCTCCATTTCTGCTCCAATCTTAGTATTTTCACTGTGGTAGTAACATCACATCAACATCTAGCTGATCACTGAGCGCATTGTTGATGCTAAGGTTGATCACATATGCCGCTGAGCTCAGTGATCAGCTTGACTGATGATGCATGCTTTAACGTGACGATACTACCGTGGCCAAAATACTGTGATTGGAGCAGCAGCAGAGAGCTGGTGCTGGACACAGTGTGGGTAAGTACCTGCTAAGTTTCTTATTTTAGGTATTTTACAAAGTTTGAAGCCCACTTTCCTTAATCTGTACAACCTCCGTTTGCTGTTTTTAGTGTTCTTTTACAAGAAAATGTGTGAATGTGGAGAAGTTGAAAATTGAGCAACGCATTTAGTAATGTAGTACAGATTCAGCCCAGGCAAGAAAACAAGAATACAAGTTAAGTTTTATTACCAAGTTTGAGATTCTCCCTTAATCAGGCCAATTTTCTTATTGCAGAAGGAAGAGACTTTTCAGCAATCTATTAGCAAAAAGAATTGTTGTGTTAGAGTATTTCTAGGTATGCGGTATCTTTAATGCAAATCTCAGGATTTCCTGTCTTTAATCCTTCAAGCAGTAATGCTGGGATGTGCAGAACATCATGTAATTGCTTGTTGCACAAAATGTCTGATGTAAAAAACAAGGAGGGATGATCCTGCTGACCAGCATGAAAGAGGAAAGGCTTTAAATATTGATGTTGTAGCAAAGTCTCCCTGAAGTGGCCCAAAGTGCTTGTCTGACTATATATCCTTTTGTCTGTACAGAGCCATCAGTGGAGTGCTGCTGTAAGGGATATTGTCGTGTACTGGCCGGAGTGGATTATCATTGCGGCTCTGGAGATTGTTTCGTTGTGTTTAACATTTCTGCTACCTGTGCCTGGGTGTCCTACGTAAGTATCATCAATCACAATAAGGATAATATGTCTGCGAACCACAGTGTCACAGAGTAAAAGAGACTGAATCCTAAATATCAACTGTTAATCCTGCGGCCTTACAGCGCTAATAAAACAAATAGAACACCGTGACATTAAAGGGAGTCTGTGACTCCCAAAGTACATTTTAAACCCTTAGTGACCGAACTAATTTTGACCTTAATGACCAGGCCAAATTTTACAATTCTGATCAGTGTCACTTTATGAGGTAATAACTCTGTAGAGCTACATCGTATCCCACTGTTTCTGAGATCGCTTTTTTTGTGACATATTGTAGTAGTGGTAACATTTGTTAGACATGACTTGTGTTTGTGAAAATATTGCAATTTTGTCAAATAAAGTTTAATAAATCACAATTTTCAGACTTGCAATCTTTATATCTTTAAACCAGTTAGTCATGACGTACGACATAATAAATAAGATTTCCCTCATGTCTACTTTACATGTGCATCATTTTTCAAACGTCATTTTATTTTGCTAGAAAGTTAGAGGGGTTAAATGTTTAGTGGCAATTTCTCATTTTTTCAACAAATTACAAAACTCTTCAAAAGTGATACCATTTTAAAAACCGCACCCATCAAATACTTTTAAACTGTTGTCAGGAAATTTTCTAACCCTTCAGATGCTACATATGAATTAATGTAAAGATAAATGAAAAATAAATACATTAATATTTTACCTCTAAAATGTTGCTTTAGATCCAAATTTATCAATTTTGAAAGAGGTAACACCAAAAAGTGGACCACACAGCTTGTTAACCACTTTTTTATGAGTGCAGTAGTACCTCACATGTAGTCAAAAAGTTCTGTTTGGACAAACGGCAGTGCTCGGAACTGAATGAGCAATATTTGAATTTTGGAACATAAATTTGACTGAAAGATATTTACAGCACCAAGACAAATTTGCAGGGCCCCAATTGGCCTAAGCAGTAGAAACTCCCCACAAATGACCCTATTTCAGAATCTACACCCCTCAAAGATTTTATTCAGGGGTATAATGAGCATTTTGAACTCACAGGTACTAAACAGAATTTGATAACATTGGGTGATCATATTGAATATGTCATCATATCGTCATAATTTTTTTGTAACTTTTGAAAAAACCTAACACTAAGCCTGACATTAAGCTTAGCCCTAACCCTAAGCCTGACCCTAAACCTAAGGCCTAAAAAAAAAAAAAAAAAAAAAGTTTCATCTGACTAGGGGGATGACACGGGTGGGAGGAGATTGATCAAGGGTGTGTACAGCGAGTCACATCACAGATACTGTCCTATTTACTAATTATTGGGCTTGGGAAAAATCCCTGCAGTTGCTGGGAGTCAAGCAGAGATCTTGGTGAGCGCATAGCGCATACGCCATCCATTTTGCCGCATAAACATGAGCATGGCCGGGGCATGGCGTCATTGGTACCAAGATACCGAGGAGGTCTTGGGGACATAATTTCTCTCTCCTGTGATTATGTCATGTCAGAGAAGAGAGAAATTATTTTTACACCGGATCTCACTTTTTGTGATGGACGATATTCATTGAATAACGGTGATCATGTAATCAGGACAGGAAAAACTTCCCTGATCGTGTTCTTCAGGCTCTCAGCTATCCCCGGTAGCTGAAACCATGGATGTTTTCCCACTCTGGGAGGTGTTATTACCTTATTCAGGATCACCATTTTAAAATGGGAACGAGGAATAAGGCCAAATAGCGGCCACAGTTTTTCTGCACATCGGCGTTCATTACGGGATTTAATAAGACCCATCCATCGGCCCGCCCTGTAAGCATGAGAATCTCATTAACTGAAAACTGAAAATACAGATTAAACAACCGCAAGGCAGATATCATCAACCCAGGTATTATTTTAGTCAGTGTAATGGCGCCAAGCTGACAGTGTCTATAGTTTACTTAGCAAAATCCTGCTGACAGGTTTGTTTTAAAGATAACAAGTAAAACTTTTATTAGTAAAAATAAAATAAAGACAATTGACAAGTAGGTTCAATTTCAGTAGCCATATCCTGCTTTGCATACTGCCAGAGATGTTGAATCTAGACATCACTTAAATAGAACCTGTCTGCCAATGTGATGAAGACCAGAAAACTCAAAAAGCAGCACATGATGTCAGGTTCTATAGAGTTTCTAATAGGGATGAGCAAACATGCTCGGTGATACTTGAGTATCACACTGCTCGAATGTACTCGATACTAGGCAAGCAATGGGCGGTGTTTGAGTTCAAACATAAATCCGAAAATATTCCGAAAAATTCCCACACGATGAGTTTATGCCAGCAGGGGGCGCATCACCACAAGTCTACGATGCTATGTTCCCCTGCATTCCATTCATTCTCCAGTTTTTACAACCAGGAGCAACAGCTGCATTATTAGGCTCCTGGTTGTAAAATTATTTAACTCCTCACTGACATATATATATATATATATATATATATATATATATATTAGCTATTGAACCCGTTCTACGCCCGGGTGGCTAGCATCTATATTGGTATATGGTCTCGATCCTGGTATGTGCTGCTCTATCCTGCGTCCCCATCCTGTCATGAGCTGCTCCATCCTGCGTCCCCATCCTGACATGTGCTGCACCCATCCTGCACCCCCATTCTGACATGTGCTGCTCTCCTATCCTGCACCCCCATTCTGTCATGTGCTGCTTCCATCCTGCGCCCCCATTTGACATGTTCTGCACCCATCCTGCGCCTCTATTCCGACATGTTCTGCACCCATCTTGCGACCCCATTCTGTCATGTGTTGCACCCATCCTGCGCCCCCATTCTGTCATGTGCTGCTCTCTTCCTGCGCCCCCATTGTGACATGTGCTGCACCCATCCTGCGCCTCCATTCTGACATGTTCTGCACCCATCCTGCGCCTCCATTCTGTCATTTGCTGCTCCCATCCTGTCATGTGCTGCTCCCATCCTGTGCCCCCGTTCTGTCATGTGCTGATCCCATCCTGCGCCCGTTCTGTCATGTGCTGCTCCCATCCTGCGCCCCGTTCTGTCATGTGCTGCTACCATCCTGCGCCCCGTTCTGTCATGTGCTGCTACCATCCTGCGCCCGTTCTGTCATGTGCTGCTGCCATCCTGCGCCCGTTCTGTCATGTGCTGCTGCCATCCTGCGCCCGTTCTGTCATGTGCTGCTGCCAACCTGCGCCCCCGTTCTGTCATGTGCTGCTCCCATCCTGCGCCACCATTGTATTATATGCCCCCATAAGATGCTCCATTATATATGCCCCGTATGCTGCTGCCATATATAAAAAAAAAAATACCATACTCACCTATCGTCGCTGGGCGCCGAGTGCTGGGGGCCTGAGCAGGCGGGGACACCGGCGCGCTGTGGGGGTCAGGTGCCGGAGTCACCGCTAGCTCAGGCCCCCAGCACTTGCTATACTCACCTGCCTGTCCCGTTCCAGCGCTGCGCGCCGCCATCTTCCGGCTCCTCTGGCTGTGACTGTTCAGTCAGAGGGCGGCGCCGGCGCGCATTAAGCGCGTCATCGCGCCCTCTGAACTGGGAACGTCACAGCAGAGGACCCGAGAGACGGAGCCGCACGCAGCGCTGGAACGGGGGACAGGTGAATATACTTACCCTCCTGGCGGTCCCTGACTCTCTGGTGGAAATCGTGGTGTGCGTTCAGTGTTTACGCATACCGCGATCTCCTGGGAGCGTCACTCTGTGAGGCCCAGACTGCGCCAGTCTATAAAGGCTTCGGACAGAGTGACGCTCCCAGCGTTATATTATAGATATATATATATATATATATATATATATATTCAAAAAAAGGAAAAGCAGCACAAAAAGAATTGAAAAAAGTGGACTTTAATGCCTGAACGGTGTGGCAACGTTTCGGATGTGTTATGTGTTATCCTTTCTCACAGATTTTTCAATTCTTTTTGTGCTGCTTTTCCTTTTTTTAAACTTATTATTGGTGACCATTGGATAGCTGGTCGAAGAGCTTTGCATGTCTTGTAAGGTAGTATTTGATGCTGTTCCAATTTTTTACATATATATATATATATATATATATATATATATATATATATACACAGTACAGACCAAAAGTTTGGACACACCTTCTCATTTAAAGATTTTTTAGTATTTTCATGACTATGAAAATTGTACATTCACACGGAAGGCATCAAAACTATAAATTAACATATGTGGAACTATATGTTTAACAAAAAGTGTGAAACAACTGAAATTATGTCTTATATTCTAGGTTCTTCAAAGTAACCACCTTTTGCTTTGATGACTGATTTGCACACTCTTGGCATTCTCTTGTTCAGCTTCAAGAGGTAGTCACCGGGAATGGTCTTCCACCAATCATGAAGGAGTTCCCAGAGATGCTTAGCTCTTGTTGGCCTTTTTGCCTTCACTCTGTGGTCCAGCTCACCCCAATCCATCTCGATTGGGTCCAGGTCTGGTGACTGTGGAAGCCAGGTCATCTGGCATAGCACACCATCACTCTCCCTCTTTATCGATGAACAGCCACTCACTACATACCCATTCATGCAGGGGGTGACTGCTTAGTATACATTTGCACACTAAAGGCCTGTATAGGGTGCTGTTCACATGAAGGACATGCATAGTGTCTGGTTCTCAGCCTATTAGTCACACTCCTACTTTACGATTAGGCAGGCTGGCCAGTGCACTATATTTCTCAAGGTGCAGCCAAGCCCAGCACGTTTGGTCTTTTATACAGGTATTATTACATTGTGATGCATTGAGAGAGTGCTGGCCAGCCCACCTAATCGAAAAGTACCAGCGTGACTAAGGGTACCGTCACACAGTGGCATTTTGATCGCTACGACGGCACGATTCGTGACGTTCCAGCGATATAGTTACGATCTCGCAGTGTCTGACACGCTCCTGCGATCAGGGGCCCCGCTGAGAATCGTACGTCCTAGCAGATCGTTTGAAACTTTCTTTCGTCGTCTAGTGTCCCGCTGTGGCGGCATGATCGCATGGTGTAACAAAGGTGTGCACGATATTGTATACGATGTGCGCATAGTAACCAACGTCTTCTACATCGCACATACGTCATGAAATTATCGCTCCAGCGTCGTGCATTGCAAAGTGTGACAGCAGTCTACGACGCTGGAGCGATATTGTTACGATGCTGGAGCGTCACGGATCGTGCCGTCGTAGTGATCAAAATGCCACTGTGTGACGGTACCCTAATAGGCTGAGAACCAAACACTATGCATATCCTTCATGTGAATAGTGCCCTATACAGGCCTTTAGTGTGCAAATGTATACTAAACAGTCACCCCTCCATGAATGGGTATGTGGTGAGTGGCTGTTCATTTAGTATTTTGCACCTGTGTTGATAACATCTTGCTATATGGGATGGCTGCACCCTGTAGTGCATTTATTCTAAGACCTGGGCAGGTAAGTTGTGCTGCCTTTTTTACTTCTGGATTTTTGAATTTTTGGAGAATTTTAATCCTCTTTGTGGCTTTGCCTTTATTTCCTTGTAGGGTGTCCATCTGCTAGATAGGGTGTAGTGGAAGACCTGTCAGTCCCTATTATACTGTTTCTACTCTCATCAAATTGATGCCACTTTGATTGTGTAAGGCCCTCATTTCTTTAAATGTGAACACTCCTTGTAGGGTGTCCATCTGCTGGATTGGGTGTAGTGAAAGACATGTCGGTCCTTATTATACTATTTCCACTATGGTGAAATTGATGCCAGTTCTGTAGTGTAAGGCCCTCATTTCTTTAAATGTGAACACTCCTTGTAGGGTGTCCATCTGCTGAATTGGGTGTAGTGAAAGACCCGTCGGTCCCTATTAGACTTTTTCTACTGTGATGAAATTGATGCCACTTTGGTGGTGTAAGGTCTTAATTTCTTTAATTGACCGCGACGTCATCGAAGGTCCTTCACTCTCTGCATTCTCAGGAACGGAGGCAGACGCTTGCAGCGGTGACAGCCAGGGTTCGTCAGAGGGGTGAGTATATCCATATTTTTAATTTTTATTCTTAATTTTTTACATGACTATGGATCCCAGGGCCTGAAGGAGAGTTCCCTCTCCTCCAGACCCTGGAAACCATATGCACCGCACACGCCGAAGATGACTGGGAACACTTCCGATTCCGATTTCCGATATCACAAAAATATCGGAACTCGGTATCGGAATTTCGATACAGCAAATATCGGCCGATACCCGATATTTGCAGTATCGGAATGCTCAACACTAATTATTATCCATTTATAATTCACTGGTGAGGCCACATCTAGAATATGGGATCCAGGTTTGGGCTCAACGTTTTACAAAGGATATTCAGAAGTTAGAACCAGTTCAACGATGGGCAGCTAGATTATTACAAGGGATGGAAGACCTCTCGCATGGGGTGAGGTTAGAAAAGTTGGGCTTGTTTAGCTTAGAAAAAAGACGTCTCAGAGGGGATCTCACTTACATGTATAAATATATGTATGGTCAGTACAAAATACTGGAACATGACTTGTTCCTTCCAAGAACCGTACTGAGGACTCGGGGGCACTTATTATGGGTGGATGAAGGGCGATTCTGACAGCGAAACAGGAAAGGGTTTTTTATAGTTAGAGCAGTCACACTGTGGAATGCCCTACCACATGAGGTAGTAATGGCAGACACTATAACAGCTTTCAAAAAGGGCTGGAGGATTTCCTTGATACACATAACATTGCGGGTTATAGCTAGATCAGTGCCGAAACGTTGGTGGAGAAAGGTTGAACTTTAATGGACCTAGGTGTTTATTCAAACTATGTAACTATGTAACTTGATGGCAGGGAACGGCAAATTTGGGATAAGGAAGATGATGATGAGACACAGTTGCTGCTAAGTCTCGTTGGTAAGTCAAGAAGTCCGGAGGACCATGGTGTGGTGGTGAAAGACGAGCTGGTGAATGACAAAGTCACCGAACCAACCTGAAAATCTGGCATGCAGAGTGAGGCCAGCAACACTGAGGGGAGAGATCGGCAGCACCAAAACAGACAGAAAGATTTAGTGGGGTAACCCGAGGGAGAAATCAAGCATCTCTTCTGCAGAGTTCTGACATTCCTGAATTTCTCTGACAAAGAGTTAGGTGCTCCCCAGTCAGGGACATTTTTAAAGTGAGTTCTGAAACAAACAAAATATCCATTTGCAACCTGTGCCATGCCAAGATCAGCAGGGATCTGACCATTAAGAACCTAACCACATCCAACATGATTAGGGACTGTTAAGAAGTGACCTGGGTTGGAGTAGTGTTATTGCAACCACTAGAGGCAGCATCGGCAGATAGCATAGTCAGGAATCTGCCAAAGGTCAGTCCATGGGAGCAGCAGTATAGTTTGAAGGATAAGCAGGTTATCTAACACTTGATCCATAGCTGTGATGAAGGAAACTAAGTCATTGAGAAGGTCACAATTCTTCTGCATGTAAGGTGAGGCCATGCAAGAGCCTCATTAGTCAGGAGATTAATGATGAAAAGAATCTTTTTCCTGTCAATGGTAAATGGAGAAGGTTGCATCTAGAAATATATATGACATTGATTAAGCAATTCATAGCAATGATGAAGATCCCCACTGAACTTTGCGGGCAGCGACATGCGTACGTTTGATTCCGAGACTAAGTTGTGGAAATCCAGAAGTTGACTCTGTAACTCAATAATTTTTTTGCTAATTTAACTCTAGTGTTGAACATTCCGATACTGCAAGTATCGGGTATTGGCCGATATTTGCTATATCAGAATTCCGATACCGAGTTCCGATATTTTTGTGATATCGGAATCGGAAGTGTGCGGTGCGTATGGTTCCCAGGGTCTGGAGGAGAGGAAACTCTCCTTCAGGCCCTGGGATCCATATTCATGTAAAAAAATAAAGAATAAAAATGAAAGATATGGATATACTCACCCCTCCGGCGAAACCTGGCTGTCACCGCTGCAAGCGTCTGCCTCCGTTCCTGAGAATTGCAGAGAGTGAAGGACCTTCGATGACGTCGCGGTCAGGTGACCGGTCAGGTGACCGCGACGTCATCGAAAGTCCTTCACTCTCTGCATTCTTATGAACAGAGGCAGACGCTTGCAGCGGTGACAGCCAGGGTCCTTTGGAGGGGTGAGTATATCCATATTTTTTAATTTTATTCTTTATTTTTTACATTAATATGGATCCCAGGGCCTGAAGGAGAGTTTCCTCTCCTCCAGACCCTGGGAACCATCCAGGATACCTTCTGATATTTGTGTCCCATTGACTTGCATTGGTATCGGGTATCGTTATCGGCGATATCCGATATTTTTTGGATATCGGCCGATACCATCCGATACCGATACTTTCAAATATCGGAAGGTATCGCTCAACACTATTTAACATCAGTGTTTGCAACTTATAATTTTTTTGGGTATGTGGCATCATGAACTGACCTGCATTACAGTAATGGTATTACAACCACTAGAGGCAGCACTGGCAGGTAGTGTAGTCAGAAATCAACCAGAGGTCGGTATATGGGAGCAGTTGTATAGTTTTAAGGATAAGCAGTTAGTGTAGTCAGGAATCAGACAGAGGTCGATCCACAGGAGCAGCAGTATGTTTGGATGAAGCAGCAGATGAAAGCATCTTGACTAAAGGTTGGGAGCTCAGTAATAATGCAAGGAAGGAAGTGCAATCCCAGGTTTAAGTAGGGAATTCAATCAAGAGATTATAGGGTGTAGCCAATCAGGGACTCAAGGTGGAGGCAATCAGGATCTCAGGGTGGAGGTAATCAGGAACCACACAGATACTAGTATCTAGGTTAGCAAGGGACTGTCCAGTGAACCGAATAGCTCAAAGTGAAGAGCTGCTTTCATCTAAGCACCCGACTCGGTGGCCCGAATGCCTGGGTCCATGATTCATGCCATTGGGTGATACCACTGCCTCTTCCCCTTTGCTAGGTGCTTCCCAATTCCTTCTAAAACACTGGCTCATATGCCTCCTTGGAATGAAAAACAAAGTTCCCAGCCATTTACTCACAGTCACAAATGCTAAACAGGCACACTTCCAGGCTAGTAGATGCAAAGGATTTCTGCCAACTTATGGCACCCGGTCCCCAGCCGCCACTTTTCTCCCTATGTGCCATCCCCACCTTATACCAGCACTTGTCCAGGAACATCATCCATGCCCTTACCAACGCACTTACTGACATTGTCCACTTAAAGACTGACATGGACAAGCGCTTGTGGCCAGGGATGCTACATTTCACTGATGGCATAGTGGGTGAATATTGTGGAGGCCAGGGCCGAATCACACCATGGCACTGCGCATGTGCTCCCATTGCCGAGGATTGCTGATTCTATTTCTATCAGGGTTTCCTCCACCTTTTACAGCAGTTCCTGCACCCCCTCCTGCTCCACCTCATCCACCATTTCCAATGTAATATATCAGAGCACGCCATCCATATAAGCCGCAGCACTGCCTCAGCGAAGCAGCAACAGGCTCTGCTGAAGCTAATTTGTCTAGGAGACAAACTGCATACAGCGGCAGAGTTACTTAAAGGAATAACAGACCAGACAGATCTGTGGCTCTCGCCGCTGAACTTACAACCAGGTCTGGTCTTGTGTAATAATGGGCGTAATTTGGTAACGGCTATGAAGCTTGGCAAACTCACACAAGTACCATGCTTGGCACATGTGCTCAACTTTGTAGTTCAGCAGTTTCTGAAAACATGCTAAGATTTTTCAGAGCTTCTGGTCAAGTTCTGCTACGTCAGCACCCATTTCCACATTCTGGCAGCGCTGCAGCAGCGCACGCAAGTGCTATCTCACCGACAGGTGTGCAACGTCACCATCCCCTGGAACTTCACATTGCACATGCTGGCAATGCTTTGTGAGCAGAGGAGACCAATGGTTGAGTACCAGCTTCAACACGCCTGTGGGTATTCTGGTCAGCCTCTGCATGTAACAACTGAAGAGTGGTCTGGAGTACATTTCTTTGCTAAATAAGCCTCGAAGAACTTATTCAAAGTTTATCGGTTATATTGCTCACCCATAGGGTATTACATCTTCTTGGGTACATTTCATTTATAAGCCTCCAAAAAACTTGTTAAAAAATTATCAGCATTATAATGCTCCACCTATAGACTATTCCATGGTCTAGACTCTAGAGTGCATTTCATTGGTTTATTACCCTCAAAAAACTTGTTTAAAATATATCGGTCTTATATTGCTCATCCATAGGTTATTTCATCTTCTTGGGTACACTTCATTGGTATGTAACCCTTAAAATAAGTATGCAAAAATTTAGGCTGTGTGCACACGTTGCAGATTTGATGCGGTTTGGTTGCATTTTTTCTATGCGGATTTATGGATCACCAAGAAAAAATACTTCATCTAGTCCAGGGTTAAAATAATATGTCTTTTAAAACTAGGCAATCACACAAGTAAGAATAAATGTTCACAACAAAAACCCACACCTATACATATGTCTGATTAAACACCCCTCTCCTCTTGGTGCAAGTAGCAAACTAAAAGATCTGCAGACACTAATAATAACAAAAAATAAAAAAAATAGAAAAAAAATCCCTTTTTTTCCCCCTTCCCTTTTTCTTTCCCTTTTTTCCTTTTTCTTTCCTTCCCTTTCCTTTTATTCTTATATCTGGGAATATCAAATGCCACATATACATCAATTATGATTTAAATGTGAGATTCATCAATCTAATCGGGTAGCAAATCCAATAGGTTAGGAATAACACTTGTATACAGGGATGATCTCGCTCATTTTATCCCAGCATGACTATCGGGAGAGGTAGGTGACCTATGAGTAAGGCTAGTTTCCCATTGCGTTAGGGCAATCAGTTAAGCGCATAGTGCTAGCGGATTGCGCTAACGCAATGTTTATTTAGGGGCCGCGTTCGCCGTCCCCGCTAGCGCAGATCCCCGATCTGCGATAGCGAGGAACGGACCTCGGACACCCCTCGGACGCTGCAAGCAGCATCCGAGGCGCGTCACAAATGAACGGCACATCGCTAGCGCGTGCCGAAAATGGCACGCACTAGCGATGCGCTACAAAAACAAATAACATTGCTGTCAATGGGCGTGCTAACGGACCCGTTGCACTGCGTTAATTTCGCCGTGCAACGCTGTCCGTTAGCGCTGTCCCATTAACGCAATGGGAACCTAGCCTAACTGACATGAACTGCAGGCCATTCATAGGAGAAATGCGTCAGAGTCCCTGGTGAAGGACTATTTCTCTCTTATCCATCCACATTGTGCATGTACAAAACAAGGGCTCTATTGATTGATTTATACAAGATCAGAGATCTCATTCAATCCATCGGGGTACAGACTGCAAAGTCTGTAAATCCAATAGGACTCTTTGGCATTAATAACTGTTTCTCTGTTTCTTGTGGATGCAGGAATTTGTTCTATTGACTAGGGTTGAGCGACTTTTGTTTTTATAGGATCGGGTCGGGTTTCACGAAACCCAACTTTTTCAAAAGTCGGGTCGAGTGAAATCGGCCGATCCTATAGAAAAGTCGGGGTCGGGGTCGGCCGAAACACGAAACCCAATGCAGTGCATTGGGTTTCTAATGATTCCCAGGGTCTGAAGGAGAGGAAACTCTCCTTCAGGCCCTGTGATCCATATTAATGTGTAAAATAAAGAATAAAAATAAAAAATATTGCTATACTCACCCTCGGACGCGCCCTGTCATGATCCCAATGGCAGGGGATCACAAAAGGACAAGCATAAAAAACAAAACAAGCTCTAGGGTGATGGAAACTGAGCTGACCGCGATCCTGAACCTAAACACACAACTAGCTGTAGCCGGGGAACGTGCCTACAATGATCCTAGACGTCTCGCTCCAGCCGAAGGACTAACTTCCCCTATTAGAAGAAACACAGACCTCTCTTGCCTCCAGAGAACACCCCACAGAAATAGCAGCCCCCCACATGTAATGACGGCGAAATGAGAAGAAAGCACATACGTAGTTATGAAAACAGATTCAGCAAAATGAGGCCCGCTAAAGCTAGATAGCAGAGGATACAAAAGTGAACTGCGCGGTCAGCGAAAAACCCTACAAAAATCCATCCTGAAATTACTTGAACTCAAGTGCCAACTCATGGAACATGAGGAGTAATATCAGCCCACTAGAGCAACCAGCAAAAAGGAATCACATATCTGCAAGCTGGACTAAGACAAAAATTAAGCAAAACGTGGAACAGGAAAATCAAAAACTTAGCTTGTCCTGAAGATTACAGAAGCGGGAAGCAGAGGTAAAAAGACACACTGATTACATTGATAGCCGGCGAGGAAATGACAAGAAAGCCAGGTTAAATAGGAAACTCCCATATCCTGATAGAACAGGTGGACACCAGAGACCGCAGAAAACACAAGTCACCCAGTACCATCTGTAACCACCAGAGGGAGCCCAAAAACAGAATCCACAACAGTACCCCCCCTTGAGGAGGGGTCACCGAACCCTCACGAGAACCACCAGGGCGACCAGGATGAGCCCTATGAAATGCACGGACCAAATCAGCAGCATGAACATCAGAGGCAACTACCCAAGAATTATCCTCCTGACCATAACCCTTCCACTTGACCAAATATTGGAGTTTCCGTCTGGAAACACGAGAATCCAAGATCTTCTCCACAACATACTCCAATTCTCCCTCCACCAGCACCGGAGCAGGCGGTTCAAGCGAAGGAACAACAGGTACCTCATACTTCCGCAAAAACGACCGATGGAACACATTATGAATAGCAAACGATGCCGGGAGATCCAAACGAAACGACACAGGGTTAAGAATTTCCAAGATCCTATAGGGACCGATGAACCGAGGCTTGAACTTAGGAGAAGAGACCTTCATAGGAACAAAACGAGAAGACAACCACACCAAGTCCCCAACACGAAGTCGAGGACCCACGCGGCGACGGCGATTAGCAAACTGCTGAGCCCTCTCCTGGGACAACTTCAAATTGTCCACCACATGACTCCAAATCTGATGCAACCTATCCACCACCATGTCCACTCCAGGACAATCAGAAGGCTCCACCTGACCAGAGGAAAAACGAGGATGAAACCCCGAATTACAATAGAAAGGAGAAACCAAGGAAGCAGAACTAGCCCGATTATTAAGGGCAAATTCGGCAAGCGGCAAAAAGGTAACCCAGTCATCTTGATCAGCAGAAACAAAACACCTTAAATAAGTTTCCAAGGTCTGATTAGTTCGTTCCGTCTGGCCATTCGTCTGAGGATGGAATGCAGATGAAAAGGACAAATCAATGCCCATCTTAGCACAGAACATCCGCCAAAATCTAGACACAAACTGGGATCCCCTGTCAGAAACGATGTTCTCCGGAATCCCATGCAAACGAACCACGTTCTGAGAAAACAGAGGGACCAACTCAGAGGAGGAAGGTAACTTAGGCAAGGGTACCAGATGAACCATCTTAGAAAAGCGGTCACACACAACCCAGATGACGGATATTTTTTGAGAGACAGGGAGATCCGAAATAAAGTCCATGGAAATGTGCGTCCAAGGCCTCTTCGGGATAGGCAAAGGTGACAACAATCCACTGGCGCGAGAACAGCAAGGCTTAGCCCGAGCACAAACTTCACAAGACTGCACAAAAGAACGCACATCCCTCGACAAGGAAGGCCACCAAAAAGACCTGGCCACCAAGTCTCTAGTACCAAATATTCCAGGATGACCTGCCAACGCAGAAGAATGGACCTCGGAGATGACTCTACTGGTCCAATTATCCGGAACAAACAGTCTTTCAGGCGGACAACGATCAGGTTTATCCGCCTGAAACTCCTGCAAAGCACGTCGCAAGTCTGGGGAGACAGCCGACAAAATCACCCCATCCCTAAGGATACCAGTGGGCTCAGAATTTCCTGGGGAGTCAGGCACAAAACTCCTAGAAAGAGCATCCGCCTTCACATTCTTTGAACCTGGCAGGTATGAAACCACAAAATCGAAACGGGAGAAAAACAGTGACCAACGAGCCTGTCTAGGATTCAGACGCTTGGCAGACTCAAGGTAAATCAGATTTTTGTGATCAGTCAAGACCACCACACGATGTCTAGCACCCTCAAGCCAATGACGCCACTCCTCAAATGCCCACTTCATGGCCAAAAGCTCCCGATTACCAACATCATAATTCCGCTCAGTGGGCGAAAACTTTCTAGAAAAGAACGCACATGGCTTCATCACTGAGCAATCGGAGCTTCTCTGCGACAAAACTGCCCCCGCTCCAATCTCGGAAGCATCAACCTCAACCTGAAAAGGAAGCGAAACATCTGGCTGACGCAACACAGGAGCAGAAGAAAACCGGCGCTTAAGTTCCTGAAAGGCCTCCACAGCGGCAGGAGACCAATCAGCAACATCAGCACCCTTCTTAGTCAAATCCGTCAAAGGCTTAACAACACTAGAAAAATTAGTTATGAAACGACGATAAAAATTTGCAAAGCCCAAGAACTTCTGTAGACTCTTAAGAGATGTAGGCTGCGTCCAGTCACAAATAGCCTGAACCTTGACGGGATCCATCTCAATAGTAGAAGGGGAAAAAATATACCCCAAAAAAGAAATCTTCTGGACTCCAAAGAGACACTTTGAACCTTTTACAAACAAAGAATTGGCCCGCAGGACCTGAAACACCTTCCTGACCTGCTGAACATGGGACTCCCAGTCATCAGAAAAAACCAAAACATCATCCAAATACACAATCATAAATTTATCCAGATATTCACAGAAAATATCATGCATAAAGGACTGGAAGACAGAAGGAGCATTAGAAAGTCCAAAAGGCATCACCAAATACTCAAAATGGCCCTCAGGCGTATTAAATGCGGTTTTCCACTCATCACCCTGCTTTATCCGCACAAGATTATACGCACCCCGAAGATCAATCTTAGTGAACCATTTAGCCCCCTTAATGCGAGCGAACAAATCAGTCAACAATGGCAAAAGATACTGATATTTGACTGTAATCTTATTCAAAAGACGGTAATCTATACAAGGCCTCAAGGAACCATCTTTTTTGGCCACGAAAAAAAAACCTGCTCCCAAAGGGGACGAAGATGGACGGATATGTCCCTTTTCCAAGGACTCCTTAACATAATCCCGCATAGCAGTATGCTCTGGCACTGACAGATTGAACAAACGTCCTTTAGGAAATTTACTGCCAGGAATCAAATCTATAGCACAATCGCAATCCCTGTGAGGAGGAAGCGAATTGAGCTTAGGCTCCTCAAAAACATCCCGATAATCAGACAAAAATACAGGAACCTCAGAAGGAGTAGATGAAGCGATAGCAATCGGAGGTGCATCATCATGAACCCCCTGACATCCCCAGCTTAACACAGACATCGTTTTCCAGTCCAAGACTGGGTTATGAGTTTGTAACCATGGCAGACCAAGCACTAAGACATCATGTAAATTATACAGTACCAGGAAGCGAATCACCTCCTGATGAACGGGAGTCATACGCATGGTCACTTGTGTCCAGTACTGAGGTTTGTTCATAGCCAAAGGTGTAGAGTCAATTCCTTTCAAAGGAATAGGGACTTCCAGAGGCTCCAGACTAAACCCACAGCGGTTGGCAAATGACCAATCCATAAGACTCAGGGCAGCGCCTGAATCCACATAGGCATCGACGGAAATGGCTGATAGTGAACAAATCAGAGTCACAGACAGAATGAACTTAGACTGTAAAGTACTAATGGCAACAGACTTATCAACCTTTTTTGTGCGTTTAGAGCATGCTGATATAACATGAGCTGAATCACCACAATAAAAACACAACCCATTTTTCCGCCTATAGTTTTGCCGTTCACTTCTGGACTGAATTCTATCACATTGCATTGTCTCAGGTGCCTGTTCAGAAGACACCGCCAAATGGTGCACAGGTTTGCGCTCCCGTAAACACCGATCAATCTGAATAGCCATAGTCATAGACTCATTCAGACCTGTAGGCGCAGGGAACCCCACCATAACATCTTTAATGGCCTCAGAAAGGCCATCTCTGAATCTTGCAGCCAGGGCGCACTCATTCCACTGAGTAAGCACTGACCATTTCCGAAATTTCTGACAATATATTTCTGCTTCATCTTGCCCCTGAGAGAGAGCCAATAAAGCTTTTTCAGCCTGAATCTCTAGGTTAGGTTCCTCATAGAGCAAACCCAATGCCAGAAAAAACGCATCCACATTGAGCAACGCAGGATCCCCTGGTGCCAATGCAAATGCCCAATTCTGAGGGTCACCCCGCAGGAAAGATATAACAATTTTGACTTGCTGAGCAGGGTCTCCAGAGGAGCGAGATTTCAAAGAAAGAAACAACTTGCAATTGTTCCTAAAATTCAGAAAACTAGATCTATCTCCAGAAAAAAACTCTGGGATAGGAATTCTAGGTTCAGACACAGGAGCATGTACAACAAAATCTTGTATATTTTGAACCTTAGCAGCAAGATTATTCAGGCTGGAAGCCAAACTCTGGACGTCCATGATAAACAGCTGAGGTCAGAGCCATTCAAGGATTAAGAGGAGGTAAGACGCAGCCAGGCTACAATTAATGCTAGGCAGCAAACTCTGAGGGAAAAAAAAAAAAAAAAAAAAAAAAACTTCCTCAGACTACTTTTCCTCCTACTTCAGCCAATACGACCACTTTTAGGCCAGCTATACTGTCATGATCCCAATGGCAGGGGATCACAAAAGGACAAGCACAAAAAACAAAACAAGCTCTAGGGTGATGGAAACTGAGCTGACCGCGATCCTGAACCTAAACACACAACTAGCTGTAGCCGGGGAACGTGCCTACGATGATCCTAGACGTCTCGCTCCAGCCGAAGGACTAACTTCCCCTATTAGAAGAAACACAGACCTCTCTTGCCTCCAGAGAACACCCCACAGAAATAGCAGCCCCCCACATGTAATGACGGTGAAATGAGAAGAAAGCACATACGTAGTTATGAAAACAGATTCAGCAAAATGAGGCCCGCTAAAGCTAGATAGCAGAGGATACAAAAGTGAACTGCGCGGTCAGCGAAAAACCCTACAAAAATCCATCCTGAAATTACTTGAACTCATGTGCCAACTCATGGAACATGAGGAGTAATATCAGCCCACTAGAGCAACCAGCAAAAAGGAATCACATATCTGCAAGCTGGACTAAGACAAAAATTAAGCAAAACGTGGAACAGGAAAATCAAAAACTTAGCTTGTCCTGAAGATTACAGAAGCGGGAAGCAGAGGTAAAAAGACACACTGATTACATTGATAGCCGGCGAGGAAATGACAAGAAAGCCAGGTTAAATAGGAAACTCCCATATCCTGATAGAACAGGTGGACACCAGAGACCGCAGAAAACACAAGTCACCCAGTACCATCTGTAACCACCAGAGGGAGCCCAAAAACAGAATCCACAACAGCGCCCTGGTTGTAACCGGGAGCCTTCCTTCCTAAGAATGAGCGCCTGAAGGACCTTTCGATGACGTCGCGGCTTGTGATTGGTCGCGTGAGCAGTCACATGGGCGTCACGCGACCAATCACAAGCCGCAACGTCATCGAAAGGTCCTTCAAGCGCTGATTCTTAGGAAGGAAGGCTGTGGGTTAGAACCAGGGCGCATCCGAGGGTGAGTATATTCCTAATAGGTATATACTCACCCTCAGACGCGCCCTGGTTCTAACCCGCAGCCTTCCTTCCTAAGAATCAGCGCTTGAAGGACCTTTCGATGACATCGCGGCTTGTGATTGGTCGCGTGACGCCCATGTGACCGCTCACGCGACCAATCACAAGCCACGACGTCATCGAAAGGTGCTTCAGGCGCTCATTCTTAGGAAGGAAGGCTCCCGGTTACAACCAGAGCGCGTCCGAGGGTGAGTATAGCAATATTTTTTATTTTTATTCTTTATTTTACACTTAAATCTGAATTCCGATACTGATTCCCGATATCTTAAACATATCGGGAATCGGTATCGGAATTCCGATTCCAGTTCAGAAGATCGCCGACCTCATGGCCGACCCCACACAGGGGTCGGGTCGGGTTTCATGAAACCCGACTTTGCCAAAAGTCGGCGACTTCTGAATCTGGCCGACCCATTTCGCTCAACCCTACTATTGACTTTTATACATTCAAAGTTTTTGCTATGTGTAAGAGTGATGTGCTTAGATAAACTTGGTTTCAGAAACCCTATTTTCACATTGTGTCTACGACCATTCATACGATTTCATAGTGACTATTTTTTTCTCATTTTTTGGACAGATGGCACATTTATTGGTGTTTCTTGTTTTCTGGGGTGTAAAAAACTCGGTACTATATACATTTTAATCGTTCTGAATGCAATATTAGGTCTTTTTGGGATCAGATCTTTGAGTCTTGGGTCTTTTATCAGTAAGTACCAATATTTTTCGAGAATACAGTGGATGGATTGGTGGCCTCTATTGTAGGTGGTAATGAAACTACATTTCCACTTCTCTGTGCTCTCAATAACACCATGTTTCGAAGATAGTTTTTTCAGGCAGTCAAGACAAAGATTAGTTAGGGACTAGAGTAAGATTTATGGTGTGGCGCATGGAGGTGCATGCAACTAGTCAGCCCAGTGTTTCCGAGAAACTACAGTCCTCACGGCCCGAAAGGATAATGTTTTCAGGATTTCCTTAGTACTGCACAGGTGATCGAATTATTATCAAGGAATCAGAAACTGAACAGGTCCACTCTCCACTCACCTGTGCAATACTAAGGAAATCCTGAAAACATGATGTGTTGTGGGGCCGTAAGGATGAGATTTGGTAAATGCTGAGTCAGATGCTCCTGATTCATGATTAGGTATGCATATCTTCATGAATCAGTAGCATCTGACTCTACCATTCCCCCTCATCAAGACCTGCAAAATTTCTATGTTAAGAGCATTACTATTCATTTACACTGAACTACTTGAAATTTAAAAAAATGTAAAAGGTAAACATTATGGCCCTGATTCACTGATCTGGATGATGGTGTGTGTAGCAGTCAGATGTTCCTAATTCATTAGTAAGTGTACATCTCTCAATGAATCACGAGTGCATGATGATTGGTGTCAAGTTCCTCAACACAAATCTTCTTCCGGTCCCTGACTGGAGAAAGATTTTTGATGTAAAGAACACTACAAAATGTCATGATATAGATGACCTATGGCATCATACACCCAGGGTGCCTCTGTCCCACTAATGCTCCTCGCATTTTGTTGCTGTTGGGAGAACTGTTACCCTTCAAAGCAATGTACTCCAGAATTGCGATGAAATTGCTTTAAAAAATTGAGGAGCAGGTCGAAACCAAATTTCTAAATTTAACTTTGTAATGGCGCTGAGAAATAAGTGTATAGTGCTCCTCAGAGTCAGAAAATCTCCGCTGGTGGCTGAGACCCTGGAAAACATGATAAAGGCCGATTTTCATGGTCCCTTGTCATGTGATCACCGTTATTCACGGAATACCGGCGATCATAAAAAAAGTTGGATTTAAAATTAATTTCTCTCTCCCCTGATATGATCTAACAGAGAAGAGAAAATTTGGGCCCCCGAGTCTCCCCGATACCTCAGCCATCCCCAGTCCATCCTTCTCTGTCCCCCAGCCCTCTGCATCATCCTACTGGAAAAAAATGAGCCTGCTGAGATCTGCCGGTTGGTACCCAGCAGCAATAGGGAGTTTTTCCTATTGGTTCCTTTTGATCACTGTGATAGACCATATCACAGTGATAAAAAAATAGTAAATCAAGTCCTCCTTTGTTACCCCATTAGTTTGGTAAAAATTATTATAATTATAGTTGTAATTTTTTCCATTCTTTGCAGAAAGGGTTGGGGTTAGGGTTGTGTTAACGAAACATGTAGAGCAGGGACTTGAGCATGTCACTCAAGCACCCCTGATATTCGGTGCATACTCGAAGACCCAATGCAAACTTAAGTATCAAGCACTTGCACTAAGTAATAATAATGACATATTCAATATGACAACCTAATGTTATCAAATTCTGTGTCGTATGTGTTGGTTCAAAATGCTCACTATACCCCTAAATAAAATCCTTGAGGGGTGTGATTTCCAAAATGGGGTCACTTGTGGGTGGTTGCAATCTTTAGGCTCATAAGGGGCTCTTTAAATGTGATATGGGATCAGCTCTCGATTCCAGCCAATTTTGTGTTCAAAAAGTTAAACAGTGCTCCTTCCCTTCTGAGCCATGCCGTGTGCACAGTGGATTTCCCCTACAAATGGGGTATGGGCATACTCAAGAGAAATTGCAGAACAAATTTTGTAGTTTATTTTTTTCTTGTTACTCTTGTAACAATAAACAAGTTTGGGTCTAAAGTAGATTTTTTGGGAAAAAAAGTTAATTGTTCATTTTTTCCTTCTACATTGCTTCAATTCTCATGAAGCAACTGAAGGGTTAACATAGTTCTTGAACATTGTTTTAAACACCCTGAGGGGTGCAGTTTATCGAATGGTGTCACTTTTGGGTACTTTCTGTGATATACACCCCTCAAAGTTACTTCAAACATGACGTGGTCCCTAAAAAAAATGGTTTTGTAAAGTTTGTTGGAAAAATTAGAAATCGCTGGTCAACTTTTAACTCTTCTAACCTACTAACAAAAAAAAAATTATGTTTCCAAAATGGTGCTGATGTAAAGTAGATATGTGGGAAATGTTATTAATTAATGTTAATTATGTTGTATGACATAACTCTGATTTAAGGGCATACAAATTAAAAGTTTGAACATTGCTAAATTTTCAACATTTTTGTTATGAGGTTATAACCTCATAAAGTGACACTGGTCAGAATTGTAAAATTTGGCCTGGTCATTAAGGTCAAAATTGGCTTGGTCACTAATGGGTTAACACATACATGCAATTAAAATTCTTAGTTTGGAGATATCATATCATGCTTTTAATGGATAATTTATTTCTGTAGGGGTTACCTGGGTCCTGGTGGAATTGGTGACTATGGTTTATACCCAAATTGCACAGGAGGAGCTGCAGGATACATCGACAAGTGGCTCTTCGGACCAAGTCATATCTACAATTATCCAACATGCAAGGTTATTTGAAATTGTTTTATTCAAAAGCAAAAGTAGCTTTTAAAGTAGATGTAAAGCTTGTTGATACCAACAGATTTAGACCATCTTTTATTAGTGGTTCTCTTTATCATATTACAATTATATGAAGTGACCAAAGTTATAAACGTCTAGTTTAATGTGTTGAGTATTTTGGTTATTTGCTTATTGCAGTACATTGCAAACTATAGCTTTTATAAGGACAGTTATTAGACAAGAAAATTTACTGAGAACTGTCATTAACAGACTGTCCCTGCTTTCTTGTGGGATCATAAATAACTTGCCAAATTAATTCACATGACCTCATCTATAATTCTGCAATGTATTTTTCCTTCTGTTGACTCAATGACTAATGTACTGACCTGATTTGTGGTATGTGTAAGCAGTGAACGCAACATTTGTTGTAATGATGAATTTTATTGGTAGAGAATTCACGCAAATTCTATCACGGTCAAGAAATGTTTTAAAGATGTCTTTGCCGAAGAGATGTAATTAGGATTGATGCAATGCATGGTTTTTATTGACTAGATGAGATAATTTTATGCTTCTGATGAATGGTTTTCATCCTAACACATATTTGCATAAACAGACCATAAACTTTATAGAATCATAGGTCGAGGTTAACTATATGTCTGTTCATTTTTTCTGACTTTGGAAAGTTTAATTTAGGCTTATTCACATTTATTCCTTTTGGAACAATTTTTTTCCGTTTAGATTTTTCATTAGATTTTTTAACTAGGATTAATAAACAATTAATCCAGAGGAATTGTTTTTCACCCAATTTTTTGATTATTGTAATAAGTAAAAAAAACTATTAATACTAAATAAATACTACTCACAAAACAGTGGCATGTAAAAGTTTGGGCACCCCTGGTCAAAATTACTCTTATTGTGAACAGTTAAGCAAGTTGAAGATCAAATGATCTCTAAAAGGGCTAATGTTAAAGATGACAAATTTCTTTGTATTTTAGGCTCAAAAGTATATATATTGCCATTTTTTACATTTTAAAAAATTGCTAAAAAGAAAATGGGCTGATGCAAAAGTTTGGGTACTCTTGGAGATTTGTACATGGATAACTTTGACCAATGTTTCAGACCTTAATTAGCCTGTTAGGGTTATGGCTTGCTCACTATCATCATTGGGAAAGGCCAGCTTTATAAAACACAGCCTCTTATAACTATGTGCCAAAAACAGCAGCCATGGATACTTCTAAGCAGCTGCCTTAAACTATGAAAATGAAAATGGTGGAGGCCCACAAAGCAGGAGAAGGCTATAACAAGATAGTAAAGCATTTTTAAGTTGCCCTTTCCTCAGTTTGAAATATAATTAAGAAATGTCAGTTAACAGTGGAGGTCAAGATAAGGTCTGGAAGGCCAGGCAAAATTTCAGTTATAGCTGCTCGTAGGATTGCTAAAGAGGCACATCAGAACCCCTGCTTGACTGCAAAAGATCTTTAGAAAGATTTAGCAGACTTTGTAATTGTGGTGCATTGTTTTACTGTTCAGTGGTACCTACACAAATATGGCTTTCATGGAAGAGCCATAAGAAGAAAACCTCTCCTGCATGCAAAAGAACATCTATACAAGCCTGATGCATTTTGGAAACAAATCCTGTGGACTGATGAGGTTAAAATAGAACTCTTTCTCTACAATGATGAACGGTGTGTGTGTGGAGAAAAAAGGGCGCAGAATTTCAGGAAAAGAACATCTCACCAACTATTAAAGCACCACTCCAGGTTTTATTTATTGCACAGCTGGAGTAGTGCTTTAAATGTAAGTCCCATCCCCCTGTCTAATACTCACCTTCTGACATTTTGATCCATTCTCGTCACTACTCCCAGCAGTCTCCATCAAAAAGTGATCTGCTGGCAGCTCCAATGCTTCATGGAGCTGCATGGAGGTCACTTTACAATACAAGTCTATGAGAACCTCATTTGGCTCTCATAGGTTTGCATTGTGTTCTTCCAGCCAGTCAGAAGCTGCGATCACAAGATCGCGCAGGGAAACCAAAACAGCACCAAAAACTTTGAAGACACCGAAGGGTGAGTATATGACCAGAGACAGGGCTAGAAAAAAACCCTATTGGATCAATCATGCTTTGGGATTGTGTTGCAACAAAAGGCACAGGGAACATTTCATGGATAGAGGGAAGTATGGATTCAATGAAATTTTAACAAATTCTCGATGCAAAGATACATCTGTAAATAAAAGCTTATGTTGAAAAGAAGATGGCTTCTACAAATGGATAATGATCTTAACCCCTTAAGCCCCGAGGGTGGTTTGCACGTTAATGACCGGGCCAATTTTTACAATTCTGACCACTGTCCCTTTATGAGGGTATAACTCTGGAACGCTTCAACGGATCTTGGCGATTCTGACATTGTATTCTCATGACGTATTGTACTTCATGATAGTGGTAAAATTTATTCGATATAACTTGCGTTTATTTGTGGAAAAAATGGAAATTTGGCGAAAATTTTGAAAATGTCGCAATTTTCCAACTTTGAATTTTTATACCCTTAAATCACAGAGATATGTTATGCAAAATACTTAATAAGTAACATTTCCCACATGTCTACTTTACATCAGCACAATTTTGGAACCAAAATTTTTTTTTTTAGGGAGTAATAAGGGTTAAAAGTTGACCAGCAATTTCTCATTTTTGCAACACCACTTTTTTTAGGGACCACATCTTATTTGAAGTCATTTTGAGGGGTCTATATGATAGAAAATACCCAAGTGTGACAGCATTCTAAAAACTGCACCCCTCAAGGTGCTCAAAACCACATTCAAGAAGTTTATTAACCCTTCAGGTGTTTTACAGGAATTTTTGGAATGTTTAAATAAAAATGAACATTTAACTTTTTTTCACACAAAATTTATTTCAGCTCCAATTTGTTTTATTTTACCAAGGGTAACAGGAGAAAATGGACACCAAAAGTTGTTCTACAATTTGTCCTGAGTACGTTGATACCCCATATGTGGGGAAAACCACTGTTTGGGCGCATGGCAGAGCTCGGAAGGAAAGGAGCGCCATTTGACTTTTCAATGCAAAATTGACTGGAATTGAGATGGGACGCCATGTTGCGTTTGGAGAGCCCCTGATGTGCCTAAACATTGAAACCCCCCACAAGTGACACCATTTTGGAAAGTAGACCCCTTAAGGAACTTATCTAGATGTGTGGTGAGCACTTTGACCCACCAAGTGCTTCATAGAAGTTTATAATGCAGAGCCGTAAAAATAAAAAATCATATTTTTTCACAAAAATGATCTTTTTGCCGCCAATTTTTTATTTTCCCAAGGGTAAGAGAAGAAATTAGACCACAAAAGTTGTTGTGCAATTTGTCCTGAGTACGCTGATACCCAATATGTGGGTGTAAACCATTGTTTGGGCGCATGGCAGAGCTCGGAAGGGAAGGAGCGCCATTTGACTTTTCAATGCAAAATTGACTGGAATTGAGATGGGACGCCATGTTGCGTTTGGAGAGCCCCTGATGTGCCTAAACATTGAAACCACGCAAAAGTGACACCATTTTGGAAAGTAGACCCCCTAAGGAACTTATCTAGATGTGTTTTGAGAGCTTTTAGCCCCCAAGTGTTTCACTACAGTTTATAACGCAGAGCCGTGAAAATAAAAATTCTTTTTTTTTTCACAAAAATGATTTTTTAGTCCCCAGTTTTGTATTTTCACAAGGGTAACAGGATAAATTGGACCCCAAAAGTTGTTGTCCAATTTGTTCTGTCTATGCTGATACCCCATATGTGGGGGGGAAGCACTGTTTGGGCGCATGGCAGAGCTCGGAAGGGAAGGAGCGCCATTTGGAATACAGACTTAGATGGATTGGTCTGCAGGCATCACGTTGCATTTGCAGAGCCCCTGATGTACCCAAACAGTAGAAACCCCCCACAAGTGACCCCATATTGGAAACTAGACCCCCCAAGGAACTTATCTAGATGTGTTGTGAGAACTTTGAACCCCCAAGTGTTTCACTACTGTTTATAACGCAGAGCCGTGAAAATAAAAATTCTTTTTTTTTTCACAAAAATGATATTTTAGCCCCCAGTTATGTATTTTCACAAGGGTAGCAGGATAAGTTGGACCCCAAAAGTTATTGTCCAATTTGTCCTGAGTACGCTGATACCCAATATGTGGGGAAGAAGCACTGTTTCGGCGCATGGCAGAGCTCGGAAGGGGAGGAGCGCCATTTGGAATACAGACTTAGATGGGTTGGTCTGCAGGCGTCACGTTGCATTTGCAGAGCCCCTGATGTACCCAAACAGTACAAACCCCCCACAAGTGACCCCATATTGGAAACTAGACCTCCCAAGGAACCTATGTAGATGTGTTGTGAGAACTTTGAACCCCCAAGTGTTTCACTGCAGTTTACAACGCAGAGCCGCGAAAATAAAAAAAATCTTATTTTCCCCACAAAAATGATTTTTAGCCCCCCACATTTTTATTTTCCCAAGGATAACAAGAGAACTTGGACCCCAAAAGTTGTTGTCCAATTTGTCCTGAGTACGCTGATACCCCATATGTTGGGGTAAACCCGTTTGGGCGCACCGGAGAGCTCGGAAGAGAAAGAGCACTGTTTTACTTTTTCAACGCAGAATTGGCTGGAATTGAGATCGGACGCCATGTCGCGTTTGGAGAGCCCCTGATGTGCCTGAACAGTGGAAACTCCCCAATTCTACCTGAAACCCTAACCCTAACACACCCCTAACCCTAATCCCAAGGGTAACCCTAACCACACACCTAACCCTGACACACCCCTAATTCTAATCCCAACCCTAATCCCAACCGTAAATATAATCCAAACCCTAACCCTAACTTTAGCCCCAACCCTAACCCTAACTTTAGCTCCAACCCTAACCCCAACCCTAACCCTAGCCCCAACCCTAACCCTAGCCCTAACCCTAGCCCCAACCCTAGCCCCAACCCTAGCCCCAACCCTAGCCCTAACCCTAGCCCTAACCCTAGCCCTAACCCTAACCCTAGCCCTAACCCTAGCCCCAACCCTAACCCTAACCTTAGCCCTAACCCTAGCCCTAACCCTAACCCTAGCCCTGATGGGAAAATGGAAATAAATACATTTTTTTAATTTTATTATTTTTCCCTAACTAAGGGGGTGATGAAGGGGGGGTTTCATTTACTTTTATAGCGTTTTTTATATCGGATTTTTATGATTGGCAGCCATCACACACTAAAATACGCTTTTTTATAGCAAAAAAGTTTTTGCGTCTCCACATTTTGAGACCTATAATTTTTCCATATTTTGGTCCACAGAGTCATGTGAGGTCTTGTTTTTTGCGGGACGAGTTGACGTTTTTATTGGTAATATTTTTGGACACGTGACAGTTTTTGATCACTTTTTATTCCGATTTTTGTGAGGCAGAATGACCAAAAACCAGCTATTCATGAATTTCTTTTGGGTGAGGCGTTTATACCGTTCTGCGTTTGGTAAAGTGGATGAGACAGTTTTATTCGTCGGCTTTGTGGCGGCTCATTTTTTGCGGGACAAGATGACGTTTTCAGCAGTTTCATGGTTATTTATATCTGTCTTTTTGATCGCGTGTTATTCCACTTTTTGTTCGGCGGTATGATAATAAAGCGTTGTTTTTTGGCTCGTTTTTTTTTTCTTACGGTGTTCACTGAAGGGGTTAACTAGTGGGACAGTTTTATAGGTCGGGTCATTACGGACGCGGCGATACTAAATATGTGTACATTTATTGTTTTGTTGGTTTTTTTTAGATAAAGAAATGTATTTATGGGAATAATATTTTTTTTTAATTTATTTATTTAGTATTTTTTTTTTTTTTTTTTTACACATGTGGAAATTTTTTTTTAACTTTTTTACTTTGTCCCAGGGGGGGACATCACAGATCGCCGATCTTACAGTTTGCACAGCACTCTGTAAGATCGGCGATCTCACTGACATCGCTGCAGGCTTACAGAGCTGCAGGCGACGCGGAAGTACTCCCTGCAGGACCCGGATGCAGCCCCGCGGCCATTTTGGATCCGGGGACTGCAGGGAGAAGACGCTCGGTACACGGTGAGTACATCACCGTGTACCGATCGTCTCAGGGAAGCACGCAGGGAGCCCCCTCCCTGCGCGATGCTTCCCTGTACCGCCAGCACATCGCGATCATGTTTGATCGCGGTGTGCCGGGGGTTAATGTGCCGGGAGCGGTCCGTGACCGCTCCTGGCACATATTGCCGGATGTCAGCTGTGATAGTCAGCTGACACCCGGCCGCGATCGGCCGCGCTCCCCCCGTGAGCGCGGCCGATCGCATATGACGTACTATCCCGTCACTGGGAATTAAGTCCCAGGTCACCTGGACGGGATAGTACGTCATATGGGATTATGGGGTTAAACACACATCAAAATCTACAATACAGTGCACTCAAGACGACCCAGGAACCTCACAGAACTGGAAGAATTTTGCAATGAAGAAGAGATGAAAATCACCCAAACAAGAATGAAGCACTCTTGGCTGGCTAGAAAAAGCATTTACAAGCTGTAATACTCGCAAAAGTGAGTGCTACTAGGTACTAACCATGCAGGGTGGCAACACTTTTGCATTGGCCCATTTTCCTTTTTGTAATTATTAAAATGTATAAAATGACTATATATTTTATTTCATTAAATACAAAGATAATGTGTCATCTTTAACTTTGCCCCTTTTAGAGATCATTTCATCTTCTCCTCACTGCTGGAGACATATCTCCCAATCCTGAACCCCCACAACTCATACCTCCCATTACTACCCCCTCCTATTGCTCCCAACCCAATATAAACACCCGAAATCTTGCCCACCTCAAATCCATGCCCATGACGCCCACTCTCTGGATCACTATGGAATGCCCGCTCCATCTGCAATAAACTCCACGTGATTCACAACCTCTTTACCTTTCATAATCTTTTCTTTCTGGGCATCACCGAAACATGACTGACATCCTCTGACACAGCCTCCCCTGCTGCACTATGTTACGGTGGCCTCCACTTCACCCACACTCCTCGCCCCTGTCATGCATAGCAGAGCGCGACGAACCAATAGACAACCCTGGCCAAATAACAGCGCTAAAAAGCTTCGGCAAGTATCCAGAATTGCAGAACAGCGTTGGAAGAAAACACATTCGCAAGATGATTTCACTGCACTCAAACAAGCAACACTCGCATTCTAATCAGCTCTCACCTCTGCTAAACAGGCCTACTTCACAACCCTCGTATCTTCCTTATCCCACAACCCCAAACAGTTGTTCAACAGTTTTAACTCCGTCCTGCGCCCACCACTGCCTCCTCTGAGTTCCCTAATCGTTGCCGAGGACTTTGCAAAGCACTTCAAAAATAAGATAGACCAAACAAGGCAAATCTTTGTCGTCAAACCACCACAACCCCTTTGTATACCAAACCAATGTCCAAACCCCATAACTTCCCTCTCCAAAATCACTGAGGGGAGCTTGCTCATTTTCTCTCCAAATCACACCTCACCACTTGTGCACTTGACCCAATCCCATCCCACCTCCTCCCCAATCTCACCACCACACTATTCCCATCCCTAACCCATCTCTTCAACCTATCACTGACTACTGGTACCTTCCCCATTGCTCTTAAACATGCCACAATCACACTTATCCTCAAAAAGCCATCCTTTGACCCAAGCGCTATGTCCAGCTATCGCCCCATATCTTTGCTCCCATTTGCATCCAAACTCCTAGAGCAGCACGTCCATGCTGAACTTTCCTCTCACTTTGCATCTAACGCTCTCTTTGACAGCCTACAATCTGGCTTCCGTCCCCACCATTCACTGAGACTGCCCTGACCAAAATTACTAACGACTTACAGCCAAAGCTAACAGACAATTCTCTATACTCCTACTTCTAGACCTGTCCTCTGCCTTTGACACAGTTGACCACTGCCTCCTACTGCAGATCCTCTCTTCCTTTGGGGTCAAAGACCCTATCTTGCATCTCTTCATACCTTACCAACCGCACATTTAGCATTTCCTACTCCCATACTACCTCTTCATCTCGCCACCTCTCTGTTGGTGTCCCTCAAGGCTCTGTCCTTGGGCCCTTATTCTTCTCAATCTATACACTCGGCCTGGGAAAACTCATAAGGTCCTATGGCTTCCAGTACCATCTATATGCTGATAACACTCAGATCTACCTCTCTGGCCCAGATGTCACCTCTCTGCTCTCCAGAATCCCAGAGTGTCTATCAGCCATATCCTCCTTCTTCTCCTCTCAGTTCCTCAAGCTCAATGTGGACAAATCTGAACTAATTATCTTTCCTCCATCTTGCATATCTTCCCTACCTGATCTATTTATCAAAATAAATGAAATCACACTTTCCCCTGTCCCCAAAATCCGCTGCCTCGGAGTAACCCTGGACTCTGCCCTGTCCTTCAAACCGCACATCCAAGCTCTCGCCACCTCCTGTCGCCTCCAGCTCAAAACTATTTCCAGAATCCGTCCTTTCCTCAACCCTCACTCTACCAAAATGCTTGCGCATGCCCTAGTCATCTCCCACCTCGACTACTGCAACATCTTCCTCTGTGGCCTACCTTCTAACACTCTCGCACCCCTCCAGTCCGTCCTTAACTCTGCTGCCCGACTAATTAATCTCTCTCCTCGCTTCACTAATGCTTTCCTTATTTGCAAATCCCTTTACTGGCTCCCAATTTCCCAGCGTATCCAGTTTAAACTACTAACACCGACCTACAAAGCCATCCATAACCTTTCTCCTCCGTACATTTCTGAACTAATCTCTCAATATCTTACCTCATGTAATCTCCGGTCCTCCCAAGACCTCCTTCTCTCCTCCACGCTTATTCGCTCCTCACCCAATCGCCTCCAAGACCTTTCCCGAATATCCACCATCCTCTGGAATTCTGTGCCCCAACACGTCCGGTTACCCATCTCTTCAAAGAAGCTAACTGCCTGTAATGAACATACGGCCACCTCAACACCATCGGAGCTACTGCAACCCTCAACCTATTGTCTCCTTCTCCATAATCTTGTAGAATGTAAGCCCGAAAGGGCAGGGTCCTCTTCCCTCTTTATCAGTTTGTCATTGTTAGTTTTGTTTGCTGTAAGTGATATATGTATTTTGATGTAACTCCCTTCTCATGTACAGCACCACGGAATTAATGGTGCTATATAAATAAATAATAATCATAATAATCTTCAACTTGTTTAACCCCTTAGTGACAGAGCCAATTTGGTACTTAATGACCGAGCCAATTTTTACAATTCTGACCACTGTCACTTCATGAGGTTATAACTCTGGAATGCTTTAACGGATCCTGCTAATTCTGATTGTTTTTTCGTGACATATTGTACTTCACGTTAGTGATAACATTTTTTTGATATTACTTGCGATTATTTATGAAAAAAACGGAAATATGGCAAAAAAATTTAAAATTTTGCAATTTTCAAACTTTGTATTTTTATGCCCTTAAATCAGAGAGATATGTCATGAAAAATAGTTAATAAATAACATTTCCCACATGCCTACTTTACATCAGCACAATTTTGGAAACAAATTTTTTTTTTGTTAGGGAGTTATAAGGGTTAAAAGTTGACTAGCAATTTCTCATTTTTACAACACCATGTTTTTTTTAGGGACCACATCACATTTGAAGTTATTTTGAGGGGTCTATATGATAGAAAATAACCAATTGTGACACCATTCTAAAAACTGCACCCCTCAAGGTTCTCAAAACCACATTCAAGAAGTTTATTAACCCTTTACGTGCTTCACAGGAACTGAAACAATGTGGAAGTAAAAAATGAACATTTAACTTTTTTTTTGCAAACATTTTACTTCAGAACCATTTTTTTTATTTTCACAAGTGTAAAAACAAAAATTAAACCAAACATTTTGTTGTGCAATTTCTCCTGAATATGCCGATACCACATATGTTGGGGTAAACCACTGTTTTGGCGCACCGCAGAACTTAGAAGTGAAGGAGCGCCGTTTGACTTTTTTAATGCAGAATTGGCTGGAATTGAGATTGGATGCCATGTCAAGTTTAGAGAGCCCCTGATGTGCCTAAACAGTGGAAACCCCCCACAAGTGACACCATTTTGGAAACTAGACCCTTTAAGGAACTTATCTAGATGTGTGGTGAGCACTTTGAGCCCCTAAGTGCTTCATAGAAGTTTATAACGTAGAGCCGTGAAAATAAAAAATCGCATTTGTTTACACAAAAATGATCTTTTTGCCCACAAATTCTTATTTTCACAAGGGTAACAGGAGAAATTAGACCACAAAAGTTGTTGTGCAATTTCTCCTGAGTACGTCAATACCCCATATGTGGGGGTAAACCACTGGGTGCACCGCAGGGCTTGGAAGAGAAGGAGTGCCGTTTTACTTTTTTAATGTAGAATTGGCTGGAATTGAGATCGGACGCCATGTCGTGTTTGGAGAGCCCCTGATGTGCCTAAACAGTAGAAACCCCCCACACGTGACCCCATTTTGGAAACTAGACCCCCCATGGAACTTATCTAGATGTGTGGTGAGAACTTTGAATGCCCAAGTGCTTCACAGAAGTTTATAATGCAGAGCCGTGAAAATAAAAAATATTTTTTTTTTCCACAAAAAAGATTTTTTAGCCCCCAAGTTTTTATTTTCACAAATGTAACAAAAGAAATTGGACCCACAACTTGTTGTACAATTTGTCCTGAGTGTGCTGGTACCCATATGTGGGGGTAAACCACTGTTTAGGCACACGGCAGAGCTCGGAAGGAAGGAGCGCCGTTTTGGAATATACGAGTTGTGAAAATAAAAAAAAAATAAAAAATTTTTCCACAAAAATGATTTTTTAGCCCCCAATTTTTATTTTCCCAAGGGTAACAGGAGAAATTGGACCCCAAAAGTTGTTGTCCAATTAGTACTTAGTACGCTGATGCCCCATGTGTGGGGGTAAACCTCTGTTCGCATGGCAGAGCTCAGAAGGGAGGGAGCACCATTTGACTTTTTGAGCACAAAATTGGCTGTCACATTTGGAGACCCCCTGATGTACCTAAACAGTGGAAACCCCCCAATTCTAAGTCCAACACTAACACATCCCTAACCCTAATCCCAACCCGATCCATAATCCTAATCACAACCCTAACCATAACCCTAATCACAACCCTAAACCCCAAAACACCCCTAACCCTAATCCCAACCCTAACCATAACCCTAATCAAAGCCCTAAGCCAAACACACCCCTAATCCTAATCTCAACCCTAACCTCAAACCTAACCCTAATCCCAACCCTAACCTTAACCCTAATCCCAAATCTAACCCTAATCCCAAACGTAACCCTAATCCCAACCCTAACCCTAATTCCAACTCTAACCCTAACTTTAGCCCCAACCCTAGCCCTATCCCTAACTTTAGCTCCAACCCTGACCATAACTTTAGACCCAACCCTAACCCTAGTCCTAACCCTAGCCCTAACTCTAACCCTAGCCCCAAACCTAACCCTAACCCTAGCCCTAATTGGAAAATGGAAATACATACATTTTTATTATTTTATTATTTTATTATTTTTTCCTAACTAAGAGGGTGATAAAGGGGAGATTATTTACTATTTTTTTATTTTGATCACTGTGATAGGATCTATCACAGTGACCAAAATGAAACTAGGAAGAAACTTCCTCTGCCGGCCGGCAGATCACGGTGGGCGCACTGTGCATGCGCCCGCCATTTTCTTACCGGAGGAAGAAGCCGGTAGCCAGGAGAGAAAGCAGAAAAATAAAAAATTGCGAGCTAAAAATCATTTTTGAGGGAAAAAAAAGAATTTTTTATTTTCACGGCTCTACGTTATAAATGTTATAAATTTCTGTGAAGCACTTGGGGGCACCAAACACCTAGATAAGTTTCTTAATGGGTCTAGTTTCTAAAATGGGGTCACTTGTGGTGGGTTTCCACTGTTTAGGCACAACAGGGGCTCTCTAAACATGACATGGCGTCCGATCTCAATTCCAGCCAATTCTACATTGAAAAAGTCAAATGATGATCCTTCTCATCCAAGCCCTGCCATGCACCCAAACAGTGGTTTACCCCCACATATGGGGTATCGACGTATTCAGGAGAAATTACACAACAAATTTTGTGGTTCATTTTCTCTTTTTACACTTGTGAAAATAAAAAAAAAACAGGTTGTTAAGTAAAATGTTTGCAAAAAAAGATAAACGTTCATTTTTTCTTCCACATTTTTTCAGCTATGAAGCATGTAAAGGGTTAATAAACTTCTTGAATGTGGTTTTGAGCACTTTGAGAGGTGTAGTTTTTAGAATGGTGTCAAGTTTGGGTGTTTTATTTCATGTACACCCCTCAATGTGACTTTAAATGTGAGATGGTCCCTAAAAAAATGGTTTTGTACATTTTGTTGTAAAAATGAGAAATCACTGGTCAACTTTTAACCCTTATAACTTTCTAACAAAAAAGAATTTTGCATCCAAAATTGTGCTCATGTAACGTAGACATGTGGAAAATGTTATTTAATAACTATTTATTAACTATTTTGTGTGACATATATCTTTGATTTAAGAGCATAAAAATTCAAAATTCAAAGTTTGAAAATGGCAAAATTTAAAAATGTTTTGCCATATTTCCGTTTCTTTCATAAATAATCGCAAGTAATATCAAAGAAATGTTACCACTACCTTGAAGTACAATATGTCACGAAAAAATGATATCAGAATCCGCGGGATCCGTTAAAGCGTTCCAGAGTTATAACCTCATAAAGTGATAGTGGTCAGAATTGTAAAAATTGGCTCGGTCATTAAGTACCAAATTGGCTCTGTCACTATTTCTATGAAGAGGTAAGTTCCGGACTGGACCAAGGGAACCCAGTGGATGTAGTGTATATGGACTTTTCAAAAGCTTTTGATACGGTGCCACACAAAAGGTAGATACATAAAATGAGAATAATGGGGATAGGGGAAAATATGTGTGAGTGGGTTAAGAGCTGGCTCAGGGATAGGAAACAAAGGGTGCTTATTAACGGAGCACACTCGGATTGGGCCGTGGTTAGCAGTGGGGTACCACAGGGGTCAGTATTGGGCGCTCTTCTTTTTAACATATTTATTAATGATCTTGTAGGGGGCATACAGAGTGGAATTTCAATATTTGCAGCTGACACTAAACTCTGCAGGGTAATCAATACAGAGGAGGACAATTTTATATTACAGGATGATTTATGCAAACTAGAAGCTTGGGCTGATAAATGGCAAATACGCTTTAATGGGGATAAATGTAAGGTCATGCACTTGGGTAGAAGTAATAAGATGTATAACTATGTGCTTAATTCTAAAACTCTGGGCAGAACCGTCAATGAAAAAGACCTGGGTGTATGGGTGGATGACAAACTCACATTTAGTGGCCAGTGTCAGGCAGCTGCTACAAAGGCAAATAAAATAATGGGATGCATTAAAAGAGGCATAGATGCACATGAGGAGAATATAATTTTACCCCTATACAAGTCACTAGTTCAACCACAGTTAGAATACTGTGTACAGTTCTGGTCTCCGGTGTATAAGAAAGACATAGCTGAACTAGAGCGGGTGCAGAGAAGAACGACCAAGGTTATTAGAGGACTGGGGGGTCTGCAATACCAAGATAGGTTATTACACTTGGGGCTATTTAGTTTGGAAAAACGAAGGCTAAGGGGTGATCTTATGTTAATGTATAAATATATGAGGGGACAGTACAAAGACCTTTCTGATGATCTTTTTAATCATAGACCTGAAACAGGGATAAGGGGGCATCGCCTACGTCTGGAGGAAAGAAGGTTTAAGCATAATAACAGACGTGGATTCTTTACTGTAAGAGCAGTGAGACTATGGTACTCTCTGCCGTATGTTGTTGCAATGCCGTTCTTGGATGCCTTTCTTGAAAAGTATAATGTTACAGGGTATATATACTAGATTCCCTGTTAGGGTGTAGATTCAGGGAACTAGTCTGATTACCGTATGTGGAGTCATTAAGGAATTTTTTTCCCCAGTGTGGAGCTTACTCTTTGCCACATGGTTTTTTTTTGCCTTCCTCTGGATCAACATGTTAGGGCATGTTAGGTTAGGCTATGGGTTGAACTAGATGGACTTATAGTCTTCCTTCAACCTTAATAATAACTATGTTACTAAGGGGTTAATTCAGTAATTGATGCAAAATGAGCCCAGACCAAGTATTGAGTGCATTTACTAAACATACATTTCAGTAGACCAACATTTCGTATTTTAAAACAATTTTTCAAGCTGGTGTTATAAAGTATTCTAATTTACTGAGATAATGACTTTTGGGTTTTCATTGCTGTACTTATATCATCAACATTAACAGAAATAAACACTTGAAATACATCACTCTGTTTGTAATGATTCTGTATAATATATGAGCTTCACTTTTTGTATTGAAGAACTGAAATAAATAAACTTTTTGATGATATTCTAATTTTGTGAGAAGCACCTGTACCTCTGCTTCAAAAACTCTGCGCGTACACCAGGATCTGAAAGACGTCATGTACTTATACCCTAAAAAGAATATAGTCAGAGATTGAACGCTTTGTAGAAGAAAGTAGACCTTTAATAACAATGGACCTATAGACAAAGAAGTTTCCACATCAAACTAGACATTTATATATAGACATTTACAGTTCCTGTACTTTTCTCTGCACATTTATCAGTAGATTACAGGTTTGGACGATGTTCTGATCTGTAGAGAAACTGAAGGAATTTTGGAATTTGTAAGTCAGCTATGCCAGTTCTATTAAAGGGAATCTATCAGTTTTTGCTATGTAATCTGAGGCAGCATTGACTTTAATCTCAGCAATGTATCACTTATTAATTAGGCTGTGTGCTGTTATGTGAATCCAATGAGTGTTTTATTAGCAGGAGATTATCATTAGGTGGACTGCTGCCTGTGTGCGACCTGTTCCAAGCTCACCCCCAGCAATGATTAGCAGCTCATTGTCAATTGCCAATGTGCACAGAAAGCTGTGGTGTGGGCCGGGTTAGCTTTTGAGCTCTGCTACATGCTGTATCTAAGAACTCTGTAAGAATCACTGCACCCAGTAATCTAAGTGAAACATCATTGGAATAAGGGTCTCTTTTCCTACATTATGCTGATTCAGCAGCAAAACCCTTTTGCTGTTAAACAGATTTAGTATTTTGTAAGATTGATATTCTGTTCTTAGTGTACGCCATTACTTTGTGATTGCTGTTGGCTGCTTCATCTTCCATTGGGTCTTTGCGTTTTGTCACGGTAGCATCTTTTTTCCAATGCCATCTCTGGCTGAGATGCTATTTTGCTCCATACATAAAATGGTAATGAGCAGCAATATTGGACATGACATAACGTTATATTAGGGGATTGTTGATTATTTCATGACCTATCATACTAAAGACACTTCACAGCAGAAATTTGCTTTAAATACAACCAAATTTAGGAAGTGGTTTCTTATTGTTAATTATTTTTTCTGTCTAAAACCTTTGCATAGGCTGCTGAATAATTTATACATTAATATCTTTTATGACTTTGAAACCATTTTAATGACGTTCAGTAAATAAGAGCAGAAATTGAATTTTTTTGGTGTAAGGCAATGAGAGTTGTGTAAATCATGGCTTACTTTACTTACCTTTCCAAGTGAACCTCTTTCACACTTAAATCCTTGTGGCAGCTGAATTAATGGCTTTGAAACATCCGGGTTATGATGTTCTGTTGTCCACTGTTGGTTGTCCAGCATTGTTATTTCCTCTCTAATAGATGAGATGTTGCTAATTGCTTGTCTTAATGATTGTACATGGTCAGACTATAAACAGAGGGAGAAAATCCTTGTTTACCTCTCTTAATGATTAATAGGCTGCTTTGCATTAGCTGTATCACTTGCCAGGAAGTTTATTATCTCTGGATGAGATTCTGTATCATGTCTTCTATATGTAAATCCCATGCAATGATTTTCTCTACAAGGCTGTGATGTAAACCGATCTGATTTACTATTGTGACATGTCACATTTTTAATGATTTAAGTATTTTTTTTATAAATATTCAAAACATACAAAATGTAAAACTTTAAAGTAGTGAAACTTTTGCTTGATTCTTAAATTAGTTTTCTTGCTTTTATATTTACTCATCTAAGATTACATCAATATACTATGTAATAAAACTTCTTCAAACAACTGGATTATTATACTTTCCTATAGAGATGTTTGGATTCTCTACTAACTTAATATAGCTATAAAAAAAAAATTTCTTTTAATACAACTTGAATTGGCCTTAGCTATGTCAAAATCAGTGAAAACTGACCCGATGTACTGTATGAGAGATGCTAGTTATGTCAAGTAGACAAATGATTTTTGTATAAAGGCAGCTAAAATGTGTCAGTTCAGTGCTGGTAAAACTAGTGATAAGTTGTAGCGCCGGCATCCCTGCATGCCTCTCCTTCCCCCACCCCGGTAGGAACGCAGTCTTACTCACTGCTGTGGCCTTCGTTCCACTCTTCCTCCTGTTCCGGTTGCTGACCGGGTTATGTGCATGGCTCGCAGATCCCGGGCACTGTGCTTAGGGTGCGTGTGCACTCATTCTCGTTCTTAAAGGGACAGCATGTGCCATCCTAAAGTATCTCCAGTCAATGGCTGGGAGACACCTATTATTTAAAGGGAACCTGTCACCAGGTTTGGTCGATATGAGTTACAGCCACTAAATTTCAGGGCTGATATACAGCATTGTATAATGCTGCATATAAGCCCCAACCCAACCTGTAAGAGAAGAAACATAACTTTTATTATACACCTTTTGGGATGGTCAGGTCCAAAGAGTGACACTCTTCTTGGTCCGGTGTGTCCCATCTGTGCACATCTCTGCCTGCACTAGCCTGCCAGTATATCAGCCATGCTCACCAGCACCTGCCTGCCTATATTTCAGCCATACCCGCCAGCACCGGCCTGCCTGCACATCTGCAGTGACTGCTTGTTGCAGCCTGCCTGTATATCTGCTATGCCCGCCAGCACGTGCCTGCACTTGCTGTGTCAGTCTGTATACTAGCCATACTTGATTGCACCTGCCGTGCCAATCTCTATAGCTGGACTTGTCTACACCTGCTGTGTCTCCCAGTATTCCTGTCATGGCTGCTCATGCCTGCCTGTACTTATCAAGTCCATCTACTCTTGGCCATTTCATCTCCCTGCCCCTGGGGGGGTTCAGCTGCCATGCGTCCGAGGTCTGTCCTGGAGTAGAACTGCGTCCATCTGGAGCCAAGTCTAACTCCACCCTCAAGCTCAGCAAAAAGTTAGGAGTATGCCTAGTCATGCTCCTCCAGGCTCTCCTCAGATCACAGCACAGTGGTTCCACCGCCTTAGTTACAGTTTGCTCAGGTCATGGAATCCACTGACTCCCAAGCTTCCTCTATATCAGACCTGTACCAGGATATCTCCGTCCAACCTCAGCCGTGATTTATCAGCCTGCCAGCTATGTTCCTGGTTTCAGAGACCGTCTGTCAGCTCCTCCACATTATGGCGGTGATCCTGCCTTATGTCAAGTGTTCATCAATCAATGCACGCGGCATTTTGATTTTTTGACACATCAGTTTGGTTCAGATCAGGCAAAAGTGTCTTTTATTATGTCCCATCTCACTGGCGAGGCCCTGGCTTTGGCTCAATTTCCTACGGAAGCAAGGGGATCCTATTGCATCCAACTTTCAGACTTTCTTAGAAGCATTCTGCAAGGTATTTGATAAGCCTGACCATGTTTCCTCAACAGCATCCCCCCTCCTCAGGTTGCATTAAGGTAACTTCACAGTGGACCAGTACACCATCCAATACCAAACTCGCCTGAAACAATGAGGAGCTGGTGGCTGCCTTCTGGGAAGGACTTTCCGGAAGAATTAAGGACAAGTTGGATAGTCGTGATATTCCCACCTCACTGGATGGCCTGGTGTACCTAGCTACCCTAATCAGGTTTCAGGAGCTCTCCAAGGAGATGACCTCTGAGAGAAGATCTTTGTGCTTGGCTCCTATCTTTCGAAGGCCGATCAAGCCGCAGACCTCAACTTTGACACCTTCCTCTGAATTCATACAGATCAAACAGGTGAAGCTGGCCAAGCACTGTCGGGATGACCGTTGTGTCGAAGAGAAGTGTTTCTATTGCAGCAGTCCTGAACATTTACAGTAATTTGTTCCTGTCATGAAAAACCATGAAACTCCAAAGCCTAGGGTCCCTTGGGGAGGCTACCTTGGGCAAGGACTAACCTCTCCTTCCCTGACTCTCTCAGTGTCCACTTCCTGTGACAATATTTCCCTAAATGGCCTATCTGGACTCCGGTTTAATTTAATTAAACAGGCCGTTGTGGAGCAGTATCGAGTCTCCATCCAACATCTGCAGAATCCTTTGATGGTATCCTCCATGGATTGGAGACCTCTATCCGAGACCGTTCTTTTCATTTCCAAACCTGTGGAACTTTAGGTAGGATGCTACATATCGAGAACATTCCTCTATATGTGCTGTCAAGTTTGTCTCATCCTTCTAGGTCTGTCATGGCTGCAAAGACACAAATTTGTCTTGGACTGGAAATCTGGATACCTACCCCCTGACTCAGGCTAATATCTAAAAATAAACAACAATATAAAATAAAACAATTGATTAATTGCAACAGCAAAAATATGGTTTACATGATCAGATGTGCAGCATGCAATTTGAGCTATATAGGGTGCACTACCCGAATGCTGAAAATTCGTATTTCAGAGCATAATTCGTATTTCAGCGCAGACTGCCTTGTCTATCTATGAAGTGCACATAGTATATCACCCATCTTTCCACACAGACTTTCCTCTGCTCCCAGCATTCACATGGCATGTTCATGCACCCAGCTCTCCAGCCTGCTCTCCTGCCTTGTCTGTCTATGAAGTGCACATAGTACATCACCCAACTTTCCACACAGACTTTCCTCTGCTCCCAGCATTCACATGGTATGTTCATGCACCCAGCTCTCCAGCCTGCTCTCCTGCCTTGTCTGTCTATGAAATGCACATAGTACATCACCCAACTTTCCACACAGACTTTCCTCTGCTCCCAGCATTCACACGGTATGCCTTTCAGCTAACCCCAGCTTACCCTGTGTTATTTATGACCTTGTTTACTCAGGTTTGATTGTATGCATCTGGTCCACCCTTAATTCTCTGACCAAGATGAGAAGAGACCACTCCTCTCTGCTTCACACCTGAATGCACTTAGTTGTACATATATTGCATAGCACAAGTCTGCAATGACTTTAGTCTGCTGTGTGATTCCTATAAGTGTGTCCTAGAAGTGTGAACATTAATTTTAGAATTAAAACCAGAATTGAACCAGAAGTGAACTGAAGGTAACTGGACACAGTCACTGTAAACAATGTTTCTGTTTGTTTTCACTTTCACCCCTATAATTCTTCACTTTCTGCAAACTCCCCTAATCCCTACTCCTAGTAAAGAACTGTTCATCTCCTCTTCAATCCTCCCCATCCATCTCACCTCCTCCTCAGAACTGTTCCTCAACATACAATCCTCTGTCACAGACAGCCACCTCATGCCCTCTCCTGCTCCCACTTGCTAACACTTTCTCTGTTTCTTCTCACTGCTGGTGGTGATATCTCGCCAAATCCTGGTCCTCCTCACTACATCCCCATAGTCAGTTCTACCTCCCACCCACGCTCCATCACAAATTTCCATAACCTCTCTAACCTTCTACCCATTTGCCCAGCCCCCACTTCCCCAGCCCCACTAACAGGAGCTCTATGGAACGCTCGCTCTGTCTGCAACAAGCTTTCCTACATCCACAATCTTTTTGTTACTACCAAACTTTCCTACCTCACCATCACTGAAACCTGGCTCACCCCTTCTGACACAGCCTCTCATGCTGCATTTTCCTATGATGGCTTCCACCTTTCTCACACACCCCGCCCCAGCAGCAAGCATGGCGGAGGAGTTGGTTTTCTCCGGTCAGATAACTGCTCCTTCACCCCAATCCCACTGCCACCCTCTGTTACCCTCCCTTCCTTTGAGGTGCTCTCTGTGCGCATCTATGCCCCCGCCAACCTCCAACTGGCTGTCATTTACCGTCCCCCAGGGCCAGCCACCACCTTCTTTGACCACTTCACCACCTGGCTACTTCATTTCGTTTCTGCGGACATCCCCACTATCATCATGGGCGACTTCAACATACCCATTGACACTTCCCTCTCAGCTGCCACTAAACTGCTATCTCTCACTTCCTCCTTCGGCCTCACTCAATGGTCTTCTGCAGCCACTCACAAAGATGGTCACACATTGTACCTCATCTTCACCTGCCTCTGCTCCCTAATTAACCTCTCTAACTCACCACTTCCTCTTTCTGACCACAATCTACTCACATTCTCTTCTCTCTCCACTCCTTGTCTACAATTCCCACCCCACAAACTTGCACACCTCGCAGAAATCTTAAACACCTTGATCTACATTTACTCTCTGAATCCCTCCTCCCTCTCACAGACATAAGTTCCTGTTATGACCTGGTGGTTAGGAGCACCCGGAATGACCTGATAGTTAAAACTCACACAGGACAAGCTCTGGGATGTGGGAGCTCTGCTGACCGCAATCCCTAATCCTATCATACACACTAGAAATAGCCGTGGAGCGCTCCTGACGCTGCCTAGGCGCCTCGTCACAGCCTAAGAGCTAGCTAGCCCTAGAGATAGAAAATAAAGCCTACTTTGCCTCAGAGAAATTCCCCAAAGGAAAAGGCAGCCCCCCACATATATTGACTGTGAGTAAAGATGAAAGTCACAAACGCAGAAATGAAACAGGTTTCAGCAAAGGGAGGCCAGACTTACTAAGTAGACAGAGGATAGGAAAGGTAGCTTTGTGATCAGCAGAAAAAACTACAAAAGACCACGCAGAGTGTGCAAAAAGACCTCCGCACCGACTAACGGTGCGGAGATGCCACTCTGCATCCCAGAGCTTCCAGCTAGCAAGACAAAATCATGATATCCAGCTGGACAAGAAAACAATGAACGAATTAGATACTATCAGGAACTTAGCTTCTGCTGGAGTAAACAGGTCACCAGAAAGATCCAAGAGCGAACTGAACCAATGCAGAAACATTGACAGCTGGCATGGAGTAACGATCTAAGTGGAGTTAAATAGAGAAGCCAACCAAAGGATAAACCACGTCACCTGTGTAAGGAACCTCAGAAGCAGCAGCTCCACTGACAGCCACCAAAGGGAGCCCACGGACAGAACTCACCGAAGTACCATTCACGACCACAGGAGGGAGCTTGACAACAGAATTCACAATAGTACCCCCCCTTGAGGAGGGGTCACCGAACCCTCACCAGAGCCCCCAGGCCGATCAGGATGAGCCAAATGAAAGGCACGAACTAAATCGGCAGCATGAACATCAGAGGCAAAAACCCAGGAATTATCTTCCTGACCATAACCCTTCCACTTGACCAGGTACTGGAGTTTCCATCTTGAAACATGAGAATCCAAAATCTTCTCCACCACATACTCCAACTCCCCCTCGACCAACACCGGGGCAGGAGGATCAATGGAGGGAACCATAGGCGCCACGTATCTCCGCAACAACGACCTATGGAACACAGTATGGATGGCAAAAGAAGCTGGAAGGTCCAAACGAAATGACACAGGATTAAGAACTTCAGAAATCTTATGTGGCCCAATGAAACGAGGCTTAAACTTAGGAGAGGAAACCTTCATAAGAACATGACGAGATGACAACCAAACCAAATCCCCAACCCGAAGTCGGGGACCAACACAGCGCCGGCGATTAGCGAAACGTTGAGCCTTCTCCTGGGACAATGTCAAATTGTCCACCACATGAGTCCAAATCTGCTGCAACCTGTCCACCACAGTATCCACACCAGGACAGTCCGAAGGCTCAACCTGCCCTGAAGAGAAACGAGGATGGAAACCAGAATTGCAGAAAAAAGGAGAAACCAAAGTAGCCGAGCTGGCCCGATTATTAAGGGCGAACTCAGCCAAAGGCAAGAAGGACACCCAATCATCCTGATCAGCAGAAACAAAGCATCTCAGATATGTTTCCAAAGTCTGATTAGTTCGTTCGGTTTGGCCATTAGTCTGAGGATGGAAAGCCGAAGAAAAAGACAAATCAATGCCCATCTTAGCACAAAAGGACCGCAAAAACCTTGAAACAAACTGAGAACCTCTGTCCGAGACGATGTTCTCCGGAATGCCATGCAAACGAACCACATGCTGGAAAAACAATGGCACCAAATCAGAGGAGGAAGGCAATTTAGACAAGGGTACCAAATGGACCATCTTAGAGAAGCGATCACAAACCACCCAAATGACCGACATCCTTTGAGGAACAGGGAGATCAGAAATAAAATCCATGGAAATATGCGTCCAGGGCCTCTTCGGGACCGGCAATGGCAAAAGCAACCCACTGGCACGAGAACAGCAGGGCTTAGCCCGAGCACAAGTCCCACAGGACTGCACAAAAGAACGCACATCCTATGACAAAGAAGGCCACCAAAAGGATCTAGCCACCAAATCTCTGGTACCAAAGATTCCAGGATGACCAGCCAACACCGAACAATGAACCTCAGAGATAACTCTACTAGTCCATCTATCAGGGACAAAAAGTTTCTCCGTTGGACAATGGTCAGGTCTATCAGCCTGAAACTTCTGCAGCACGCGCCGCAAATCAGGGGCGATGGCAGACAAAATTACCCCCTCTTTAAGAATACCCGCCGGCTCCGGAACACCCGGAGAGTCAGGCACAAAACTCCTTGACAGGGCATCAGCCTTCACATTCTTAGATCCCGGAAGGTATGAAACCACAAAATCAAAACGGGAGAAAAAGAGCGACCATCGAGCCTGTCTAGGATTCAACCATTTGGCAGACTCAAGATAAGTCAAATTCTTGTGATCCGTCAAGACCACCACGCGATGTTTAGCTCCTTCAAGCCAATGTCGCCACTCCTCGAATGCCTACTTCATGGCTAACAACTCTCGATTGCCAACATCATAATTGCGCTCAGCAGGCGAGACTTTTCTAGAAAAGAAGGCACATGGTTTCATCACCGAGCCATCAGAACTTCTTTGTGACAAAACAGCCCCTGCACCAATCTCAGAAGCATCAACCTCGACCTGAAACGGGAGCGAAACATCTGGCTGGCACAGCACAGGGGCAGAAGAAAAACGACGCTTCAACTCCTGAAAAGCCTCTACAGCTGCAGAGGACCAATTGACCACATCAGCACCTTTCTTGGTCAAATCAGTCAACGGTTTAGCAATACTAGAAAAATTAGCGATGAAGCGACGGTAAAAATTAGCAAAGCCCAGGAACTTCTGCAGGCTCTTCACAGATGTCGGCTGTGTCCAATCATAAATAGCCTGAACTTTAACAGGGTCCATCTCGATAGTAGAAGGGGAAAAAATGAAACCCAAAAATGAAACCTTCTGAACTCCAAAGAGACACTTTGACCCCTTCACAAACAAGGAATTTGCACGAAGGACCTGGAACACCATTCTGACCTGCTTCACATGAGACTCCCAATCATCCGAAAAGACCAAAATGTCATCCAAATATACAATCATGAATCTATCCAGGTACTCTCGGAAGATGTCATGCATAAAGGACTGAAACACAGATGGAGCATTAGAAAGCCCGAATAGCATAACCAGGTACTCAAAATGGCCCTCGGGCGTATTAAATGCTGTTTTCCATTCATTGCCCTGTTTAATTCGCACAAGATTATACGCCCCTCGAAGATCTATCTTGGTGAACCAACTAGCCCCCTTAATCCGAGCAAACAAATCAGACAGCAGCGGCAAAGGATACTGAAATTTGACTGTGATCTTATTAAGAAGGCGGTAATCAATACAAGGTCTTAAAGAGCCATCCTTCTTGGCCACAAAAAAAAACCCTGCTCCCAATGGTGACGACGACGGGCAAATGTGACCCTTCTCCAAGGATTCCTTTACATAACTCCGCATAGCAGCGTGCTCTGGCACAGATAAATTAAACAGACGGCCCTTAGGAAACTTACTACCAGGAATCAAATTAATAGCACAATTGCAATCCCTATGAGGATGTAGGGCACCGGATTTGGGCTCCTCAAATACATCCCGGTAATCTGATAAAAACTCAGGGACTTAAGAAGGAGTGGAAGGCGAAATTGACAGCAATGGAACATCACCATGTACCCCTTGACAACCCCAGCCGGACACAGACATAGATTTCCAATCCAATACTGGATTATGGACCTGTAGCCATGGCAACCCCAAAACGACCACATCATGCAGATTATGCAACACCAAAAAGCGAATGTCCTCCTGATGTGCAGGAGCCATGCACATGGTCAATTGCGTCCAGTACTGAGGTTTATTCTTGGCCAAAGGCGTAGCATCAATTCCTCTCAATGGAATAGGATACTGCAAGGGCTCCAAGGAAAAACCACAGCGCCTGGCAAACTCCAAGTCCATCAAATTCAGGGCAGCGCCTGAATCCACAAATGCCATAACAGAATAGGACGACAGAGAGCAAATCAGAGTAACGGACAAAAGAAATTTAGACTGTACCGTACCAATGGTGGCAGACCTAGCGAACCGCTTAGTGCGCTTAGGACAATCGGAGATAGCATGAGTGGATTCACCACAGTAAAAACACAGTCCATTCCGACGTCTGTGTTCTTGCCGTTCAGCTCTGGTCAAAGTCCTATCACACTGCATAGGCTCAGGCCTATTCTCAGAGAACACCGCCAAATGGTGCACAGCTTTGCGCTCACGCAAGCGCCGATCGATCTTAATGGCCAAGGACATAACATAGACTCATTCAGACCAGCAGGCATGGGAAATCCCACCATGACATCCTTAAGGGCTTCAGAAAGACCCTTTCTGAAAATTGCCGCCAGGGCACATTCATTCCACTTAGTAAGCACAGACCACTTTCTAAACTTCTGACAGTACACCTCCGCTTCATCCTGACTCTGACACAAAGCCAGCAAGATTTTCTCTGCCTGATCCACTGAATTTGGTTCCTTATAAAGCAATCCAAGTGCCAGAAAAAACGCATCAACATCACGCAATGCAGGATCTCCTGGCACAAGGGAAAATGCCCAATCTTGAGGGTCACCACGCAACAAAGAAATAATGATTTTTACTTGTTGAGCAGGGTCACCAGAGGAGCGGGGTTTCAAAGCTAGAAACAGTTTACAATTATTTTTGAAATTCAGAAACTTAGATCTATTCCCAGAAAATAAATCAGGAATAGGAATTCTAGGCTCTAACATCGGATTCTGAACCACAAAATCTTGAATGTTTTGTACCCTTGCAGTGAGATGATCCACACAAGAGGACAGACCTTGAATGTCCATATCTACACCTGTGTCCTGAACCACCCAAAGGTTTAGGGGAAAAGAAAGACAAAACACAGTGCAAAGAAGAAAAAAATGGTCTCAGAACTTCTCTTATCCCTCTATTGAGATGCATTAACACTTTGGGCCAGCTGTACTGTTATGACTAGGTGGTTAGGAGCACCCGGAATGACCTGATAGTTAAAACTCACACAGGACAAGCTCTGGGATGTGGGAGCTCTGCTGACCGCAATCCCTAATCCTATCACACACACTAGAAATAGCCGTGGAGCGCTCCTGATGCTCCCTAGGCGCCTCGTCACAGCCTAAGAGCTAGCTAGCCCTAGAGATAGAAAATAAAGCCTACCTTGCCTCAGAGAAATTCCCCAAAGGAAAAGGCAGCCCCCCACATATATTGACTGTGAGTAAAGATGAAAGTCACAAACGCAGAAATGAAACAGGTTTCAGCAAAGGGAGGCCAGACTTACTAAGTAGACAGAGGATAGGAAAGGTAGCTTTGCGATCAGCACAAAAAACTACAAAAGACCACGCAGAGTGTGCAAAAAGAGCTCCGCACCGACTAACGGTGCGGAGATGCCACTCTGCATCCCAGAGCTTCCAGCTAGCAAGACAAAATCATGATATCCAGCTGGACAAGAAAACAATGAACGAATTAGATACTATCAGGAACTTAGCTTCTGCTGGAGTAGACAGGTCACCAGAAAGATCCAAGAGCGAACTGAATCAATGCAGAAACATTGACAGCTGGCATGGAGTAACGATCTAAGTGGAGT